>NW_016107591.1:1329425-1346592 GCF_001604975.1 Cebus imitator | reverse complement strand
AATGCTTTTGGTGTTTTGGTCATGAAGTCCTTGCCTACACCTATGTCCTGAATAGTTTTGCCTAGATTTTCTTCTAGGGTTTTTATGGTGTTAGGTCTTATGTTTAAGCTTTTAATTCATCTGGAGTTAGTTTTAGTGTAAGGTGTCAGGGAGGGATCCAGTTTCTGCTTTCTGCACATGGCTAGCTAGTTTTCCCAACACCATTTATTAAACAGGAAATCCTTTCCCCATTGCTTGTTTTTGTCAGGTTTGTCAAAGATCGGATGGTTGTACATATGTTGTGTTGACTCCGAGGCCTCTGTTCTGTTCCGTTGGTCTACATCTCTGTTTTGGTACCAGTACCATGCTGTTTTGATTACTGTATCCTTGTAGTATAGTTTGAAGTCCAGTAGTGTGACGCCTCCTGCTTTGTTCTTTTTGCTTAGAACTGACTTGGCTATGTGGCCTCTCTTTTGGTTCCATATGAAGTTTAAGATGTTTTTTTCCAGTTCTGTGAAGAAGGTCATTGGTAGCTTGATGGGGATAGTGTTGAATCTGTAAATTACTTTGGGCAGTATGGCCATTTTCACGATATTGATTCTTCCTAACCATGAACATGGAATGTTTCTCCATCTGTTTATTGCCTCTCTTATTTCGTTGAGCAGTGGCTTATAGTTCTCCTTGAAGAGGTCCTTTACATTCATTGTCAGTTGTATTCCTAGGTATTTTATTCTCTTTGTAGCAATTGTGAATGGCAGTTCATTCTTGATTTGGCTCTCTTTAAGTCTGTTATTGATGTATAGGAATGCTTGTGATTTTTGCACATTAATTTTGTAACCTGAGACTTTGCTGAACTTGCTTATCAGTGTCAGGAGATTTTGGGCTGAGACAATGGCGTCTTCTAGATATACAATCATGTCATCTGCAAATAGAGACAATTTGACTTCCTCCTTTCCTATTTGAATACCCTTTATTTCTTTTTCTTGCCTGATTGTTCTGGCTAGAAATTCCAGTACTATATTGAATAGGAGTGATGAGAGAGGGCATCCTCGTCCAGTGCCAGATTTCAAAGAAAATGCTTCCAGTTTTTGCCCATTCAGTATGACATTGGCTGTTGTTTTGTCGTAAATAGCTTTTATTATTTTGAGATATGTTCCATCTAGTTTATTGAGGGTTTTTGGCATAAAGGGCTGTTGAATTTTGTCAAAGGCCTTCTCTGCATCAGTTGAGATAATCATGTGGTTTTTGTCTTTGGTTCTGTTTATGTGGTGAATTACGTTTATAGACTTGCATATGTTGAACCAGCCTTGCATCCCTGAGATGAAGCCTACTTGATCATGATGGATAAGCTTTTTGATGTGCTGTTGCAATCGGCTTGCCAGTATTTTATTGAAGATTTTTGCATCTATGTTCATCATGGATATTGGCCTGAAGTTTTCTTTTCTTGTTGAGTCTCCGCTGGGTTTTGGCATCAGGATCATGTTGGTCTCATAAAATGATTTGGGAAGTATTCCCTCTTTTTGGATTATTTGGAATCGTTTCAGAAGGAATGGTGCCAGCTCTCCTCTTTTTAAGTCTGGTAGAATTTGGCTGTGAACCCATCTGGACCTGGACTTTTTTGGGTGCTAGGCTCTTAATTGCTGCCCCAACTTCAGATCTTGTTATTGGCCTATTCAGGGTTTCGACTTCTTCCTGGTTTAGGCTTAGGAGGATGCAAGTGTTCAGGAATTTATCCATTTCTTCCAAGTTTTCTAGTTTATGTGCATAGAGTTGTTTGTAATAATCTCTGATGATGGTTTGAATTTCTGTGGAATCCGTGGTGATATCCCGTTCATCATTTTTTTATTGCATCTATTTGGTTATTTTATCTTTTCTTTTTTATTAATCTGGCTAGTGGTCTGTCTATATTTGTTGATTTTTTCAAAAAACCAGCTCTTGGATTTATTGATTTTTTTGAAGGGTTTTTTTGTGTTTCTATCTCCTTCAGTTCTGCTCTGTTATTAGTTATTTCTTGTCTTCTGCTAGGTTTTGAGTTTTTTTGATCTTGCTCCTCTAGCTCTTTCAATTTTGATAATAGGGTGTCAATTTAGATCTCTCCTTGCTTCTCATGTGGGCACTTATTGCTATATATTTTCTTCTAGAGACTGCTTTAAATGTGTCCCAGAGATTCTGGTATGTTTTGTCTTCATTCTGTTTGGTTTCGAAGAACATCTTTATTTCTGTATTCATTTCATTGTTTATCTAGTCAACATTCAAGAGTAAGTTGTTCAGTTTCCATGAAGCTGTGCGGTTCTGAGTTAGTTTCTGCATTCTGAGTTCTAACTTGATTGCACTGTTGTCTGAGAGAATGTTCGTTATGATTTCCATTCTTTTGCATTTGCTGAGGAGTGATTTGCTTCCAATTACGTGGTCAATTTCAGAATAGGTATGATGTGGTGCTGAGACGAAAGTATATTCTGTGGATTTGGGGTGGAGAGTTCTGTAAATGTCTATTAGTTTTGCTTGTTCCAGGTCTGAGTTTAAGTCCTGGATATACTTGTTAATTTTCTGTCTTGTTGATCTATCTAATATTTACAATAGGGCATTAAAGTCTCTCATTATTATTGTGTGGGAGTCTAAGTCTCTTTATAAGTCATTAAGAACTTGCCTTATGTATCTGGATTCTCCTGTATTGGGTGCATATATATTTAGGATAGTTAGCTCTTCTTGTTGCATTGATCCTTTTACCATTACGTAATGTCCTTCTTTGTCTCTTTTGATCTTTGTTGCTTTAAAGTCTTTTTTATCAGAGACTAGGATTGCAATCTCTACTTTCCTTTGTTTCCGTTTGCATGGTAAATATTTCTCCATCCTTTTATTTTTAGCCTGTGTTTTTCTTTGCATCTGAGATCTGTTCCCTGAATACAGCACACTGATGGGTCTTGACCCTTTTTTCTATTTGTCAGTCTGTGTCTTTTTTTATTGAGGCATTTAGCCCATTTACATTTAAGCTTAATAATGTTATGTGTGTATTTGATCCTGTCACTATGATGATAGCTCTTTATTTTGTACATTAGTTGATGCAGCTTCTTCCTAGTGTTATTGGTCTTTATATTTTGGTGTGCTTTGCAGTGGCTGGCACCAATTTCTCCTTTCCATATTTAGTCCTTCCTTCAGAAGCTCTGGTAAGGCAGGCCTGGTGGTGACAAAATCTCTCAGCATTTGCTTGCCTGGGAAGGATTTTATTTCTCCTTTGCTTATGAAGCTTAGTTTGTTTAGATATGAAACTCTGGGTTGAAAATTCTTTTCTTTAAGATTGTTGAATATTTGCCCCCACTCTCTTCTGGCTTGTAGGGTTTCTTCAGTGAGATCCATTGTTAGTCAGATGGGCTTCCCTATGTAAGTAACCTGACCTTTTTCTCCAGCTGCCCTTAGTACTTTTTCCTTTATTTCAACTTTGGAGAATCTGATGATTATGTGTCTTGAGGTTGCTCTTCTTGAGGCATATCTTTGTGGAGTTTTTGTATTTCTTTAATTTGAATGTTGGCCTGTCTTGCTAGGTTGGGGAAGTTCTCCTGAATAATACCATGAACTATGTTTTCCAGCTTGGTTCCATTCTTGCTGAGTCTGTTCCACAGACTCTGGCTAAGTGACAGATGAGAGGAGTGCTCAAACACAGATATTTTGCATCAGAGCAGCTAGGGGACTGCTTGAAAGAGCAGTCTTGATAAGCTGGACCTGCTTGTATTTATTCAGTACTGGCATAATGTCAAAGGCCTGGAGCCAACACAATTCATGAATAATTAACATTGTAGACCCCCTTGCAGGGAGCAGTATTGTGTGCAGATAATCATAGGTTGATCACTGGATGACATAAGCAAATAAACTTATCTAGATAGATTTCTTTACACTGTTACTGTTTCCTACGCCTTGCCCTTAGCCTCAGGGTAAAAGAATTAGGTACCTTCAGCATTTTTTTTTTTTTTTTTGGCTGAAGCTTTGCAGAGCCTTTTCTGATCTTTCAAAAGGCCTGCTTCTTTTTCTATACCTTCTCCCACCACCTTGACCAATCTATTACATCTCTCCCTTTTTTGTTTTTTGCATCAGGTTTTGTTGATTGAAGAGTATAGATGTGTGCAGCAACAGGTTTTCAGGTGTAGTGGTTACAGCTCATTTTCCAGCTTTGCATCCTGGAATTAGTAAATAACATGAGGTAAACATGAGTATCATTAGTAATGATCTTTTCCAATCAAGGAGTAAAATGTAGTGTTACTTGTCACCTCAGTCTAATGTGTTCCAGTGCCAATATTAGGGGTTCAATCTCAGCTCGCTTTGAGCATATTTTTAAGGGTGTAAATCCAGATTAAGTGTGGGAGTTATGCAGTTCCCACCAGATAACTGCTTTTACATTTTTACCAAAAAATCCAGATTAAGTACATTTACTAGTAAATCCAGATTAACTGGGAGTTATGCAGTTCCCACCAGGTAACCACTTTTCCATTTTTACCAGAGGCATTAGTCAAAGGCTTTAAAGCCTTAGGTATGGGGGAGTGAACTACCTTTATAGGCATAACTATAGGAATACGAGATAAGAAATGAAGTAGTTTGTCAGCAGGTAGGGCAGGTTCTATATGGCCTGCATCATCAAAGAGTGCTATCTGCAGGTCTAAAGAAAAGGGCAAGAGAGTTTCAAATTGTTTTTTACTCAAGGGAATTTTTATGACATCACCATCATAACCTGGCAATAGATTGCATCATCTGTGGCCTGTATAGATGACTTTACTAACTAGCGGAATAGAGGAAGATAGTGTTTTAGTTCCAGTATTGAGCAAAATCTCATTCTAGGAAGCATAGCCGTGGGGCCATCTGTCCTATCAATCCTGTTGGGGAAAGTTTAGTAGGAAAAACAAACAACTGGACTGAATATTGTGGGTCTATATGATCTAGTTGCCTTTGAGAAATAGTTTGCTCTATTTCCTCAATTTCCCTTATTGCTGCAGAGGTTAAATACCTGGGAGAGTCTAAGCCTGTATTGGTGTTTAGGATAAAAAACAGGTTCTGTAATTTATCAGTAGTTATGACCAACGTAGGGCAAAGCCAGTTAATATTGCCTAGTAATTTTTGATAATCATTTAAAGTGTGTAAAGTTGCTAGAATTTAATTTAGCCTTCTGGGGGTCTTACTGAGCAGGCAGTTACTATGTATCCAAGATATTTCTAAGGAGAGGACATCTGTATTTTTTCAGGTGCTATGATTAAACCTCTTAACTGTGTATTCTTTTTGACAGAGTCATATTAATTTTAAAAGTATTGGCTCTGTTGGGGCTGCCAGTAATACATCATCCATAAATGAATATCTTGCAATTAGGAAATTCTTTTATACTGGGGAGGAAAGCCTGATTTATATGATACTGACACATGATAGGACTGTTCAGCATTCCTTGAGGAAGTACTTTCCAATAAAATCACTGTGCTGGCCTTTCATTATTGATAGCTGTTATTGCAAATGGAAAATTTTCTCTGTCCTGTTTTACAAGGGGAATAGTATAAAAAGAGTCTTTTAAGTCAATAATGACAATAGACCAATCTGGAGGAATCACAGCGGGGGAAGGGAGCCCATGTTCAAGGGGCCCCATAGGTTGCAAATTAGCACTGATAGCCCATAAGTCATGCAAAAGTCTCCATTTGCCAGACTTTCTGGGAATGACAAACATGGGCAAAATCCAAGGGCTGTTTGATGGTTCTATCTGTCTGGCTTTTGTTTGCTCCTCAGTTAATTTATGGGCTTGTTGTAACTTCTCTCCCTTTAAAGGCTAGTGTTCTACCCAAATAGAATTTTAAGAGAGCCACTTCAAAAGCAGGGGAAGAATAACAGTGGTAATTATTAGAAAAAGGCCTTATGTTCACATAATTCATCTAATTCTGCCCTCCAGAGGAGGTGTTGACTGGTGTCTAAAGTTGTTTTAGCTAGCACTGCACAGTCCCATGGGGTCCTATGGACGTTGTCTGCTATGGTCTCAATTAACACTTTTGTAAATGGGCTAGTGGCTTTGTTTACTCGAATGCTTTTTTCTTATCTCTTTATAAGAGTTGAAAGTAATGGGATCATACACCCGATTGCCCTGCTGAACCTGCATCACTGGGCAGGCCAAGAGCTCGCCTTCTAATGTTGCTTGACTAAGACAGGGTCCCATAGCTGTAGTGTATCCTTTGTCTTTTTTCCAATTTACTGGGGAAGGGGGCTCAGGGAAAATCTGTGTTTTCTCTGTGGCACCTTTACCTGGTAATGTCCAGGCTGAGGGAAGAGGAAGAGGCAGTAAGGTAGGTGGTAGTTCCTCCTCCCTCCCCTTTTTAGGTTCTTCTGTGTAGAGCGGTGCTGAGGCAGCCTTAACTAAGGCCCATACATTAAAGATGTTACTGGGACCCATTGCCCTTGTGCATGACTGTGTTTAAGATTTCTCCCCACTTATTCCCGGACTTCTCAGTCTAGCATCCTTTCTTCCTGGAACCATGGGTTATGGGAAACAACAGTTTGCATTAGATCCCTTAACTGAGCCTGAGAAACTGAGGCTCCACTAGCTTTAAGCAGGTGTTTCAATACTTTTATATACTGTTTCTGTTGAGTGGATAACTGCTGTCCCATGATGAAACCCTAGCTTGAAAATTTCCCTGAACTTGGAAATCCCGAGCTGGCACCAGTAACTTACTGACTGCACTGCCTCTTTACCTCTGTTTTTGAGGGTTCTGTAATGATCTGTTGCAGCATTCCTCACGTGGAACACCAGCTGCCAAATCTGTCCCATAGACTCTGGCTGAGGGACGGATACAAGGAGTACTCAGACACAGGTATTTTGCATGAGAGCAGCTAGGGGACTGGTGGACAGTAAGTGGTCCTGACAAGCCAGAGCCACTCGTATTTATTCAGTACTGGTATAATGTCAAAGGTCTAAAGCCAAAAAAATTTGTGGGTAATTATCATTGTTTTCTCCTTCCCCCAGGTGCTCTGTCCCAGAGAGATGGACATTTTGTCTGTAAGTTCCTAACTGGGGCTGTTACCTTTCCTTCAGAGATGCCCTGCCCAGTGAGGAGAAATCTAGAGAAGCAGTCTGGCCACAGCCACTTTGCCACCCCCAGCTCATACCTCCTAGCCTCCTTACTGTCAGGAGAAAATCACCAACTCCTCCTACTGTCAGGAGAAAATCACCAACTAAAGCCTCAGTAATGGCAGATGCCCCTTCACCCCACCAAGCTTGATCATCCCAGGTCAATTTCATACTGCTGTGCTGGCAGTAAGAATTCCACACCAGTGGTTCTTAGCTTTCTGGACTCTGTGGGAGTGGGAACCACTGAGCGAGACAACTTGGCTCCATGGCTTCAGCCCCCTTTCCAGGGGAATGTACTGTTCTGTCTCGCTGAGGTTCCAGGTGCCACTGTGGTATGAAAAAACACTCCTGCAGCTAGCTGGGTGTCTGCCTAAACAGTAGCCCAGTTTTGTGCTTGAAACCCAGTGCCCTGATGATGTAGGCACACAAGGGATTCTCCTGATCTACAGATTGCAAAAACCATGGAAAAAGGATAGTAACGTGACCAGGTAGCACAGTCCCGCATGGCTTTCTCTGACTCGTGGCTCATGAAGGGAGGACCCTGGCTCCTTACACTTCCCAGGTGAAGTGATGCCCCACCTTTCTTCTGTTCTCCTTCTGTGGGTTAGACCCACTGCCTAACTAGTCCCAATGAAACGAACTAGGCACCTCAGTTGGAAATGCAGAAGTCACTTGCCTGCTGCATTGGTCTCACTGGGGACTGCAGTCTGGAGCTATTCCTATTTGGCCATCTTGGTCACTAAATTTTTAAATAATGACATTATTTATTTTATATAATGCCAATGCATTTATAGTCACAATTATTTTGAAGGATTACCAAGATATAACCAAGACTACATTAACTGATTTTAAAAATTATAAGAAAATTATTCCAATCACTTACACTTAAATATCTAAATCATGTATCTCTAAAAAGGTATTTTAATACATCCAATACCTAAAATGTACTTGATATGTTAAGAAAACATACATTTTGAAGTTTGATTCAAAAATATTTAATAGTAAAACCTCACCAGGAGGAGTATTTAAGTGCTGAACAGTATATTAAATTTAAATACAGATGATCTTGACTTTACAATTCTTTGACTTAAAGTTTTTCTACTAAAATGTTGGGAAAGCAATACACATTCAGTAGAAATTGTACTTTAAATATTAAATTCTTATCTTTTCCTGAACTAGCAATACATGGTATGATATTATCTCCTGATGCTGGGCAGAAGCAGCAAGCCACAACTTCCAGTCTTTTTCTGAATTATGATGGTAAACAATGGATATTTTATATTTTCCTAGATCTGTTAAACCAGCAAATATCCATGCCCCAATACCTTCTTCTTCTTCTTCTTTTTTTTTTTTTTTTGAGGCAAAGTTTTCTTTTTTTTCCCAGGCTGGAGTGCAGTGACATGATCTTGGCTCACTGCAACCTCCACCTCCCATGTTCAAGTGATTCTTCATGCCTCAGCCTCTTGAGTAGGTGAGATTATGGGTCTGCGCCACCACCCATGGCTATATATATGTATTTTTTTTCTTTGTATTTTTAGTAGAGATGGGGTTTTACCATGCTGACTAGGCTGGTCTCAAACTCCTGACTCAAGTTATCCACTCTCCTTGGCCTCCCAAAGTGATAGAATTACAGGCGTGAACCACCATGCCCAGCTCATGCCCCAGTATCTTCTAACAGCTATCCTTGAGCTTCATTAAAAGAGACAGAAGTTGGTGACTGTATATGTCTCTTCTGATGCTGCTAATAAAGACATACTCAAGACTGGGAAATGTATAAAGGAAAGAGGTTTCATATGGCTGGGAATGCCTCTCAATCATGGTGTAAGGCAAGGAGGTGCAAAGTCATGTCTTATATGGTGGCAGCCAAGAGAGTTTGTGCAGGGGAACTTCCATTTATAAAACCATAAGGTTTCAAAAACATTCATTCACTACCATGAGAACAGTATGGGGGAAACTAACCCCATGATTCACTTATCTCCAACTGACCCCATCCTTGACATGTAGGGATTATTACAATTCAAGGTGAGATTTGGGTGGGGGCACAGCCAAATGGTATCAGTGACTCTGTCACTGTAATACTCTCAGCATTCAACATTTAACTTTAGTTCAGTGTTTCAAATCTTCTTCAGGCTCAGTACGCTTTTAGCTGGGTATATTATTGGTGAGTACCCATACAACTGTTTTTCACATTTGGTACAGTATTCAACAAATGACATAAAATATTCAACACTTTATTATAAAATAGACTTTGCATTAATTGATTTTACCCAACCATAGGGCTAATGTAAGTTTTCTGATCATAGTTACAGTAGTTTAGACTAAGCTAAAATGCTTGACAGGTTAGGTGTATTAAATGCATTTTTGACTTAGATATTTTCAACTCATGATGGGTTTTTCAGCACATAATCCCATTGTAAGTCAAGTGGCATTGATATAGATATATTATGCAAAACTAGCTTTTTAAATTTTTTCCAACAGTTTGCTGTATTAGAGATTTATATTCTACATGGTAAATGAAATACTTTTATTCTATTAACTATTCCTAAGACCCTGGTCCTCATAGGGATATAAAGGATGGCCATTGTCCAGTTTTGGCATCATAGAAAGCTCTTGATATTATCAAGAAATAAAGGAATCAACTTTGAATTACAGGAACAAAGCTTACTTGCTCATGGTGGATTAGCTTTTTCATACGTTGTTGGATTCGGTTTGCTAGTATTTCCCTGAAAATTTTTGTAACTGTGTTGAAGGATATTAGTGTGAAGTTTTCTTTTTTTGTTTTGTCTCTGCAAGGTTTTGATATCATGATGATGCTGGCCTCACAAAATGAATTCAGAAAATTCATTCCTCCTCAATTTTTTGGAGTAGTTTCAGTAGAAATGGAATTGGCTCTACTTTACACATCTGGTAGAATTCGACTGTGAATATGTCTGGTCCTGGGCTTTTTTTGCTTGGTAAACTTTTTATTATTGATTCAATTGTGGAACTTGTTATTGATCTGTTCAGCAATTCAGTTTCTTCCTGGTTTAGTCTTGGGAGGTTTTATGTGTTCATAAATTTAACCATTTCTTCTAGATTTTCTAGTTTGTTTGCATAGAGTTGTTTAAAATATTCTGATTGTTATTTGTATTCCTGTAGGGTCAGCGATAATGTAGGCTTTGTAATTTCTAAATGTGTTTACTTAGATATTATCTTCTTTTTTCTTCATTAGTCTAATTAGTTTTTTATCAATTTTATTATTTTTTTAATGGAACAACACACGGATTCATTCTTTTGTATGGTCAGTTCTATTTTTGCATCTCATTTCTTTCAGTTCAGCTCAGATTTTGTTTATTATTTACCTTCTGCTCGTTTTGGAGTTGGTTTCCTCTTATTTCTCTAGTTCCTCTAGTTGTGATGTTAGGTTGTTAATTTCATATTTATTTCAAACTTTTTACTGTGGGCATTTTAGTGCTTAACTTCCCCATTAATCCTGCTTTAGCTATGTTTCAGAAATGTTGGATGTTGTATCTTTGTTCTCATTTGTTTCTAATAATTTCTTGATTTCTGCTTTAACTTCTTAATTTATCAAAAGTCTCTTAGGAAGAGGTTAATTTTCAACAAAAATTATATACAATTTTTTAATTGTATACAAAAATAAACTCAAGTTGGATTAAAGGCTTTCATTTAAAATCTAAAACTATGAAAATCCCCATAAGATAATCTAAGAAATACAATTTTCGATATAGAACATACCAGAGATTTCATGACAACAACTCCAAAAATCATTGCATCAAAACCAAAAATTGACAAATAGGACTAATTAAACTAAAGTGCTTTCGTACAGTAAAAGAAACTATCAAGAGGGTAAGCAGACATCCTACAAAATGAGATAATGTATTTACAAACTATACATCTGACAAAAGTCTAATATCCAGAATCCATATCAAACAAACCAATTTACAAGCAAAAACAACCCCATTAAAAAGTGGGCAAAGACATGAAAAGACACTTTTCAAAAGACATACATGTGGCCAAAAAGCATATGAAGAAATGCTCAAAATCACTAATCATTAGAGAAATGCAAATCAAAACAACAATGAAATATCATCTCACATCAATCATAATGGCTATTACTAAAAAGCCAAAAAGTAACAAATGCTAGCAAGGTGGAAGAGAAATAGAATACTTATACACTTCTGGTGAGAGTGTAAATTCATTCAGCCATTGTGAAAAGCACTGTGGTTGCCTTAGAACTCAAACTAGAGTTACTAGTCGACCCAAAGGAATATCAATCGTTCTATTATGCCATAAGGACACATGCATGCATATGTTCATTGAAGCACTATTCACAATAGCAAAGACACAGAACCAACCTAAATGTCCATTATTGGTAGACTGAATAAAAAAAAATTTTAGTACATATACACTATGGAGTATTACTATGCCATAATAAAGAACAGCAACATGATAGAGATGAAGAAAACTAATGCAATAATAGAAAACCAAATATGGCATGTTCTTACTCATAAGTGGGAGCCAAACATCAAGTATATGTGGATACAAAGAGGGTAACAACAGACACCCAGCCTACTTGAGGGTGGAGGGGGAGAGGAGGGAAAAATATCACCCAAAATACCCATTAAGTGCTATGATTATTACCTGGGTGATAAAATAATCTGTACACAAAACCCTCATGACTTGTCAGTTTACCTATATAACAAACATGCATGTGTGCCCCAAATCTAAAACAAAAGTCAAAAGATAAATAAATACAAGAACAATTTTATACACTTATGATAGCTCATTTTTCATAAGGTGCTACCCTGGGAAGTTAATGTTTTAAAAGGGAAAACTTTGAGAAGATGAGTGTTATTATTTCTTTTTTTTTTAATGGGGTATTTCTAGCCCTTAAAACAGTAAACAGCCAATGTTAACCATACACCAAATAATTTTCAATTAATTTAAAATAAAAAGCCCTAATATTCATTGAATTGATTTGTAATAATTGTTTATATAATATGACCTAAAGAAATATACAGAACTATAAATAGTTTATGCTTGTAAATCTATACACAATTAAAAGTAAAATCATCTTATATAGAGAGAAAAAAATCAACAACTGTATATATTTTGCATTATAGCTTATCTTCTTTGAATAAAAACTTTTTTCTGAAACAAAGATAAACACATAAATTTTAATTATTCTGTTATAATCTTGAGTTAGAATCTATTATTGAATATAGAACTAAAAATTAAAAGTATGCATATTCATGTATTTACAGCACTCAACATGATTGTTTTGCCTTGAATGTTATCATTGTACATAGTTCTCTATTTTGTCAGGACAGACAATTTAAAAATGAATCTCAAAATGTAATGCCAAAGGAAACAGATTTTGAAAAGACTTATTTGTTTGCTGACAATTATGCTCAATACTATTGAACTGTTGGAAGCTGATGTATACCTACCAAGTTTCTACTGCAATTAAATACATTACTGGCTCAATATTAAGTCTTGCTTTATTTTTTCTTATAAGTCAAAAAATATTACATAAATTGATTCCTTACTACAATGTTATTTTTTGTGATATAGCAAAGAAAATATATATTACCAAGAAATAAATTCATTGTCTGTAAAGATGAATATCTATAGTTAACTTTTTGCTATAAAATATATCTTAACTGATTAAATATTTTAATATAACAAAATGTTGGGGGGAAATTAACTCATGGCTACACCATTTCAATTATATGTGCATACCTGTAAATTAACACTTAAACTTTCCTTCAGTAATGTCAGAAAGTGAATTTGAATGTTTTAAATTATTATTTTTTAATTATAAAATATGGCATGTAGAAATATACTAAAAGTGTCCGGGTTACAGAGACATAATAAACAAATATGCATGGATTATTAACTATAAGCAAGCTTAAGAAAATCATACAGAATGAAAGCAATTAGAAGTTATTGTGAGGTACCCTCTCATATCTTTCTCCCTTTATACAATAGATATGTAATATCTAGATACAACTACGCTTTAGTTCAATTTTTTAAAATATTTGTATAAATGTATCTTGATATGTGTGTGTGTGTGTGTGTGTGTGTATTTCTTCCAAAATATTTTCATTCAAAATTTTAATACACATTCCTTTTAATAAGTGTAGCTTTATGTTTTTTCATGGTCATAAAGAAATAATATTGTATTCGTCTACTTAAATTTTCATGGGCAGAATTTTTTTCTTTTGCAAATGAATTTGTTACTGCAAACACCACCGCAAAATATTTCTTTAGATATATAAATGGAGTACAATAGCTTTACTTACATTATGAGCATGTTCAGAATTATTTGTTAATGCCTAATTATTCCCCAAGGTTTTGGGGTTATTATTTTTTAATTTACTTTAACACCCTCACAATACTTGTTTTATCTTCTTGGTATATTGAATCTTGCATTATTATGGGTGATTTTACTTAATTGGTTTGCCTTATGCATATTATTGTCCACTAAGGTATTACCTAGCCTTCTTTGGTCACTTATCTGCTTGGAATAGGCCTATCTTTCATTTTACTTTCAACAAACAGTGGTGTTCTATTTAGGTCTCTTCTAAATGGCTTATAATTACAAATTTGGTTTTATTGAAATTTGAGACTGAAAGACTTTGAACTGGGAGTTAAGATGTTCACTTTTAGTATGATTTTTTTCTGCACCTAGATTATGTCTATCATCTTATTTTGTGCTGTCTCTTTGCTCGGCTTTTCTGTATTCATTGTTTCTTCATTCTTGCCTTTATTTATTTGAGTTGTATATACTTCCTTCTTTTCATTATCTTCATTACAGTTGTTCAGATGTCTTTTATGTATTTCTAAATATTAGTGACATTCAAATTTGAAAGGATAATTTAACTTAATAACTCTAAATTGCATTTAATAAATAATTTTGATGACATATAACTGCAAATGTAGACATTTCTTGACATTGTTTGGCTATAATTCTTTGGCTATAAAATGGTTATTGATATGATTATAGCCATATTTCCATTATTCCATTTAAATAATTATAAATAAAGAACATGTTTATGGCTCATTTTTAGTTGTGTGTTAAAAGAAAGATCTGTGTGTGTGTGTGTGTGTGTGTGTGTGTGTGTGTGTGTGTGTGTTTTGCCTAGGCTGGAGTGCAGTGGTGTGATCTTGGCTCCCTGTGACCACTGCCTCCTAGGTTCAAGCAATTCTCCTGCCTCAGCCTCCCAAGTAGTTGGAAGTACAGGCGTGTGCCACCATGCCTAGCTAATTTTTGTATTTTTAGTTGAGACGGGGTTTCACCATATTGGCCAGGCTGGTCTTAAACCCCTGAGCTCAGGTGATCCACCCTACTCAGCCACCCAAATTCTTAGGATAACAGATATGAGCCAACGCACCTGGCAAAATAAAGATCTTAAGCTGGAAAATAAAATATTCGTTAAGTAACCTAAATAAAAATGTACCTTATAGGTAGTTGGTTTGGATATAAAGGAATGTTTTCTATGATAAGTTAAATTGGCAAAAAAGAGTATATTGAATTAGGTTACTAATCAACAGAAGAACATAATTTGAACATCAGAATACTTGGAAATGCAGATACATGACTAATTTTGACAGCTTGATAAAATATAGAGGAAATGGACTGAAGTTTCAGAAAAGCTTGAATGAAGTGGGTAATTAAAGATATTTAAGTGGAAAGCATCTGAACTTTGAGCAAGAAAAATTATTGGAAGTGGTTTCTGTTGGTATTTTTCACAGAGGATGACATTATAAAATTTATATACAAACTAAGTTCTCATGAATTCGTATAACATTTCCTATTCTTGTAATCATCTCATATTTATGCAGAAAAGTAAGGAATAAGGGTGTTGCCCAATGTTCTCTGGTCTTTTGCAATGAGTTGGTTTAAATTTACAACAATTATGACAGCTTTCTTCTATGGTTGCTGAATATTACTGAATATTACTGAATATTACTACAATGGTGACATAATAAATGTCACAAAATCTCAACTACTTAATATGATAAAAGTTTGTTTTTTCCTTATACAAGGTTCGTTTTAAATACATAAGGACATCTTCAAGGCAGCCATAGTCCTTGTGGTAATTTAGCACTTTACACAGCTACGAATTTCGCACCTCTTACAGCATTTGTGTTCTGTTTGTTCATTTCTGCATTTGTGATTGATACAGGATTTATCAAAAGTCTGGCTTAATTCAACACCAGGAAATATAATCAAGTCATGTGCTTAGACTGAGCGAAGAAGGCAGAATAGTAGAATACTAAAAAATCTTATTTTTGCTGCCACCAAAGAGCATCAAGTCCATTTCAAAATAACACATGCTTACCACGTTTAAACAGAATGTTACCTTTCACATAACATACAGCTTCTACTCCGTAGTGATAGCCAAAAATTACAGTTCAATGAATATTTAAACTGTGATGACTCAGAAGTATAAACATTTAGCTGCTTTATATTTATCTATTCTATTAGTCACATTCATAGTTCTACATTAATAGGCTTATATTACTACTGCTTGATACCTCAACTTTCAGGGTATTGATTAAATTTATTTTTCAAGTTTTCCAGCAGAAAACCTTAGGGTTCCTTATAATGCTCTAAAATACCTACCTCTTTTTAGCCATAAAGAATGTTTCTCTCTTTTAAGGATGCTCCTTCATCTTCTGCACTACATTTCTTTCTAAACATTGTCTTTAAGGTTCTATAATCTTCATACTTTCAAATTATATTATTCAACTAAATGATGGCAGCCTATTATGAGTAAAGATTTAAATTTACCCATAAATTTAAAAAACAGTAATTAATGACAAACATTTATAATATTACAAACGTGAATGCCATACCAAACAAATTGGAAGATTTGGATCAAAAATGAAGGGAAAATAAGTCTTATAAACATACATATTGCACTACTCAGGAATATTTAACTACCAAAAAAAGCAATAGGCTAGTAAATGATAAAAATAGACTGTAGTTTACCAACATATGATGTTAGAAGTATAATACTAATTTTATCTACTACCTTATATTGGCAATGTCCTTTTAGATACATTTTTATAAAAATCAGTCAACTTCTTAATCATATTATTTAGGAAATGGCATTAATTTCTTCTTAGACATTGGACACAATTGAACCCCTCATCTAATTTGGACCTATGGATTCTGAACCTCACTGAATAGATGTTATCCCTGAATAACTTCCACTGAACCCTTGGCTAGTTCCCCTGTCATTTTCTTCAGATATTATTTTATCTATTATTTCAGTATATTCTCTAATTACTTAATCCTTAGAGCACAGGCAGGTGGTAAAAATGATAAGTTGTTGTTTTCCATAAATATGTTACTCATATATCCTGGTAGGTAATATGAATAGCGTATAAAAATATAACTTAAACTATTTTCTTTAACAAAATTGAAGGCATTGCTTCATTTCTTCTATCGTGTTAACATACAAAAAGCTTTATGGCAATCACACTACTTTTTTACTTTTGTAAGTATGCCTTTGTTCCTAGAAGCATTTCAGTTTTTCATTCCATCTCTGACACTTTAAATTTCACTCACTCTCCCCCACACACAAGTGCATGCATTTTGGCCTCTTTCAGTTCAAACTACTTGGCAAGTAGATGCTTTCTAGTTGAGGATATAACTGTGTCTAATGAGTATTTTCTTCTATTGTTTTTCAATATTTCCCCATTCATATTCTCTAGTTAAATTTAATAGTAAATGAGTTTGAACTTTTGAAATGGTCCTTATTTAACTTTTATTTTATATTTGCCTTTTACTTGTCTTTGTATTATTCAAAATTCTTCCAATTCCCCTTTGTAAATTTAGTGACTATTTTCTAGATTTATTAGTCATATATATTTACATACTCTTTCTCCTTAAGTGGGCTTTGTGAAATAGTCAGATTTTGTTTTATGTGTGCAAATTTCTTTTTATTTTACTCTAACTTCATTAATTTAAACATATTCACAATTTTGTCATTTCTGTTCTCTGGTTTATTTCTTTTTTCTCTAAGGTTTCTTGTACATTTCCATTATCTTTTTTTTTTTCCCCATTTATTTATTTTATTGTATTTTAGGTTT
>NW_016107591.1:1306252-1323511 GCF_001604975.1 Cebus imitator | reverse complement strand
ACTCACTGCGCTGGCTTAAACGGCGGCACTGAGGTTTGTGGCGCTTTTTTTTTTTTTTGCCCTATAATCTACTGTCCTGGTTCTCTGCTCAGTCCCCTTTTTGAACCAGCGTATGGGCGACTTCCCATGGCTCCAATCGCCAGCCTAAAGGGCCCCCGGACCGGTGTATTTTGTACGGAGAACCGCAGCTCCGGGGCGCCAACAAAGCAGCCGCGCGGGGCAAAGCAGCGGCGCTGGCCGAAACAGCCGCGCTGGTGACCGTGGAGCTCCTCTGCCCGGGAATTTCCTAGTCTGTGGGCAATAAAAACACGGCGTCCACTCACCTTCTGCGCTTTCACTGGGAGCTGCGATCCTGAGCTGTTCCTAAACGGCCATCTTGGATCCACCCCCCTCCATTATCTTTTATTTGAAAACTAGAAATCTTAAATTTTCTTGAAAATTCTTTTAAAATTTACTTTTCTTATATCAGAAAATAAATTTAATTTTGGGAAAATAAATATAAAAATGGAAGGATATTTTATAGAAGGAACATATTCTTTACAATTTAAGATAATACATATATCTATCTCTGTAGATTCATCTATTTATATTTCTGTATCTATAAGTTTTTGCTGATAATAACCAACTTTTGTTCTCCTCCAGTCTAGGCTGTAGTCATCTTCATTTGTGTGTATATGTGTATGCATCTATTTAGTATCCGGACTCTTTTAATTGTTTATACCTATTCTTAGTTTTTATGATGTTCTTATTTATGACTCTATTTTTTTTTACATCTTAAAGTTAGTGGTAGGCAAAGAAGTTGCAAAACACGTATCTTTTGCATTAAAAATGAAAGTGTACAATACATTTCTGTAATATACTTCTCATGTTTACCAAAATTACTTTTCAAATAAATTTATTCAAACATTTTTCATTTAAGTTCACACAAATGTCCCTAGAATAGTGACCCTGATAAGACAATTCTTTTATCTTGCAACTGCATCAAGTTCACATTGTGGCATTCAAGTCCCCAGAGATGATTGTCTTCATGCTGCAGCAGAGAGAATAGATACAGAAGAAAATATTGTTAAGGTCTGAGGGAGAAGTGAGGCAGATAAAATAGATTAGACAGGAAAAAATAACTTTATTTTCTAAGGTTATGATGGTTACTTTTTTCTTTTTTAGTTAAAAAAGTAGAATTATCTGTCATAGAAGGGAGAAATTCATTAAATGTATCAGGACAGGATATATTACAGAATTATTCCATATTAATTCTAAACATGGTATCTCTGTTCATTTTTCCTCACTTGTCTTGATTTGTCCATCTGTCTAATTCTAATCCATTTGCTGCTGAGCACCAATTCTTCTAAATGCTGCTTAATATGAGTTTGAGAGATCAATCAGGTTTCTTGTGGTCAACACTATCCTAAGCCTCTAAATTCAGTCCTGGTAACTTCATCAAAAAGGGGTAAGAATATGGATTGTATTTTATGTACATAGCAGTGAAGTATGGTAAAGAAGGGAATTAAATAATAGCAATAATAGTAAATTATCTGTCATAGAAAGGAGAAATTCATTAAATGTATCAGGACAGGATATATTACAGAATTATTCCATATTAATTCTAAACATGGTATCTCTGTTCATTCTTATAGTTGCTATATAGTAAAGTAAATTTTACTGTGTTGTGTGCTGTTTAATATAAAACCTACCCCCCAGCTCTGCTTAAAATTAACTAACTCCCTGTAAAACCTACCTTATCTATTCTTTCCATATTCTCAGTGAAGTTCCCAGATTCTTGTTTCTCTTGCTGACCAGCTGCAAGGTCACAGGGCAAGATAATACCCAAAGAACGCACAATGCATCTCTCAAAATGCTGTTTTTCAAATGTAACGTACATCACAAGACATGTTGCAAATTAATTGTTATTTGTTCTGACTTCTGTAAACCTGTTAACTGCTATGTCATCCTGGATGTATAAAAGTACCCCATTTTCTTTCTCCGGGGCTCAGACTTGGAATGCTAATTCTCTGAGCTGGTGGCCACCTTAATAAAATCCTCCTGTTTCACCCATAAGTCTCTCAGGTTTCCTGGATAATTTGTAACAAGGGAGGTTCAGATTTGGGGGATGCTAGGCCAGTTGTTCCAGTGACATTTATTTCTAAATATTTTTGTAATATCACTTATAAGTAATGTGAGAGAGGCTTGGGAAGATGGCACAGCAGGAAGCATCAGGAACTGGTTCCCCACCTAGACAAAAATTGTACTTGCAGAATCTATCTGATGTAACTGTTTTGGAACTCTGACATCTACTGCTGGCTTGCAACTTCCAGAGGGATGCTTGGGCAATAAATGGTGATGAACTGTGGTCAATTTCAGCTCTTAACTGAAAGCGGCTACCCACTTAGCAGCTACCACCCGGCACACCCAGCTCTGCTGCCATGCACGTGTTGCAGGAGCAGCTTGCATGCAGCTTGGGGAAACGAGGGTGAGCAAAAAGGAACACGTTCTCCAAATATCTGGGATCTGCGTTGGATTATTGAGTGCTGCTTCTGATCACAGTGGTGCAGACAAAGATACAGCAGATGGCCTTTGTTTTCATTCCTTCCCACATTGTCTTAAGCTCCTCTCCAGCTGAAGTGATTTCCAGGAGGTTTAAAGGGCTAGCCGCTCCCCCAGGCCCTCCTTTGTCTTTCTGTTTTTCCCCTGTTGGGACCCAAATATTAAAGACTAGAACATTCAAAAGTGATTTCATGTATAGAGGAAATTAGAAAATGAAATCATGGAATATGCCCATGGTAAGGTGCAGGCTTAGAAAAGAGCTGAGAAGACCTTAAGTTTAAATCTCAGGCTGATCCTTGGTATAGAGAGAGCTACAGCAGGCTACAGAGATGTTACAACTAGACCTGCCCTGCAAGAAATGCTCATGTGAGTCCTGCACGTTGAAATGAAAGGACACAAACAGTAACTAGAAGCCACATGAGGAAATACAGCTCTAAGTAAAGGTAAATGCATGGACAATTATTACAAAAAAAAAAATTTGTTAAGTTCTGGCAGATACCTAGAGTAGGAGCATGCCACTTTAGCCCAGTCCTTAATTTAGCTGAGTGAAAACAAGGTTTCAACCCCTGTAAAGTCTGAACTATTTTCACTTACTCTTATTCTTAAGGGTCTTCCTTAAAAGATCCACCAGTATTTCTGAGATATATTCCTATTCTCAAAACCCTTACTTTTGTGTATTCTAAATTCCATTTTCTGTCTATCCAGCTCTGTGAGAGTGCAGGTAACACAGTGTTTGGTTTCATCTTAGGTGCTTCTCAGTCTGCACTGCTTAGGCTTTAAGAAATCTAAAAAATCTTGGGTCACCTTTTGTCTGGAACCTTGATTTCTCAATCCCTAGCTGCCTTGATAGCTGGCTACTGCTTTCAAAGACATTGGTATTCACTTCTTTGTTCATATTTTTTTTGTTATTCTCAGAAAAAAGAATGCATTATTGAAAGGTAGTTAGTTCATAGTAGGTAGAGGTGGAAGGAACTTCCTAAGGATTTTCCTAAAATAAATCAATATCTACATTTAAAGGGTGGTTTCGTCTACCAAGAAAGAAGACTGATTGAGTATAGCATTCAACAATCCCAAAAAGTACATATTTTAAGTATTCATTATGATAATTTCTTTAAGCAGTGTTGAGAAGTACATCTATTGCCTATTTGTAGTAAATCAAGATGGAAATAAATATTTCAGAGGCAAACTAATCAGGAAGGAAAGCTAAATACTGGGTATAGGCATTCAGCTCTGTTTGCTCTATATTGATTAGAAAATTGGTTATTAATTATAGCCAAAACAACGTTTAAGTATTTTGCATATATTAACATATTTATTAACCTTTATAACCACCTTATGTGATAAGTTGTATATATTTTTAAAAATTTCTACAAGTAAGAAAACTAGAATACATCATACATTAAGTAATAGTCCAAGGTCACATCTCTGATAAGTGTTGATTCCTGAATTTCAACACAGCAAACTGACATTAAATTTTGCTTACTTTATGACTATTTTGTCTCTTTTTTCATTAAGTTATAAGGGAGAAAACATGGACTTTCCCCACTGTAATGAACTTTTACACTTTACTTCTCCTTTTGATTTCTAATGCTATACTTGCAAATTTTGGCCTGGAATAAAATAACTGCATATTGTGAAGTTCTTTACTCAGCAACTCTTACATATACTGGATGATATGTGAACTAAGCCACCACTGTTTCATATCTACGGATGGGACTACATACAACCATTATTTTAATGCTATAATTTTTGTCTCACTCAGTAACCTGATTTTATACTCTGGCATGAATTGTTCCAGTTCATTTCAAATCTCTTGAAGTATGGTTTGCAAAGTGATCTTTTGGGGTGGTCTTTCCCATTTAGCATTCAATTGAATTATTGTTATTGTGAATTAAATACTCAATTAATGTAACTCAAGGTCATTTTAATATTGCTAAATGTCTTTCATTTTTATTTATTTTGATACAGAAGTGTCTAAGTTTATTCTACATTGATGTTAAAAGGTAAGGTTTATATATCTATCACAGTACATATGGTACTGGAGTTGATTCTGCCTAATAACTGAATTGTATATTAAAGGTGATTTGTATATGCCATCATTATAAAATGCCCAGGTCCTTTTGGGCTTTATTGTAAAGTGCATAGATGTTTATGATTGCTATAACTTCCTGATGAATCAGCTCCATTATTATTAAATGGCCTTCTCTTTCTTTATTAATAATTTTCTTCTTACAGTATATTCTACATAATGTTAGTATAGCCACCCAGCTCTCTTTTGATAACTGTTTTAATGGTATATCTTTTCCCATTCTTTTACTTTCAAATTATTTGTGTCTTTGGATTAAAATATGCCTCTTTTAGACAGAATATTGATAGATCATATTTTATTTTTTAATCAATTCTTCCAATGTATATTTAGTTGAAAGGCTTAATTCATTTAACTTCTATATTATAACTGATAAAAAAGATTTATGTGTATCCTTTTTCTATTTTCTATATGTTTTATGTTTTGGTTTTTATTTTTCAATTTCTTTTTTTTTCGTTATCAAAATGCAATGTATGCTTATTTTATTTGTACACACAATAGTCAAGGTTTGCATAATAATTTTTAAAATGAGGGAAAAAGTTTGTAAAAAAAAAAAAAAGTAAGTCATTGCTTTTGGACAGCATGTTTTGTTCCTGTTTAGTTGTTTGTGGTTGCCAAATCTACAAAGGTGCAAAACTTTAAAGAACCTTTGCCGAAATCTCTTGGAAAACATATAATCTTCCAGAAATTCCTCTTGAGTTATCCTTTAAGCTTGACAACAAATGGAAAACAAGTGGATTTGTTGTTCTCCAACCCATGGTAATGAACTTGGGGGGAGGGTAAGTCTGTAGACTGAAGAATTTGATTCTATTTATTTTTTCTACATTCTCTGTAAATAGATGTTTTCTACATACCATTATCTTGTTGATATTTCTACATTCTTGAGTTATCATTATTATTTTTATTATTATTTAGTTATTACCCTGGGCATTAAAATAAGCATGTTAAGATAATCTGGTTATGAATAACACCAACTACAGGTGAGAGAGGAGGTAGTTAGAGGCTGGTTAGGCAGATCGAGAGGGAGGATCTTGGAAGTGGAAAAATACCCATGGGACCTCACCTGCACTGCCCCTATAGGCAATGGAAAGAAATGTTCAAGAATTTCCTCTTATGCCAGGATATCTACTCAGAAGGGACTGCCTCAATTTAGATGCAGGCACAATAAATCAACCTAAATGTCCTTAACTTGACCTGAATCATTATAATGTCATGAACATAAAAATAGCAGTTTGATTTTAGCCCCCTCTTGGGTTTCCCTAAAGCACTTGTGGGTAATAACCAAGATGGAGCCACTCCGGTCAACCCCAGGCATGTACAAATGCAACACCCTTAGGAGGGTACTTCATCTCTCCCATTTTGTGCAGAACTCACAGAGGACTTTCTTGCTCTTGCCACAGAAAAACCGTGGAACTCAGCCTCATTTCTGGCAACCTGCTTTCAAGTCCCTGCTCTTTGCTGAAAACTTTACTTTTGCTTAATAAATCCAGCTCTACTCACTCTCTGGTGTCCACGTGCCTTATTCTTCTTAGTCATGGAACAGGAAGAACTCAGATCTTGCTGAACAAAAGACTAGGCTGACTGCATCATTTTGGGGGCTCACTGGAATCACAGGAAGGGTGAATAGGAGCAGACCTCTAATATTTTACTTTTACTTCTGAGGCTTCTCAGTCTCAGGCTTTTGTTTTGTTTTGTTTTTTAATTTTCTGCAGATAAAATAAAACACTGACCTTTGGTTGGCAAGTTAAGAATGAACAACATGGCTGCCAGACTTCAGACTCAAAGGACAGGCTTGCTGGGGAGGACTTTCTCAATCCCCCATCACCCTCGGGTGTTGGGGACATTGGTTCTGTTCCAATCCAGTTTCTCTTTACAGAGGTCTAGCCTTTGCTTGGAATCAGAAGGAGGTCCTGGGTCAACTGAGGATATCTGATTGAGTCTACATCTTGGAGTTAACCAAAGGCCCCTGAGTTGATCCCAGCCCCCAACAACCCGTTAGAGTGTTTGCACAAGAACCTCCAGTCTTTTCTATATTATTTTCCTTCTTTCTTGGTTATCATGGCTATTCCTTCTTTGTATGCAGTGTTGTAGGTGTTTTTGCAAACTTGAGATATAATTTTGTTGGGTAAAGTCAGTAATTGCATAAGTAACCAGAAATGCGACTGAAAGAATTTCTGTCTTTGTAATTTTTAGAGATAAGTGTTTCAAAATCTAGATCTGAAAGCCTCTTTCCCCCCTAATGATAGCACCCAATGTCATTGCATAGGGATTTTTTCCTCCTCAAACGAGTAACTTCCTCTCCATTTAAGCTGTTTCTTTGTTTGATGTGACAACTCAGCACTGTCCAATTAATTTGGATAGCCTTCTATAAGACAAATTAATTTTCTTTTCCTAGGAGGTTTATGGTGAGGAAGGCACAAAAAGCCCCAGACCTCTCTTTTGAACCTCTGTCTGAAAAGGATTTGGACTGAAAGTTACAGGCTAACATTGCAAACCTCATCGAAGTGCCTGAAGAGGTAAGGATTTGTTTTTGTGGGGAGCCTTATCAGCCCTACATGCAGGGGAGCCCTAATTCCTTGCTACAATAATAGGAAATGAGCCAAGCCAACTCTTACATTTTCTAAGACAACTATTCTGCCTCTGAATTTAAGGACTTCTGAATGGGAAGAATGGGCTCTGTTTGGAGGTCAATCACTCCCATTTCCTAGAATTCTGTGCTCTGGTTCTGTTCATTACTTATCAGTCAAGGAACGCTCTAAAATATTTAAGGACACCTTCTCCATTAGAGTTCCTTGCTCAAATTTGATTACTTCAATGTACTTTCAAGCTCCAGTTTAGAAAGTAAAAAGAAGAAATACTCTGAGGGACCCCAAAGTTAATTGACACCAGAAAGCTGGGGCACAGCATAGGTAAATATGACTTACCTGTCAACCCTCCTAGCCTATGATTGGAGGTAACACTTACATCCATAGATGGCACCTGTGAGGTCTCTGGGACTCAGGGAATGCAGGGAGGGAAAGAGGAGAGAGGACACACCTTTTTTCTCTCTCTCTCTCTCCATCCCATGCCACCTCAAAAAGTGGGAGGGAGACTAAACAACACCTTTCTCTCCTCCTTTTCCAGATCCCTAACAACCTACTTTCAGCCTGGAATTCTGTCAAGTGCAGTCTGGATCACTGGGACTCCTTTAATCCTCAGATTCTAAAGTTCACTTTGGACAAGCCCCAATTTCACTCATGGATAGAGGCCTCCCAGAATATAACTGAAATATTTGAACTCTCCTGGAAGGATAATATGTTACTCTGAAATTAAACCCTGACTCTACTGAGAAACAGGCAGTCCAGAAAACAGCTAAGAAATTCAGAGGTGAGCTTTGTATCTCATAGTGCCAGAGAGAGGGAAGAGCCTATCCAATTGGAAAGACAGCAGTACTACTGGAGGACCCTAACTGGGACCCTGATGATAACATGGGAGATACACAAATGGAGAGTTTATAAAGAACTAGAATTAGGACCAGATGAGAATATCTCTGCTTTTCTCGAAAGGCTAAGAAGAGGCATTGGTGAAATGTATCTTCCTCTCTCCTGATTCAGTTGAGAAACAACCAATCCTGAAGGATAAGTTTATTACTCAGGCAGCTCCTGATATCAGGAGAAAGCTGCAAAAGCAAGCCATAGGACCAGATGGCACTTTAGGAAATCTCCTGGAGATGGCCACCTTGGTCTTTTACAATAGAGATCAGAGGAAGTTCAAGAGAAAGAGAGATAACACAGAAAAAAAGCTGAGGCTCTAGTGGCAGCTCTGCAGGTCTGTAAAACCCAGGATCCCTGAGGTGCACCTGTTAACTGCTACAAGTGTGGAAAATCAGGGTACTTTAAGGATTGCCCAGGCAGCAAGAGGAAGCCACCCTGAGCCTGTCCAGCCTGTGATGGAGACCACTGGAAGGCAGACTGTTCCTGGAGGCATAGGTCACCTGGTCCAGAACTAATCCCACAAATGGTCCAGCAGGACTGATGGTCCTGGGGCTCGACTCCCCAGCTCCAACAGCTCAGATGATCATTACCGTTCAGAAGCCCCTGGTGATCCTGGAGGTTGAAGGGAGGAAGTTGGACATTTTTCTGGATACTAGAATCGGCATTTCTGTTCTCCTCTCCAATCTAGGCCTCCCCTCCTACTTTAGTGCAACCATGGGAAAGTCTTTTGTTCAGTATTATTCCCCTCAGCTATAACTAGGAAAACCTGTTGTTTAACTCATCCCTTTTAGTCATACGGAAAAACCCAGCTCCTCCTCTAGACAAGAATACTCTAGCTCTTATGGGAACCATGGTTCCAGGACAGAGCCTCTGCCTCCCTCTGGTGGAGACTGGTGCTGATCCACAGGTTTGGAACTCAAGGCTCCTCACGTCAAGAACTAGCCAACAGCCTAAATTTATACCAATAAATAATATATTTAGATACATCTTTCCAGGGTCAAGCCTACAATACTTGAAGCTCTGGACATGAAACCTGAGGCTCTCGTCTTCCCCTACAGTAGTAAACCTGCAGAAGACTTAAATGCCTGTTTAAAAGACAGCCAGAAGATAAATAATGCCTACCTGCTCCCTTTGGTGACTTTGTTACATAGTTACTGTAGACTATGGTAGCTATTTTCATTTTTTTGCTGGTTTCTAATCCTATTGATCTTTTGAGAGAGGACAATTGCTATTTGGAATCAGACCTCCCAACATCCATTTAAAAATTAGGGTTATAATTTTTTTTTAAACCAGGTTATAATTTTGCCTATTTTTACTGCTCTTGCTTTTGTTTTGCTCCTCATCATAAAATGACTTTGCCAAGGACCCCTTAACCTGGAAAACCCTCATAAGTGGGCTCATAAGTGGATATATTTAAGGCTCATAAGTGGAAGGGACTTGCTTTGTCTCAGATGTGACTTTGGACTTGGACTTTTGAATTACTGCTGGAACGAGTTAAGATTTTGGGGGAACTATTGGGAAGGATGTTTTGAAAAATGAATACATGAGATTTGGTAGGGGCCAAGGTGGGTGATATGGTTAGGTTTTGTATCGCCACCCAAGTGTCATCTTGAATTGTAATTCCCATAATTCTCACTTGTCATGGAAGGGATTCAGTAGGAGGTAACTGCATCATGGGAGTGTTTTCCCCCATGCTGTTCTCGTGATAGTGAGTGAGTTCTCATGAGATCTGATGGCTTTTTAAGTGTCTGGCATTACCCACCCATTTTGTGCAGAACTCACAGGGACTTCCTTGGTCTTGCCACATAAAATACCCAGAACTCATTCTTATTTCTGGCACCCTGCTTTCTGGTCTCGTCTCTTCGCTCATAGCTTTCTTTTTGTTTAATAAATCCTACTCTACTCACTCCCTGGTGTCTGCCTGCCTTATTATTCTTGGTCTTGGGACAAGAACTCAGGCCTAGCTGAACTAGGGACTAAGCAGTCTACAACTTAGTTGTTATATGTATTTATTTCATATAGCACCATCCTTTCATCAATTTTTTTCTACACAAATGATATTATTATAAAATATAAGCTCACCAACACAGTTTTATAATAATAATTTTGCTTATTTTTTTTCTTTTTTTGGAGACAAAGTCATGCTTTGTCACCCAGGCTGAAGTGCAGTGGGGTGATCTTGGTTCACTGCAGCCTCCATCTCCCAGGTTCAGAGGATCGTCCTGCCTTAGTCTCCTATGTAGCTGAGATTACAGGCATGCACCACCACACCTGGCTAATTTTTGTATTTTTAGTAGAGACAGGGTTTCACCTTGTTAGCCAGGATGGTCTCTATCTCCTGACCTTGTGATCCACTTGCCTTGGTCTCCCAAAGTGCTGGGATTACTGATGTGAGCCACTGTGCCCGGCCAATAATTACTTTATGTAGTTATTATTTAAAACAGGTAAGTAAAAAGTTACAAGTGAAAATATGATGTTTGCCTATTTTACATAATTAGTCTTATATAGCTAGTTTTACTGAAGCACTGAAAAGTGCTTCTGATATGGATTTAGTTTATTTTTTGTTGTTCTTTTGCACTAACATTCTAGAATCCCTTTAGTATTGTATTAGGAAAAATCTTCTAGTGTCAGTTTCTGCTTGATTTTATTTCTCTGAGAATGTCTGATTTTTCTCCTTATTTTTGCTGGATACGCAATTTGTGATGAACACTTCTAAACATTATTTTAACACTTCATTATTTTAACACTTCCAAACATTATTTTAACCACTGTCTCTGGCCTCCATTATTTGTGATAAAAACTTAACTGTTAATCTTAACTAGTACCACTTCTACATGGTAAGTCAATTTTATCTTGCCATTTTCAAGATAACTTTTTCATTGACTTTTTAAAAAATTGACTATAGTGGATCCAGAGAAAATTTTCTTGTGTCTGTTTTACTTAAATAAATTGAACTTCATTGATAAGTGCTGATATGATTTGGCTGTGTCCCCGCCCAAATCTCATCCTGAATTGTAATTTCCATCATTCATCCCCACACGTCATAGTAGAGACTCAGTGGGAGGTAATTGAATCATGGGGGCAGTAACCCCCATGCTGCTGTTTTTATGATAGTGAGTGAGTTCTTGTGAGATCTGATGTTTTTATAAAGGGCTTTTTCCCTTTTGCTCACCACTGCTTGCTGCTGCCATGTGAAGAAGGACATGTTTGCTTCCCCTTCCACCATGATTGTAAGTTTCCTGAGGCCTTCCCAGCCATGCTGAACTGTGAGCCAATAAAACCTCTTTCCTTTATAACTTACCCAGTGTCAAGTATGTCTTTATTAACAGCATGAGAACAGACTAATGTATGTGGATTAATGTTATTTTGTGGAAAATTTTGGCCATTATTACCTCAAATATATATGTATTTTCTGCTCTGTCTCTTTGTTTTACTGGCTGGAACTCCTATCTTGCATATGTTGACTGCTTGATAGTGTCCTATACATTTAATGAGATTGTGTCAATTTTTTTAAATTCGTTTTTCTTTCTCGAACTCTACAAGCTCTATTGTATCTTCTGGTTCATTGATTCTCTTTCTTTCCAGATTAGCTCTGTTGTTCCCATTTACTAAATTTGTACTTGTTACTTTAATTTTCAACTCCAAGAATTATGTTTGGTTTTTACCTCCTTAATAATATTTCTTATTTACGAGACATATTGTTATATATATTTAATAATTTACTCATGACTTCTATTTCTTAGAATATATATTTAGTAATTTTATTTATTAAAACAATAATGTATGCTCCCTCAGGAATATTTTCAATGATTGTTCCTCCCCATCCCCTTGTATACAGCATATTTTTATATTTCTTTGTTCATATAGTAGTTTTTGTCAAAAGCTATTTATTTTAGACAATATATTGGAACAGCTTTAGTATCAGGTTCAATATACCCATGATTTGTTGTTGTTGCTGGTTTTTACTGTTACTGCAATTTCTCTCATTCTTAGATAATTGTTAGCAATTATCCTGGACCAATTTTGTAGATCCTTCATTCTCTACAATGCTTAGCCACTGGGGTCTTTGGAACCTTGTGTGTGTGTGATATAGAGGGCTTGGATTGTTTTGTTTTGTGTTTTGTTTTTGTATTTTCATGTCTAGTGTTATAGGAATCATTCCTGGCTCAGTATTGTTTACTGGTCTGGCAATAATTTCTCAGAACTTTTCCTTAATTGCCTTTACTTTTTTTGCTGTTGTTCGTTTCTGCTGATTGCAGAGACCTTCTCTTTTATTCAAGTCTTTCCCGGAAATGTATATAGCATTCTCCATGCAAACAGATTTTTAGATCTCCAAGAATATACATTTTTAAAATTCTTTATGATTGACTACTTCTCTAGCATGGTACATACTGTATTTGTTCAGGGTCTTGTGCACCTCAATTAAAGTCAGTTCTCAGATAGCTAAATTGTTGCCATTAGATTTCTATCACTTTTGTTAATTCTCTGGGGTAAGATTTTTATTTGTTTGTTTTCCTCAGCTAAAGATTGAGTCAAATCAAATGGTCAACACGCCGTGATAATGTATTTCCAGGAACTGAAAATCTGGGCAAAATATTGATTGTGCTTTGAGGATAGTACCTTCACAAAGGCTCCAAAATAGGTCAATATTTTCTGTCTATTTTAAGGCTGAAGACTTTTCTGGGCTACACAACAGGGAACTTAGCAAAGAGAGATGATGAAAATAGCCCTGAATCAAAACATCACAGGCTTCTTTTTCTTACTGAGGTTACGATATTTCCATTGAATAGATTATTTTCATTCAGTTCATTCTGTGAAATTTCTCAATTTCGACTTCACAAATGGTTAAAACTAGTTGTTTTGTCTATATTTTTATTTATTTTGAGGGTAAATACATTTACCACAGTCCCCTTTCTGCCATTCAGTAAGCCAATCTTTTTCTTCATTATTAAAAATAGGTATGTAATTTTTTTCCACTAAATATTATACCATATAAAACAGTTTAATGACAAAACTTCAAGCAAAGTAAAATGATAGATGCAATAAAAGTTACCAAGAAGGGAAGATTTTAAAGTATATCTATTTGTGCCACACATTCTCCTTTTCATTATCCATATACATGAAGGTTAACATTAGTATGAAAGTGACCATAAATCAGGTATAAACTAGAAAGATCAAAGGAAAGAAAGAAATAATAAATGCAAATCTTGAAAACAAAATTTATGACAATGAGGCTTCCCCCCACTGACATGAGACATTGACTTCAGGAATAATTTCCACTAATTTTAGGCTGTCAAAAATGTTTTACAGCATGTGTGTGGGGCAAGAGTTTTTCGGTGACCAAGAGTATTATATAGTATCTTTAGCTGACCCAGTTATTGAACCATTCACTGTCTCCAATTGCCAGCATACACGGATGGCTTCAGTTACATAAACCAGGTGTTAACTTTGTTTAACTGAATTTATTATACTGAAAAAACCTTCCTGGTCAATAAAATTTCTATATTATGACTTACTGAATTGCAAATGTAATTTTCAAGTACATGTATTTGAATTCACATTATTTAGACTTCATTTTGTCATCTCTATCATTTTTTGCTATGACCTCCTCCTAATATTGACTAGAATAATTTATTGTACTTTAACTATACAATTGTTTTCTATTATGTATACAGTTGAATAAAATAAAATTGGACACATAATTTGCATTTAGTTAGAATAATCTATAAATTTTGAATATTTTATATATGAAGCTATACAGATATGCCAAATAAAATCAACTTTGAGAACCCAATCATTACTTTTAAGAGATTTCCATATGTACAGAAATAATTTTTAAGAATCATTGGTTGAAGAAAGTGACAAATTGCAAGCCTAATTTTATTGTGAGTCATATTTTCTAAGATTGTAGGATACTTTGGAAATGATTCTATATAGTGATTTCAACATACTAATAATCTTTACAGTAGCAAAAGTGGTCTTTATTTGGAATATGTGGTGCCTTGTTATCATTGCATTTATTTTCAGCTCCAAATTTGATCTTTTGATTTGTTCTTTGATAATGGAGCAAGATTTTCTAATATTTCTTCTTTGCCATCCATGTCCTTGTTGACAGAGAGTACTGACAGGACATCAGGAGAGTAATTTTTTTTTCTTTCTTGTTCTGATATGCTTATCTAGCTGTGCCTTGCAGAGAAAGTTGCTTTTTCCAACAGTAATCCTGCAGCCAGCAGCAAGTGGCATCTCCTTATGAGTAACTTTCTATAGAACACATACCTCTCTTTGACATAGTTTCTGGTACTAGTTGGTGCTTCCTTACAACATTTAGGATCGTAAATTCAGTTAAACTTCTACAATCAGCTATTGAGTTCCATGGACATCCCTGCTTCCTACCTAGCTCTTACCCTCAAAATACCCTTCTGGGGAATGTTGGCAAGAAAATCAGCTCCATTACTGGATTTCAAACTAGTTGACAGTAATCCCAACAAGAAGCCAAGAAGCATAGTAGCTAATTTTCTATCATTCCAGTGGCTATTCTTGACTTATCTTATTATGTTGCAGACTGTGAAACATCTCCTGCTAAAGACCGTTAGCTAGCTTCTTCACCATCTTAAGGGGTTTCAACTACACCTTATCTACTGAAATCTAAATCCCAGTCTTGAGGAACATTTTTTTCTTCACAGATTCTTTCTTCTTTTGGTACAATCTTTATCCTTATGGCTTCCTTTATAATTTTTGTTTTGATAATTTCTTGTTAATAAGTGTTTATATTAGGATTTCCTTATTAAATTATGTTACTTTATATTTATGGCACTCCAACTGCTACAGAATTGATTACAGACATGGATTCTAGAGATTGGCCCACAAAGATGAGATTTTTGGGACTTGTTTTGTCAAAAATTTTGGCTTGAGTACAATGCCGACCTCCTTACCAATAGGAAATATAATGCTAGCAATACATTACATCACAAACAGCCAAGTTTTCACGTGTGTTGTTTGTAATAAAGTGGCAACTGAAGTATATGTCTTGGGAGTCAAAGGGACTACTTCATTGTACCTTTATGTCAATTAGGATGACTATAAGGCTACACTTAGAATGGGCCCATTATTTATTTATTTATTTATTATTTTAAGAGACAGGGTCTCACTATGTTGTCTGTTAGGCCTCCATGTGCAAGCCCAGTCCCAGAGTCTGAAGTCCTGACTGCGTCAGCTGATCACCCCCAAACCCCCGCCTGCATTTGCCATTATTCCTGATCGCCCAATGAAGCGTCTCCCGACGTAAGCTTCCCCTCGCCCTACCCTGCCATCTTCACTGTTCTTTTTTTTTCCCCATTTATTTATTTTATTGCATTTTAGGTTTTGGGGTACATGTGAAGAACATGCAAAATTGTTGCATAGGTACAAATGTGGCAGTGTGATTTGCTGCCTTCCTCCCCATCACCTACATCTGGCATTTCTCCACTTGCTATCTCTCCCCAACTCCCCACCCCCCACCGTCCCTCCCCTATTTCCCCCCAACTGACCCCAGTGTGTAGTGCTCCCCTCCCTGTGTCCATGTGTTCTCATTGTTCAACACCCGCCTATGAGTGAGAACATGTGGTGTTTGATCTTCTGCTCTTCTGTCAGTTTGCTGAGAATGATGGTTTCCAGGTTCATCCATGTCCCTACAAAGGACCCAAACTCATCGTTTTTGATGGCTGCATAATATTCCATGGTGTATATGTGCCATATTTTCCCTATCCAGTCTATCATCGATGGGCATTTGGGTTGGTTCCAGGTCTTTGCTATTGTAAACAGTGCTGCAATGAACATTCATGTGCACGTGTCCTTATAGCAGAATGATTTGTAATCCTTTGGATATATACCCAGTAATGGGATTGCTGGGTCAAATGGAATTTCTATTTCTAGGTCCTTGAGGAATCGCCACACTGTCTTCCACAATGGTTTAACTAATTTACATGCCCACCAACAGTGCAAACGTGTTCCTATTTCTCCACATCCTCTCCAGCATCTGTTGTCTCCAGATTTTTTAATGATAGCCAGAATGGGCCCTTTTTAGTACACTTGACTGCTTACAGGGAAATGCTGGCAAGTTCAGATTAATTAATTGTCAGACTAATTGAGTCAATAACTGAAGATCTTTCATGATATCCCTAAAATCATTCAATTCTTATTGCCGTAAGATGACTATTGCTGAAAATCCAACACAAAGATTGATCATGTGTTTTATAGAATTAAAAATACAGTTGAATTTACAGTCTCACAGAGTTTCACATGTGAAGTTAAGGACATTGCATGATAAGGAATTGGATCCTGAAAGTTATTGGAGACATCTGGTGTGACTCAGACAAAACTGGCATTGTGAACTTTCAAGTCCCTCTGAGACTCACTTATCAGTGGAAGTAGTTTGTCTTTCCGTGTCTGAAGTGATTAGTTTTCCTCTGCTTGGAAACCCTGTGATAACCTCAACTGGAGCAGATGTCTTGAAAGAGAATGGCAATTTCTGTTAGGACCCACTGTAAGCATATTGTTTCCACTAGATCCAAGGCTATGATAAAATTAGCATGCTCAAAGTGTACATGATTTGAACCACGAGAAAATAGCGGACATAAGAAAACTGATTGATAAATACATGAGTGAAAAGAGCTTCTGCATCCATAAAAATCCCTGTGGCTGCTCTCATTTGTATGCAAGACTTACAAATCTTCTATGCCACCATTAAGATGGGCTCCCCACTTTCAGTGGGGAATAAGAGAAGTACTGGAATAGAAGTGACAACACTAAACCACTCACACAGTCTGGCAGAGGAACCGTAACGGGCAACAGAGGTACGCTGATATTGGCATGCTTTGGCCCACAGTTATGATTGATTATGGTGCCCCTAGATACAAAATAGTCAACTACAGTAGCATTGGACATTTATGGCAGGAAACTATATACACAAACAATCAAAAAACAACTTAAGTTCTAGCAGCCAAAAAACTTGGTTTGAGGCACCACAGTGGAGATTTGTAGATTCTTTACCAGGTTTCACATCTGAGTCAATTCACAGAATCAAAGACTCTTGATTGGAGGCAAGGTTGGGTTTTGCACTCTTGCCATAAGTTCACACTCTAAGTCTTACTCAAAGCTTTTCTTTCTTTCTTTTTTTTTTTT
>NW_016107591.1:1290188-1306097 GCF_001604975.1 Cebus imitator | reverse complement strand
TAGAGACGGGGTTTCACCATGTTGACCAGGATGGTCTCGATCTCTTGACCTCGTGATCCACCCGCCTCGGCCTCCCAAAGTGCTGGGATTACAGGCTTGAGCCACCGCGCCCGGCCTTACTCAAAGCTTTTCCAAAGGGACATATGACTATTGCTAGCATGGCAGTGCTTTGGAGAAAAGGAAATACTGGAACATTCTGGGGCAACTACACACTAGCTCTGAATTAACTCTGAAAACTGTGAAGCAAACTTGTCATTGGGGTGCACTAGTTGAAACAGTATCATAGGAAGACTGGGTTATGGTGTGAATGTGACATAGCTTCCTAAAATACAGAATTTGCCTTACAGAGACATTTGTATGGTACTATCTCCCTCATAGAAAAATATATAATTCTGGAAATCAAGGAGAAATATTAGAAGTGGGCTTTCTCAAAATTACGCCTAATAACCGGCTTGCAGAGTATTTTTTCCTTTCTGGCCACTTTGAGCTTTTCTTTTGCTGGTTTGAATGTCTTGGTTGCCAAAGAGAGAATTCTCCTTACAGGACACAACACATTTTGTTAAACTTGAAGAAGAGATATAGCCATTTCCGGCTCCTTATGCTACTAAATCAACAGACAGAACACTCTACTTGCTGGAGTGACTGATTTTGATTGCTAAAGGGAACAAATGTAGGAACCTGGTGTATTCTTCCAGTGACTTAATTTTTCTATGCCAAATAGTAAAAAGAAAAGGAAAATTACAGCAAATGAGCAAGATATGAAGATTTTGCCATCAGACAAGCAACATACAAAGAACCAAACTAATCTAGAATTCATGTTTGAGTTACGGTGTTGGATAAAGAACTTCAGTCGGTTAATGTTTTGAAGAATAGAAGGGAAATACCTAACGGATAGTTGAAAAAGAAGCCATAGATACTGTTTTTCAATTAAAGAAATAGAGACTGTACTAGCTTTTCATGCTTTTTGCTTTTCATATTCATGTGTTTATTTGTATACATTAATCATTTTTCTTGGAGCATATTAAGTATGGCCAACTATGCAGAAACATTTGGGATAGTCTGCCTTCATCCTTTCCTATCAATCGCTCCCAACTTCTTCCCATTTAAAAAAGAAAAGTCATTAAAGGGGGTAACTATCAATTTAGAATTTAGATAAAGTGGGGTATCACTGTATCAGAATTTGGGGAACCACAGCAATGTAGCCACAGCAATGACTAAAATGCCTACAATGACAGTGCATGTTTTTATTGTGAGAAAACAGTTAGAATGGCTGATATAATTTGGCTCTCTGTCCTCACCTAAATCTCATCTTGAGTTGTAATTCCCGTGTGTCAGGGGAGGGACCTGTAATCTCCATGTGTAGAGAGAAGGAGGTGATTAGAGCATGGGGGTGGTTTCCTTCAGGCTGTTCTCATGATAGTGAGTCGGTTCTCACAATATTTGATGGTTTTATAAGTGCTTAGAAGTTCCTCCTTCTTCTCTCTCCTGCTACCTTGTGAAGAGGGTGCTTGCTTTCCCTTCACCTTCTGCCATGATTGTAAGTTTCCTAAGGCCTCCCCAGCCATGTGTAACTGTAAGTCAGTTAAACATCTTTCCTTTATCAATTACCCAGTCTAAGTACCTTTATGGTAGTGTGAGACCAGATTAATAGAGTGGCTATAGCCTTTTAGGAAGAAGCATAGACTTGTATGTTTATGTAGAACAGTTTAAATATAGAGAGACTGGTATATATGGAATCTGGGTAATTGGATAGCCAAAGGGGCTGTGTTAGTTATTAACTGATGACCTCTCTGCTCTGTAACGATGAACCTGCACCTTATAAATATTTACATATTTCTTTTTGCTAGCCAACACAATGTTAAGCCTTGATATTCATGAATGCTAAAGGATTTTTTTTTCCTTGTGATATGATTGGGTCCTGTGTAGATTTGTCCCTACCCAAATCTCACCCTGAATTGTAATTCCTATAATCCCCATGTCTCAGGGGAGTCCAGGTAGAGGTAATTGGATCATACAAGTGGTTTCCCCTATGCTGTTCTCCTGACAATGAACGAGTTTCATGAGAGCTGATGGTTTTATAAGCATCTTGCATTTTCCCTCCTTGCACTTACTCCATCCTGCCACCCTATGAAGAAGGAGCCCACTTTTCCTTTGCCTTGTGACATGATTCTAGTTTCCTGAAGCCTCCCCAGAAATACAAAACTGTGAGTCAATTGCACCTCTTTTTTTAAAAATATAAATTACCCAGTCTCAAGTATTTCTACATAGCAGCATTAGAATGGCCTAATACATCTACTTCCTGCAGATGTGCTGTTTTTGTTGTGCTTCTGGCCTATTCTTGGTGTGTGATTTAGCAATGTCCTGATGGACAACAACAAGCAGCAACTCCCCATCTTCTCTAAGCTCACCCCTCCTCACCCAGATGATATCCAAAGGTAACTTGCACCTTCTAAGTCAGTGGACAACAAGCCCTCATCCCCAGTGCTCAGTATTCCCAGAAACTTTCTAATAAATTTAGCCAGTGCTTTCAGTGGGCTTTCCAGAAAGTCTATATCAACCCACAAAAGTAGTTTGCTAGCAAAATTTTATTAGAGTACCAGCAGGTAATTTTCCACCTACCAGCTGCAGCTTTGACCAGAAAATTCACCATTCTGTGGACTCCGATGACTCTCTCCAAAGTAACTTCACCATTCTCTGGACTTCAATGACCCTCTCCAAAGAGGTCTGATCTGATCTCCATCCTACCTGAGGATTCTCCTCATTAAAATATGTTCCTTCCTTGGATGCCTGTGCTCAAATCTAGAGTAGCCTTTAGAGATCTCATTTTTCCTCCACTTAAGCAATTCCCAATTATTCTAATCCCCTGCTAATAAGTCGTTATTTTAAACTTGCTCTATTTAAATACAAAGGGTGGATTCTCTATGCTTTTTGGATTCAGTCATGAATTCATGACATGAATTCAGAATGTATTTAGAAAGTAAAAGTATAGCACATCTTTGATATCATTCTTAGTTGTTTGAAAGAAAAAAGAAAAAATACATATTTTCTTTCTTGTAGCATGAAATACTTTACAGGATAAATATTGTTTGTACAAAAAAATTCCTGCTTGATATTTTATATAGAATAAGATTTTAAAATGAAAGTTGCACAAAATTCCTGTTTCTAAGCATCTCTGCCCTTTACCTGAATGAACAATTTAGAAGATAATTTTGATTTTGTAAGTCTGTTGGTCACAAGATTAATTGTTCACTCTTGTTATCACTGAAGAGCCTGAGACTCATGATACATCTTATTGTTAAGTGTGTCAATCACAGCTTTAAGCTCCTTCTGTAATGATTGGTACAATGATTATCCACTGTCAGAACATGCTTTGAATTTTATCTAGAGTAATGTACAATGCAAAATATTTAAGTAGTACATGAATTTGAGAAAAATAAAGATGTTAAAGCTTTTAAGATAGTTTCTGTATATGAGCAACTGGCCTTGATACTATTCATCAATTATCATCAATTAGCCATTAGATTTTGGCTTTACAGGGAAAGGGGCATGCCCCTGGTCAAGGTGGCTATTCTCAGACGAAGAATTTCCTATTACGAAGGAAGGCTGCCTTCAGGCAGGAAGCCCAGAACCTGGAGTAGGAAGCCATTCATTGCTGAAAGTATAGCTGGGTAATGCATCACAGCATCCAGGCAGTGAGTGAAAGCCAAAGTGTGTTCTTGGGGTTGGTATTTAGACTGCTTCTCATTATGGCCTGGATAGCCTCCCTTTCTCATGGATGGTTCCAGCCAAAGACAGCACAGCCCTCTCACACAATTTCTGGAGTTACATCTTCTGACCTTTAGCCCACAGTTCTTTGACCTTCTCTTTGCCCAATACGTGTGTGTATGTCTGATCTTGTGTATCTGAACATATTTTTCTTGGGTGGCATTTGATCTGTGGAGAGGGGCTGCTGTTATGATCAGTTAGTCAGTTGTTGACATTTATGTAACATGTCTAGGTGTGGATTGATGCAGCCCTCTCTTTTAGTAGAAATAGCATTTTAAGGATGTTTCACAATTTGCTTTTAGTGTTCAGTGTAATCTTATCTGCTTTCTAGCATTTAATGAGTTCCTTTATCTGTTCTTCATACTTTCTGGAGCTATTATCTAATTATTTAATTTTTATTTATAAAAATTCTTTACCTTTTCTGTTATTCTCAGGATTCATAACTGACAGTGGGTGGCTAAGCTGTGTACTTTCTTTGCTGTCTTAAACTGGAGGGTGGTAGCTGTTGTTTTACATCACTGTGTTCATACGTTGCTTAGGAATGTGTATATATTTGCGATTATTATTATTATTATTATTGAGATGGAGTTTCACTCTTGTTACCCAGCTGCAGTGCAATGGCGCGATCTCAGCTCACTGCAACCTCCACCTCCTGGGTTCAGGCAATTCTCCTGCCTCAGCCTCCTGAGTAGCTGGGATTACAGGCACGCGTCGTGATGCCCAGCTAATTTTTTGTGTTTTTAGTAGAGACGGGGTTTCACCATGTTGACCAGGATGGTCTCGATCTCTTGACCTCGTGATCCACCCACCTCAGCCTCCCAAAGTGCTGGGATTACAGGTGTGAGCCACCGCGCCCTGCCCTACGATTATTTTTAAGAGTAAATTTTAAAAGATTCAGCTCTCATTTCCTAAAGTTATTTGTACATCCTGTGTTAATTCACAAACTTCACAATTCAGTGATTTTAACTTATAGGAATACATTTTTAAAACTCAGCAATCGCTAGTCATAAAAAATTCTATTTCTCTAGAAATAAGTAATATTTTTCAACACTATACATTTTTTGGTCTCTAACTTTCCTAATTTTTCCATTTCCTGCTCTTCATAAACATCACTTATTTCTTCAAGTTATTCTCTAAACACCAATGACTACAATTTAGCTTTCTTTCTTTCTATAATAGTTCAATATATTAATGATTTATTTCAAATGAAATTTGTGTTATCCCTTATGCAACTCACTTTCCTGCGTTTTTATCAACTTATGACTGAGTCTCTCATCCTTATTTTGATGCCAAAGGATTTAAATTTCAGGAATATCTAGTATTCTTGTGCTTCACTTTATTGAATTTCACAGACCCTGTGTTATTTAAAAGTTCAGGATTTGTGGCAACGCTGCTCTGAGCAAGTCTATTGACGCCATTTTCCAAAAGCCTGTGCACACTTCAAGTCTCTGTGTTAGCATTTTTCAGCAAGAAACTATTTTTAAATTAAGTTATGTACATTGGTGTTTAGACATAATATTATTTCACACTTAATAGACTATAGTGTAAACATAACCTTTATATGCACTGGAAAACTAAAAAGTCTGCTTTATTGCAGTGGTCTGGAACCAAACCCATAATATCTCTGAGATATACTTGTATTTAGTCAGAAATTCATGTTATTTTATGTAGCATTATTTTCAAATAAATTGTTCATAAATGATATAGCTTGTTATTTTTAATATTGTCTTTCTATTCTGTGAACTTTAAAATAGAAAAACAGTTAGAAGATACTACCTATTTTAAATGGTAGTATGTCTATGAAACTGACAATTGAAAACTTTTATGTGATCAATAAAATCATTATTAAATGTCAATTTGAATACTAAATGTTAAAATGTAGGAATAAAAGTAGGGTATAAAGGTAGAAGCTCTTTAACAATAAAGGAAGTAAAACATAATGTAAATAAGCCTAATGCCATGGCTCATACATGTAACCCCAGCACTATGAGAGGTCAAAGTGGGATCACTGGAGGCCGGGAGTTTGAGACCAGGCTTGGCAAATAGTGAGTCCCCTGTCTCAACAAAATATAAAAATAAAAATTAGCCAGACATGGTGGTGCACACCAGTAGTCCTAGCAACTTGAGAGATTGAGGTGGGAGGATCACTTGAGCCCAAGTATGTGATGTTATAGTGAGCTATGATGACGTCACTGTACACCAGCCACTCCAGCCTGGGCAACACAGGGAGGCCCTGTTTCAAAAAAAAATGGAAATGCTATTTGAATTTGCATTGATGTGAATGGTACTTGAATTGGTTGATAATTGTAAGCAAAAGTATTATCTTGTCATTTTTGCAACATAATAATGTAACTGTTTCAATAATTATCTTCATAAGCACTCTGTTCTATTTTTTTTTTTACAATAAGATATTTCTTTTCAGAATATATACTCATTTCTTGTATTTATATGAACTTTTCTCTTTAGTACACAAAGCATGAGACTAAATGCTGTGGGGTATAAAAGTGGTAACCTAATACATAGTAGCCTTAAGGGTCAGGCAGAGGTATAGTGGAAGTAGTGAAGAGGTATTAAAATAAACTCTGGCCAGGCATGATGGCTCAAGCCTGTAATCCCAGCACTTTGGGAGGCCAAGATGGGCAGATCATGAGGTCAGGAGTTAGAGACCAGCCTGTCCAACATGGTAAAACCTTGTCTCTACTAAAAGTACAAAAATTAGTCGGATATGGTGGTGCACTTTGGGAGGCTGAGGCAGGGGAATCACTTGAACCCGGGAGGCACAGTTTGCAGTGAGCCTACATCATGCAATTGCACTCCAGGCTGGGCACAGAGCAAGACTCCATCTTAAAAATAAAATAAAATAAACTCAATACACAGTAGACAAAGTTGGAAAATCAATCATTCATTTTATTTTGTAGATTAAAAATTACTCGAAAGATATTTACAGTTTTGCTTGCACAGAACAGAGTCAAGATGGCAGAAATAAGAACAACTTTCTCGAAGGAGTGTGAGACGGTATGGCCTGAAGAGTGAATGACGAGGAGAGCGGCAATACACTGTTCTCTTTGCTGCTAACACTGATCAGACAAAAAGCGACTTCAATGACGCCACTCTCATAATCAAACCTAAAAAGTGGGATCTCATTAGTAAACAGGAATCCTTTATATGTATATATATATATATATATGTTTGTGTGTGTGTGTGTATATATATATATTTCTTTTTTTTTTTCTTTCTGAGACGAGGTCTTATGTTGCCCAGGCTGGTCTCAAATTCCTGAGCCCATGCATCCTCCTGCTTCAGCCACTTATATTGCTGGGATTGCTGGTGTGAGTCACTACGCCTCAAGAATTCTCATGAGTAGGGATTTACCTGCTTTCAAAACCTTTTGAGGTGATAAGAATGTCTTGAAAGCAGGTAGAGGCTCCACAATCTTGCGAATGAACCGAATGACACTTAATTATACATGTTAAAAAATAATAATTAATTTAACATCTGGAAAATTTAACCTTAATTTAAAACAAAGAAAGATTAATGAAGTATAAATATTTTGTCCTCTTGCTTTGGGCCAAGTTGTCAAACACCCATAGCCAATATGCTTCCTTACGTGCGTCTTTTCTTTCAGTATGTGCCACTGAATTTTTTTCAGTAGGAATTCTCCTTTCACCAGTGCCCTTTTTCCTTCAAACAATTAAATTCCTGATGGAAACTTTGTAGAGAATTCCTGACGCTCTATTTGCCCCGAAAATTCTCTTGCTTATATTGAAAACAAGAAAAATATAGCAATAAAAAAGTGTTTGTGTGCTTTTCTTCTTTTCCAGGTATTCATCCTGCCAGATGAAGCCACAAGAGAAATTAGATTTGTTACAGAGGAAATGAAAGAGAAATGAGGAGTTAATGTTCAGATTTAGCACACAGATGGCTCATTTCAGTCCCTAGAATAGCACTGTCCAATAGACATATAATGTGAGTCACACAGATAATGTTAAATTGTCTGGAAGGCATAATTTTCAAAACTAAAAAGAAACATTAAATTAATTGTATTCCACCAAATTTGTACAAAAAATTTCATTTCAACAAAATATTATCAAGTTATTTCATATTATATTTTTCATAAGTCTGTAAAATGTGGTGTATATTTTACACTCATGACACATATGAATTCAACAACCTGCATTTCAATTACTAAATGGCCACTTGTGAGTAATGACTATTGTATGACACAGCACAGCCCTAGAAAACACTTGAAACCCAACTGGTCATACATTTTCGTAAAAAGCAATTCAAAACTTATTTAAAATATTCAAGCTTCTTATACAAGAGGTGGGCCTGACTGCTTGAATGTTCAGTTTTATCATATAACACAGCTAAACACTATAATGTATAATAGAATGAGTAGGCCTCATTCTTCCTGGAAACAGGGAAATCCTGTGCTTCTTCCTCTGAAAGTCAGAAGGGAGAGAAAATTATAGGAAACCAAGTGAGGGAAGCATGCAGTCAGACTGGCTGTATCTTCGCTACAAACTGCAAATTAAAATTCTGAAGAGGGTAGGTGTTCATTAGGTTAGCTGAAAACCTGACCTTAATTGTAAGGGTCAATCAATGTGGTCTTATGCCAAAAGCGTTGTTATAAAAAAGGAAAAAAATTATGTGTATTGAATGGGTTGACAAAAAGAATGAGAATTCCCTAAGACTTAATACATAGTTTTTTGGTATTTAGTGGCTACAAAAATCCCATATTTCTGTGAGTGATTAAGAGAGTCACTGAATTGAGAGCCCTCTGGGTAGAGGCAGTGGACACTGGCCAAAAAAGCTAGTAAGTGACAAGTCTTTATGCGAAGGCAGGATGAAGGGTGTGTATTCAGAGGTCTGCAGGTCAAGCACATTAACAATGGAAGATCACAGGACTTGCCTGAAGCATAAGACTGCCACAACTTTAAGTTTTCCCTTTTTCAAGGGCAAGAATGCACATCACCCATAGACCTAGCCAGACTACTCACATCACTATAGGGAGTCATCACTGCACAGAAGACAAAGCAAAGACCAGTGCTGAAATATCAACATTACTCTCCAGGTACACACAAAACCAGGCAAGCCTCCTATTATTTACACACACCGTAAACCCAAATAAAGAAAAACCAGAAACAGAATAAAAATAAGTTCTCGAAAGAGACAGGCTCATACACCAGAAAACTGAGGTTGTTTTAAAACCCAAAGACTAGAGTAAGTTAATTGGTAAGTTAAATGTTCTCCCACAACCTCTGGTGCCTTGAGGCTCAAGCAGGCTAACAAAGATGCTTAAGAAGCTGCAGCTTTTCTTCGATTTTGTGTGTAAACTTGTCACCTTGTTATGTATCTCTACATAATTATTTTCCAAGATCAATGTTATTCTTTCTCAAATAGAGGGAAGGAAAGCCAATCCTTCCTTTCAATCTTTATTTAAAAAAGTGGAAGAAACAGAAAAAATAATATTCATAGGGGATCCAATCTTAACACATCTTCTTGTTCTCTTCATCCCACATCATGAAAGTTCACGCAGCATTGACCTTCCTTGGTCTCACGGTCCTTAAGGTACTCTCCAAGGCTACGTGGTGGAGGCACTCACACACACACACAGGATATTAGCTTCAATACATTGCTTACAAAATTACGATATCCTTTTGGCCCTAGATCGTCATTGTCCAAGCTTTCAAACCCGTGCCTCACTTGTAAGTGATTATCTTCCATAGACACCACATCTAGAACTCCTTAAATGGATGAACACTCCCATATGCCATAAAGAGATCTTTCTGTAGTTGTCTTTCATTGACCCATGAGTTATCAGTAATAAATAATGTCTGATACTAAGCACATACCAAAGTCAGGCACTGTTCTGAGGAATTTATAGTCATCTCATAATTCTTCAAAAACAACCCTTTGAGGAATGTAATACCATTTCTTACATTTTATAGATTGAAATTGAGTATCTGGAAGTTGAGTGGGGATTAGCATTACATTCTAGGCAAGGTAACTTCTATACCATGGCTTTTGGTTTTCACAGTGCCCTGAAAGCAATGTCCTTTGTAAGTTAAGGGCTTCTTCTTTTCCAGGCTAGAAGTATTCATTCTTAAAAATTACTCCAATCATTTCAGACACTCTCAAAATAGTTATAAAATAATTTCCTTGATGCCTTTATATATGTTGTTGCTTTAGAAAAAAAAATAAAACAAAACTGTGATCAAGTAAAAACGTTAATGATAGTAATGGGAGGCTGGGCACAGTGGCTCTGGCTAACATGGTGAAACCCCATCTCTACTAAAAATATAAAAATTAGATAGGCATGATGGCATGTGCCTGTGATCCCAGCTACTCAGTGGGGTGAGGGAGCATTTCTCTAAGCAGGGAGCTGGAGGTTGCAGTGAGCTGAGATCGCCCCACTGTGCTGCCGGGTTACAGAGTGAGACTCTCTCTTAAAACAAAAAAGAAGAAGAAAGAAGAAGAAGAAGAAGAAGAAGAAGAAAGAGGAAGAAGAAGAAGAAGAAGAAGAAGAAGAAGAAGAAGAAGAAGAAGAAGAAGAAGAAGAAGAAGAAGAAGGAGAAGAAGGAGAAGAAGGAGAAGAAGAAGAAGAAGGGGAAGAAGAGGAAGAGGAAGAGGAAGAAGAACAAAGAAAATTTAGTTACAGATATAGTCTAAATAATAAAGCAAACAATTACACTAGATATAATTTTTAATCAATTTTTCAAAAATAGGAGAAATATTTTGATGTTATTATGTTGCCAAGTTTGAGTCACAGTTACAGAAGCAGGGATTCACTAGCCTCAAAATGTAAGTTTCCAATCATTTTCTACTCCCCAGAATGACATGTGTTAGATTAACATTATTTATTCCTTAGTTTTTTTAAAGAAAATATGTTTAAGAAAAATTCACCACTGGATCCATCATGTTTTTGGACTTTCTGTATTGAAAGGCTTTTAAAAAATGTCTTCATGATATTTTAATAATATAGTAATCTTCATGTCTTATATTTCTTCTCTGGTAGTCTTTGGTAAGGTAATTATTTAGAGAATTAATCTATTTTATTCAAACTCTTAAATGTAATGTTTAGTTGCTCACAACGTTCACTTGCAATTTGTATTTGTCAGTAAGACTTGGAATGATATGCTTCTTTTATATTATTCCTTTTTGGAAGAATTAGAAACATATGATATTAGAAACATCTTCTCTCTTTAATCTCTATCATCTTGCTATAAATGTATTAATCAAATAAATCTTTTTTAGATGGACTCTTGTTAACTTTCTTGATTTGCCCTATTTTGTATTTGTTTTCTATTACATTGACTCTTGCTCTAGGTTTGATTATTTCTTCTTTGTTCTTCAGATTTTATTTGCCTGTTATTTTTTTAACTTCTTAAAATGGAAGATTGTGTCATTAATTTTCTTCTGATTCTTCTTCTCTAGTGTATATGCTTAAGGCTATCAAATTATCTCTAAGCACTACGATAACTGCATCATACAAGAGATAATATGCCATGGCTCCTATATTATCATTATGTTCAAATATTTTTAAAATTTTTCCATGGCTACTTAACTTATTAATTATTTAGCAGTGTATGCATTTTAGCCTGCAAATTTCTTTTTTTTCCTTTTGGTTATCTACTTGTTTATTTTTAGCTTAACTCCAATTTTGGTTTAAATTCTGAAAAAACAAAAATGATTTTAATATTTTGAAATTGTTGGTCATTTTCTTTATAAGTCAATTTGGTAAATGTGGCATAAACACTTGAAAAGAATGTAATTATGCAAAGTGTCCCATAAATGCCTATTAGGTCAAATTTTTCATTGTTTTGTCCACACATTTTATATCTGCACTGATATTTGGACTGATTGTATTAGCTATTGAGGAAAATGGCTTAAAGTCCCCCCACTAGAAATATGGAATTTCTGTATTTAATTTATTTCCATCAATGTTTATTTCATATACTCTAAGTTATAGTATTGATTATATTCAAAATTATTGCACATATAAATAATATTTTAGAGAGGGTTATAGAAAATAAATATTTTAGAGAGGGCTATAGAAACATAGGTTGATGATAATAATGTGGGGTAGATAGTTTTAAAACGTGTTCCACTAAGCACAAATGTGTTATAGGAAAACATAGCCTATAATAAAATTAAAAACATTTGTTCTTTAAAAATCACAGTTAAGGAAGTAAAAAGACAATTAATTAAAGATCATCACTGTATTTATATTGTTTTATTCTATACAACAAATGAATAAGAAAATGATTAATAATCCAAAAAGTAGCCATAAGAAATGAATATTTCACATTAAAGCATATTTAAAAGGACAATAAGCATCATTTTAAAAGAGGTTTAACTTCATCAGCCATCAGTGAAATGATATAAATTTGCACAAACAGGAATGACGGAGATGAAAATGAATGACAATTCCAAATATTGGCAGGGATATGTATGTGGGGTACGTCAAACACTAATGATGAGAGCATATATTTGAACAATGAATCTGGAAAACTCTTTTTCATTATCTTCTAAAATTGAACATATTTATATATCCTGTGCCCCCATGTGCATTCAAAGGTATATACACAAAATGAATTTATGCATGTGTTATGTAAATTATATTTACTAAAATGCTTATAGCTATACTATTTATAATAGCACTCACTTCCACAAAATATACTTTATTCTCATCAAATTTGAATGTATAAATAAAATATGGTATGTAGATATAATGAAATGCTATAAAAGATGGCTATCAAAACTTAGAATATATTATCTGTGTACAATCGTGAAGATTAATCTCACTAACAATATGCTAAGCAGAAATCAGACACAATAGATTACTGACTGTAAGCCATGATTTATATAAAGGATGATTTAGATAAAATATATGCATTTGAAACTAGGACTATGGTGACACTTGAGGAAAGTGGTGTCTGGAAGGGAGCATGAGTTGGTAAAGGAAATAATAGTAATATTTTATTTTCTAATATGAGTTATGAATGTTGGTTGCATACATGTGTTCAATTTGTGTGAATTAAACAAACTCTATGATTATGACATATCCATTTTATTATATGTACATTAGATATTATACATGAAAAAACAAGATACACAAGACAATATCATCAATGTATCATGTAATTAATAAATTATTTGCTAATATTAATTTTGGCAAGCATGTGGATTAATGAAGACAATACAAATTTTTGACAATCATCTTAAAGATAATTTTGGTAGGATTCAGTGTTAATATGAAGTTTTTGGTTTTGTTTTTTTCAAGGATGGCAGACTGGAGGCAGTGTTAGTATGCCTCTCTCACTTGGACAGACATAAGAGTGTGTAGAGATTCACAGTATGAACTTTTTCCAAGATGCAATGCAAGAACTTAACAGAAAAAAAAAAAAATCCACAGATTTTTAAAGGTAGCAGCAGTCCGCAGCCTATTCCACAAAGACAGGTAAAAAAACTGAAGTCACCGGAGTGTGAGAGGGGCAGAGACTGCCTTCAGGGTATACAGTTCCACCAGGTAACCTAAAAATTCAGGCCAAGGGAGAAGGCCTTAACCCTTCCCAGAGCTAGAATTGATTTACGGAGCAGTGAGAAATCTAAAAGTAGAAGCAGCAGCAGGAAAGGTCTTGCAGGTACTCCCAGTCTCCTGCATGGACCAAAGGAAGCCATTATTTATTATGTCTCACAGGAGTCCTTAGGGAAGCCAGCCAACTAGCTTAGGGAGGAGTTGCAGGGTAAAAGATGCTCCCAAATGAATTTTATGATATAATCTCATGTGGGGGGACCAACTCCATTGACTAGAACCTGAGGGATGAGCAGGAAGCGTGCTGCAGACACTGGCGTAGGTGCTGGTTACCTGGTCTGCTGGCAGATGGGGAGGACTGTGGCCTGATAACTGCCTTTGCTCTCTCTGCAGGGAAAGATTATGGCCTAGGGCAGGTCTGAGTTCTGTGCACAAGCTGTCTAGATCTTAACCCAGTGTTGCTAGCTGAGCACTCCTGGAGTGAAATATACCTTGCCAACTGCATGGGAGTTGGATGAGGCTTGCTGCCACTGCTAGTCCCTGCTCCCTTTATGAACTCTTCTGTAGCAGAGGATCCTTACCCTAGTGGCCTGAGAACCAATCCTTGACCCTCACAGGGGATGCAGCTTTCCCCCACACAGAGAGTCAGAACACAGACCTGCCTTACCCTGCCTCCACCTGGTTGTGTCCCTCCACCCACCCTGGTAAGTTAACACAAAAGACATACACCTTTAGGAGCTTTACAGCCCCACTTAGCAATCTGAGAAAACAGAATACTTCCCCGAACAACATAGGGAAAACTCAAACCTCACTGCTACTACTGAAGCTGGTGCTGTTTTGCAAGCATCACCTCCTGCCTGGAAACCAATAGTCTATTACAGCATCTTTAGGTAGCCTAACACTGTGCCTAGGAAGGAGAAAAAAGCTGCGTGACCTCAGCTATCACCACTACCTGCAACACCCTGGCTAACCAGAGGTCCTGAGTCTGTCCACATGACAAGTTCACTATTATTATAGCCACAATTCAAGAAAACCAGCACACTAAGCCTTTATACAACCAAGGAATCTCAGAGTCTATGTCACTCCCCTGCCACCCCCATCAGAGCTGGTGTTATTACTCACTTCTGTGAGACTTGAAGACAGATCCCAACACTGGATTCCTTGCAGACACTTTCCAGTAACATCCTAGAGTGTGGCAGTCCCACTGGGTAGCTAGACCCAGAAGAGCAACAGCGATTACTATAGTCTGGCCCTCTGTAACTCTTACTCCTAGGGGAAGGGGGAGAGCATTGCATTAGGGAGCACCCTGAGCACAAAAGAATATGGATGGCAGGCCTTGAGTCTCAGATCTTTCTTCTGGTAGAAAGTTTCTTTCAGCAGAGACAATTGCTGTGCTGGTCACAGTGGGGAAAATCTGCATGTCTACCCAAATAGCCTATAATTTTCCTGAAGCAACTCAGTGACTGCATCCTCACATGAGGAGCCCTTCCCAGGTTCAGCTTCCACAAGAGGCAGAGTCACAATTCCTCTCTACTTGGAACATTAACATTTCTACAGACAAAAATAGATGCTTGTCTGATCTGAATAGCCAGGACACTGGGACAGGAGTAAGACTGGGAGGTGGATAACTTTCCTGCTGTTATGACAACAGAACTGAGGTAGCTCTCACCTTTCATGCAGATAAAACGTCAGTGCATCTAATTGAGAGCTCCCTCATCCACCTTCATTAAGGCTGGGAACTCTGACCACCATTAAGCATTACATATATTTACCTGCTTTGGTTACAACTGGTTCCTGCTCAGTGATGCCTCCCCTGCTGGCCAAAAGCCTGAACCATCAACTCAGTAAATCAAATATTGAGGAAAAATAAATGCACATGCAATGGGAGAATGAGATAAGGCTTAAGACATTTTTGTCATTTCAACCTTATAGAAGACAGTGAATTTGACCACACACTGAGTACATAACTACTACAGAGAGCATCTGAGAAAGCCAGCACACAAAGACTATAACCAAGGAACCTATACAATCTTCACCCCTAAAAGCATGAGGAACCAAATTAGACCATAACAAACCATAAACATTAAAGTCACATCCTTAAGAGTGGAGAAAAGAAATTAGAAAACAAACAAACAAACAAAAAAAACAACAACCATATCAAAAAATAAATTCAGGAACAATTTGAAGAAGTTGTCTACCAAAGTAAGAAAGAAGGGATCAGGAAATAATTCTAGCAATATGAGAAAACAGTGTTAAAACCCCCAAAAGATCACATTAACTTCCTATCAATGGATCCAAATCAAGATAAAAGTCTTTGAAATACCAGATAAGAAATTCAAAAGGTTTATTACTAAGCTACTCAGGGATATAATGGAGAAAGGTCAAAAGCAGCATAAAGGAATTTAAAAATTTTATATATGAATTAAAGTTTTCCAGAGAGATAGATATCAAAAAGAAAAACCAATGAGAACTTCTGGGGAAAAAAAAGGCACACGGAGGAAATACCAACTGAGGTTGAAAATTTCAACCATATATTAAAATAAGTAGAAGAAAGAATTTCAGATCTTGAAGTCAAGGCCTTTAAATTAAGCCAATCAGGCAATGAT
>NW_016107591.1:1271150-1290112 GCF_001604975.1 Cebus imitator | reverse complement strand
AAAATGAATGAACGAAGTTTCCAGGAAATACAGGGTTATGTAAATTGGCTAAACCTAAAATAATTGGTATTCTAGAGAGACAAGAGGTTAAAATTTGGAAGTTATTTGAGGAATACTTGACAAAATCTTCTCTGATCTTGCAAGATATTTAGACTTTGAAATAAAGAAGGAGGAAGGAGCTCTTGGGAAATTCATTGCAAAAAGATCATAAACAAGGGACATAGTTACCAGATTATATAAATCGACATGAAGAAAATAATTCTAAGAGCTATGAAACAAAATAATCTGGTAACCTATAAGGGGAAATTAAAGTAGATTAACATCTTATTTCTCAGCAGAAACTTTATAATTCAAATGAGATTGGGGTCCTGTTTTTAGCCTCCTTAAACAGAGTAATTGTCCACAGAGAATTTTGAATCCAGCAAAACTAAGCTTTATAAATTAAGGAGAGATAAAGTCATTTTCAGACAAACAAATGCTGAGGGAATTTGCCCCTACCAAACCAACTCTACAAGAAATGTTAAAATGAGTCTAAATCTTGAAACAAAAGTTCAATATAAACCAAATAGAACCTTCTGAAAGCATAAAATTCACAGGGTCTATAAAATAATAACACAATGAAAATTAACATTGAATATAAATGGTCTAAATATTTTACTTAAAAAATACAAAATGCCAGAATGTATTTAAAAAATCACATACAAAATTTCTTCTTTCTTCAAGAAGCTCACTTAACACATAGGGATTTCTATAAACTCAAGGAAAACATATTCAATACAAATGCAAATGAAAATTAAGTAGAAGAAGGTATTCTTATATCAGACAAAACAGACTTTAAGGCAATAGCAGTAAAAAGAAAAAAGGCAAAGAAGGATATTACATAATGATCAAAGAATCTATACAACAAGAGAGTAAATTCAATCCTATATTTATATTCCCTTCACACTGGAGGTCCCAGATTTATAATAAAATTACTACTAGACAGAAGAAATGAGATAGACAGCAACTTAATATTAGTGAGGACTTTAATACTTACAGCACTAGAGAGATCATAAAGACAGAAAGTCAACGAAGAACCAATAGACTTAAACTATATCCTAAAACAAATGGACTTAACAGATATTTACAGAAATTCTTCCTGACAGCTGTAGAATATACATTCTTTTCATCAGCACTTGGAACATTCTCCAGGATAGGAGATATTATAGGCTATAAAACAAGCTCTATTAAATTTAAGGTAATTGAAATTATATCAAGCACCTTCATAGACCACAGGAAAATGAAACTTGAAATCAATTTCAGAAGGAACCTTCAAAACTTTACAAATAGATGGAAATTAAATAATCTGCCCTTGAATGATTTTTTGGTTAACAATGGAATCAAGATAGAAATAAAAAAATTCTTTAAAATAAACAGTAATAGTGACACGGGTTGTCAAAACTTCCAGAATACAGCAAAAGCAATGCTAAAAGGAATGTTTATAGCATTAAATGGCTATATCTGAAACCCTAAAACAGCACAACTTGTAACTTATTGTCACACTTCAAGGAACTAGAGAAACAGAAACAAATGAAACTGAAAGCCAGTAGAAGAAAAAGAATAACAAAGATCAGAGCAGAATTAAGTGAGATGGAAACTGGAAAAATACAAAAGATAAATAAAACAAAAAACTGGTTCATTGAAAAGATAAAAGCAAGTGTTAGACTCTTAGAAAGATTAACCAAGAAAAGAAGAGAGGAGATCTAAACCAGCTCAATTAGAAATGAAACTGGAGACATTACAACTGATGCCACAGAAATACAAAAGATTGTTCAAGGCTACAAGGAACACTTTTACAAGCACAAACTAGAATATCTAGAGGATATAATAAATTATTGGAAGGATCTAATCCTCCTACATTGAACCAGAAAGAAATAGAAACCCTGAACAGACCAATAACAAGCAATGTGATTGAATCAGTAATTTAAAAAAAAAATTGCCAGTCGGGCGCGGTGGCTCACGCCTGTAATCCCAGCACTTTGGGAGGCCGAGACGGGTGGATCACGAGGTCAAGAGATCGAGACCATCCTGGTCAACATGGTGAAACCCTGTCTCTACTAAAAATACAAAAATTAGCTGGGCATGGTGGCGCATGCCTGTAGTCCCAGCTACTCGGGAGGCTGAGGCAGGAGAATTGCTTGAACCCAGGAGACGGAGGTTGCGGTGAGCCGAGATTGCGCCATTGCACTCCAGCCTGGGTAACAAGAGTGAAGTTCCATCTCAAAAAAAAAAAAAAAAGTGTCTAGAACCAGATTGATTCACAGCTGAATTCTACCAGGCATTCAACGATGAATTGGTACCAAGCCTACTGAAACTATTCCAAAAGACAGAGAAATGGGGAATTCTCCCTAAACAAATCTAAGAAGACATTATCGCCCTAACACCAAAACCAGGAAAGGACATAACAAAAAGGAAACTAGAGACCAATATCCCTGATGAACATAGATGCAAAAAGCCTCAATGAAACATTCACATCCAACAGCACATCAAAAAGATAGTATTTCATGATCAAGTGGTTTCATTTCAGGGAAGAAGGAATGGTTTAACATATTCAAGTCAATAAATGTGACACATCATGCAAACAAAATTAAGAATATATATATTTTAGTATGCTTAATTAGTACACGCAGAAACAGCATTAGATAAAATCCAGTATCCCTTGGTGGTAAAAAGTCTCAACAAAGTAGGCATAGAAGGGACTTACCTCAAAATACTAAAAATCAAATATAACAAATCCACAGCCAACATCATATTGACTGAGGAAAAATTTACAGCATTCCCCCTGAAAACTGGAAAAAGACTAGTTTGCCCATGTTCGTGACTTCTATTCAACATAGTACTAGAAGTCCTAGACAGAGAAATCAGGCAAGAGAAAGAAATTACGGGCACCTAAATTTAAAAAGAGGAAGTTGCGCTGTAACTGTTGTCTTGATATTATTGCATACCTAGAAAACCCTAAAGACTCATCCAAATAGCTCCTAGATTTGAAAAACAAATTTAGTAAAATCTTAGCTTACAAAATTAATGCATACAAATCAGTAGCACTGCTATGAACCAAAAATAATGAAATAAAAGAATCAAATACAGGATTGAATCCCTTACAAAAGGTGCAACAAACCACAAATGCCTTGGAATATGCTTAACCAATGAAGTGAAAGTTCTCTACAAGGACAACTACAAACACTACTGAAATAAATAATAGCTGGCACAAACAAATGGAAACACATCTCATGCTTATGGATGGGAAGAATCAATATTGTAAAAATGACCATAATGCCCACAGAAATCTATAGATTCAATGCAATTCCCATCAAAATATCATCACCATTTTTCACAGAAATAGAAATAACAATTCTAAAATTCACAGGGGGCTAGAAAATCGAGTAATGTGATGCCTCTAAATGTGTTATTTTTTCTTAGAGTAACCAAAGTAATTCTAAGCAAAAATAACACATCTAGAGGAATCACATTACTGGAATTTAAATTATGCTACAAGATTATAGTTATCAAAACAGCATTACACTGGTGTGAAAATAGGCACTTAGACCTAAACAGAAAAGAGAATCTGTAAACAAAGCCAACAAAGTGTACAAAAACATGAACTGGAGAAAGGAAACCCTGTTTAAGAAATGGTGCTGGGTGACTGGCAAGCCACTTGCGGAAGAATGAAACTGGATCTTCATCTTTTCCCTTACACAAAAACAATCCAATGTGTATCAATGCCTGAAATCTAAGACCTGAAACCATAAAAAATTTTGTAAGATAACATTGAAATAACTCTTCTGGACATTGGCCTAGGCAAAGGATTCATGATTAAGATCCCAAAAGCAAATTTAACACACACACACAAAAAAATAAATAGGTCCAAATTAAACTGTAATCTTGCTGCATAGCAAAAATTATTTATTTTGCTATTCAGAGTAAACAGGCAACAGATGGAATGGGAGAACCTATTTGCAAACTATGAATATGACAAAGGACTTGTATCCAGGATCTATAAGGAACTCAAAGAAATCAACAGAAAAAAAGAAAAAAAGCAAATAATCCCATCAAACAGTGGGTAAAGGATGTGAATAGACATTTCTCCAAGGAAGATATACAAACATTTCTCAAAAGAAGATACACAGACACATGATTGTGTTCAACATCACTAATTATCATGGGAATGCAAATTTAAACCACAATGAAATATTACCTTACTCTTGCAGGAATGACCATAATTTACAGTCAAAAACAACAAATATTTGTTAGATTTGGTGAAAAGGAAGTACTGCTACACTTCTTGTGGGAATGTAAATTAGTTCAACCGCTATGGAAAACAGTATGGAGATTCCTTAAAGAACTAAACATAGATAGTTCATTTGATCTGGCAATCCCACTACTGGGAATCTATCCAAAGGAAAAGAGGTCATTGTATGAAAAGAACAAATGCACACACATGTTTATAGCAGCACAATGAGCAATTACAAAGTTATGGAATCAAACTAAGTTCCCATTGACCAATGAGTGCTCCATAAAGAAAATGTGGTATATATACACCATGGAATACTACTCAGTCATAAAAAAGGAATGAAACTTTTGCAGCTAATTGGATGGAGCTGGGGTTATTATTCTGTAAAATAACTGAGGAATGGAAAATCAAATACCGTATGTTCTCACCTGTAAGTAGGAGCTAAGCTATCATGACTCCAAGAGATACAGAGTTATAAAATGGACTTTGGGGACTGAAGGTCAGAGGTTGAGAGGGGAGTCAGACATATAAGGTTATTAGGTACAGTGTACACTGCTTCCATGTTGGGTGCATTAAAATCTCAGAATTCATCGCTATAGAACTCATTCATGTAACTAAAAACCAGTTGTACCCCCAAAGCTATAAAAATTTTAAAAAATTAGATAAATAATAATAGTTACCATAAGAACCAGAAACACTACTTCTGAGTAAATGACATAGAAGTTCTTGCAACTTGGTAGAAGTAAAAATGCATGTGAATGTTTATATCAAATTATTTATAATAAATCACTGAGAATAGAAAAATTATATTTGTAAAGCACTATTACATTTAGGGTCAATCTTTTCACACATAGATATAAATAGATGTAGAACTCAGAAACACAATTTTGAGTAGTAAAAGCATGCTGCATAGTAATGTTATATATTTCACATGCAAATATAAAAATCTGATAATACCACATGCTTTTGACGATTCTATATATACGGTGTAAGCAAAGGTAAACAATGCAGTTGAAATATGAACACTACATTTATCATAACAAACAATTTTGATAAAAGAAAGAAAGGATAGTCACTGGGACAGGAATAAATCATACTAATGTATTCTGAAATGTTTCACTTTATATACAGAAAAAAATGATCAACTTAAGAAAAACCCTAATAGAGTATGACTCTTTTCCATTTTCTTTTTTGAGACAGAGTCTCACTCTGTCACCCAGGCTGGAGTGCAGTGGTGTGATATTGACTCACTCATTGCAACCTCTGCCTCCCAGGTTCAAACGATTCTCCTGCCTCAGTTTCCCAATAGCTGAGATTACAGCACCTACCACTGCGTCCAGCTAATTTTTGTATTTTTAGTAGAGACAGGATTTCTTCATGTTGTTTAGGTTCATTTCAAACTTCTGACCTCAGGTGATCAGCCTGTTTCTGCAACCCAAGGTGCTGGGATTACAGGTGTGAGCCACTGCACCTGGTGGATTGTGACTCTTATTTGTGGGTAAATGGTTGCTATGGCTTGGAATTGATTTGTCCCTGACAAAATGCATGTTGAAAATTGATTCCCAATGTGGCAGTATTGGCAAGTGAGACCTAGTTGGTGGTGTTCGGGTCACAGGGCAGATGCTTATGAATAGATGACTGCTGTCTCAAGGGAGTGAGTTCTTGCTCTTGTTGAAAGTATTGGTTAACACAAGCCGGTTGCTCCTTCTCTTGCTTGGTTTCTCTGCACATAGCGATTTCCTTCCTTATGCTTTCACTATGAGTTGAAATAGTTTGAGAACCTCAGCAGATGGGCTGCCCAATCTTGGACTTCTGTACCTCCATACTTGTAATCCAAATAAACTCATTTTCTTTATAAGTTACCCTGTCTTGCATATTCTTTTATAGCAACACAAAATAGACCAAGAAAATGAATAATTGTAGTTAATTCTTCCACAGCCAGGAGATTAATTTCAGGAGATTATTTTATTAGCTCTTGTTCTGTCAATGAAAAGTTTATGAACAAGGAAAGTACTTCCATTCTATGGCAAATTTCCTCATATGTAAAATGGAGAGTTTGACTTACATAATTTATAATACCATTTCCTAGAATATATATCTTTTTACTATTCTACTGCAAACAAGCACAAAATATGTTATGAGGTTTACAGACTGAATCTGCATAAAACCACCAAATCTCACATTTATTACATAGCTCTTTTCCTTGTTATTGACATAGCCAGCAACTATACATTTAAAACCTTGTTTTAAATCAGGCTGTAGCTCCTACTGGAGAAAATGAGTGGATAGCAATTTGTCCAAAATATCATCTTTTAATATGCAGCAAATAATCAATTATGCCATTCTCTTCCATCTGGAAAAATCTGCTATCATAGTGCCTCCTAGTCTAAAACTGTATGTCATTTTATAGCAAGCAAAATATAAAATGAAAGTTTATATTTATAAGCTATATAAATACAACATAGGCTTTGCTTTACATTTAGTATGCATGAGATCTCTACTGGATTTGAGGCAATCATTGTTGATTTTCTTTTTCTGAGGTAAGGTTTATATAACCTGTTGTAAATTCTAGTTGGTCCAGCATTTTAAATAATAGTATATAGAAATCAATCCTTTAGGTTGGTTAAGGGCACTAAGCTTATTATTATTTTTTAACTATCACAACGATAGTCATTACAGCTAAGATTGAAAACTAATTTTCTCTTTTCTATGGTTAATTTTATGTGTCAACTTGGCTAGGCTATGGTGCCCAGAAATGTGGTCAAACATCCTGAATGTTTCTCTGAGGATGTTTATGGATGAGATTGACAACTAAATAGGCTGACTTTGAGTAAAGCAGATTGCCCTTCATAATGTGGTTATGCCTTACCCAATCAGTTGAAGCTTTGAGCAGAACAAAAAAATGAACACCTTCCAAGCAAGGAGAAATTCTATCAGAAGATAGCCTTTGGACTTAAACTATGACATCAATTCTTTCCAGGATCTCTAGCTAATCAGGTCACCCTGTAGACTTTTTTTTTTTTTTTTTTTTTGAGACCCAGTCTTGCTCTGTCGCCAGGGCTTGAATGCAGGCAATCTCAGGTCACTGCAACCTCCGCCTCCTGGGATCAAGTGACTCTCCTACCTCAGTCTCCAGAGTAGCTGGAATTACAGGCACCCATCACCATGCCCGGCTAACATCTTTGCATTTTTAGTAGAGATGAGGTTTCGCTATGCTGGCCAGGCTGGTCTCAAACTCCTGACCTCGTGATCCATCTGCCTGGGCCTCCCAAGTGTTGGGATTACAGGCATGAGCCGCCATGCCCAGCCACGCCCTGCAGATTTTTTGCTTACCGCCCTTCAAAATCACATGAGCCAAATCCTTAAAATAAAACTCTGTATTCATGCACATCCTATTGGCTCTGTTTCTATGGAAAACCCAGATAAATACACCTTGCTAACACCTAAATATAAAGTTGATGTTTTTAATACATTGCTAGATAATTATACAAAACGTCATTCATTAATTTACATAGTGAAGTTCTTAAAAGGCATTCAAAGTCTTTATATTCTTGCAAATCAATATTTTGCTGCTTTGAACTTTTCTATCAGTCGTATTCTGTAGTTTGTTGTTTGTTTGTTTGTTTTGTTCAGTTTCCTCTATGGAATTCCCATGGTGGGGTTCAGAGATTGAACAGAGGAACAAACTTCCCAGCATCAGACTGGTTAACATACCTGGAAGGTCCATGACATGGGCATACCAGCTGTTCACACAGACTGGTAGCAGACATTAACCAAACAATCTGGATGTCTGTAGTGCTTCCCTCCTGGAAACCCTTGCTCTGAACTGAAAAGGGCAGTGAACACAGCAAGAGACTAATATGATATAACAAAAACACTTCTATATATGAAGTCCATCAGAGCTGCCAAAAGTTGAAGCACAGCTTGCCTTTTGTACAGCTGGCTTGGGTCTATCATACAAGTACAGCGTATGAAGACAAGGCCATCTTTATCGAGGCAAAGAAATTGGGCTTCCCTGGCATTTCTGGGTATGACTGAAAAATATAATACACCACAACTAGAATATGATTATTCTTTTTCTCTCATTTATTTTTTCTTTCCTTCCTTCTTTCTTCCCTTCAGTCCTTTTTTTCTTACTTTAATGCATTTATTTATTTCATTATTATCATTATAATTTTAGAAATAGGAGTCACACTCTGTTGTGCAGTCTCAAATGCGGTGACAATTCACAGGCATGATCATCATACACTGCAGCTTTGAACTCCTGAGCTCAAGTGATCTTCCCACTTCAAGTATCCCAAGTAGCTGGAACTATAGGCACACAGCCAACTTCGACGTATTTATCTTTAAATATTTTCTAACTGTAATTTACACATGGATATACACCTTATTTTTAAATATTCGAAGATTTCAAATATATCTTTAGAAACGTATTTCTTTATTATAGGGTTGCAAAAGTAGACTATATTGATTGAAAGAAATATTATGTAGATACTACCTATTGCTTTTCAAACAGGCTTTACCAGTTAACATTCATATCAACTATGTATGAAATTCCTATTTTCTTATACTCTAATGAGAATTGAATTTTATTAAACTTATTGCTTTAAATTCCATTTATCTCCAGGTCATATAGCACCTTCCACTGACTTGGAATAGCAACTTAATTAAACTGGCTATCTATGTATAAATGGAGTTTTTTGTCTTTATTTGATAGTTTTTCTACTGTGCTATTTCATTAACATTTTTGATAACATATTCCTACTTCTATTTTTACTTTCTGTATGTATATTTATGTATTCATTTTATATATCCTTGACTAGATCTTATTAAACGTATACATAAACTCTCAGGTATTTCACTTTACAGTAAAAAAGCCAGACAATAAATAGGCAATATGTGAGAGAGAGATAAGGGCTGGTAGAAAAGATACAGCAGGAGCAGATTAGAAAATAATATTATTTTATAAAAGGTCTTGTGATAAGATGACATTTCAGGAAAGACCTGAAGAAAATGCCAGTGATCTAGAAGTAGATTTATATAGCAGTCAAGAGGAATAAATTCCAAGTAGAAGTTAGAGCATATGCAAAGGTCCTGAGGTAGCAGCAAACTGAAGGTATTTGAGGAACAGAAAAATAAATATGGGCAAATAAAGTTAGAGTGACTAGGCAGAAGGTAGTGAAAAGTTATATATGATGCCAAAGAAAGTCTTTTTGTTTTTCGTTTGCTTTATAAATCAGTGAGTGAATCTTACTTGCTATTTGAATAATCAAATGGGAGAAAATCAGTGTAGAACAAGAACTTATGAGAGAACCATTTTCTACGGCACAGATGAAATAAGTGAAAGAGTATTAAGCTGAGTGCAAAAATAGGTAAGCTTCCCTTAGCAGGAAGAACAAATAATCCCTCTGTATTAACAAGAGAAAGCTGAGTCTGTCCTGAGTGTGTGGAAACATGCAGCAGTACACATGATGGTCCTCTTTTAATTGCTTTTAGAGTCTCAGAGATAGGAGAACAAGTAGTACCATTTAATGAGTGAGGAGAGAATACTGAGGATTTGGAGGGAGAGGTGCATAGTTAGCTGCAGTGAAACACATCTGTAATCTCAGCTACTCAGGAGGCTGAGGCAACAAGATTGCATGAGCCCCAGAGTTAAAGTCAAGTCTGAGTGACATAGCAAGACCCAGTATGTAAATAAGTAAGTAAATAAATAAATAAAATATAGAGAGGAAGAAAGAGAGAAAGAGAGAGAAGAAGGAATGAAGGAGGGAAAGAAGAAAGGAGGGATAGAGGGAGAGAGAGCGGGAGGGAAGTGGAGGGAAGTGGAGGGGAGGGGAGGGGAAAGGAAAGGAGAGGAAGGGAGGCTCACGCAAAGCTTGTTTAAGTATTCTCTTCATGCAGAGCACGCCTAACGTTTCATGCCAAAACCTGGGACAGGGTCTCCTTTGGGGGACCAGCCCCATATCCCTGCTTTCCTCTGTGAAGAGACCCACCTGCAACTTCAGCACATCAGACCAGCCTGACAACCCTCTCTCCACCTTCAGATAGGGTAAGCAGTCTCTCCCTCTCTTTCTCTTCCTTTAAATCCTTCTCCTTTTAAATAGAGAAAAAATGAGATGAGTCTCTCCCTTTCTCTTTCCTCCTTTAAATCCTTTGCCTTTTAAGTAGAGAAAAAAGAGATAAGCCTCTCCATTTCTCTTTGTTTCTTTAAATCTTTTTCCTGGTAAGCAGAGACAGAGGAGACAAGTCTTTCCCCCTCTCTCTGTTCCTTTAAATTCTTCTCCTTCTAAGTTGAGATAAAGGAGACAAGTCTCTCCCCATCCTTCTCTCTTTCCTTTAAATCCTTCTCCTTCTAAGTAGTAGAGGAGACACTCTCCGTCTGCTCCAAAACTCCAATGTTGGTCCTGGACTCGGGAAGACAGTCTTCTCTGCATGTCTGGTCAATAGCAGGGACATCTGCCTTTACAACTCACCCACAGTACAGCCCAACTACCTAGGTAATCTTTCCCCTTATGTCAACCCACACTCCCCATATTTGGATCACTAAAAACCACAAAACAACTGTCTCTATTGCTGCTACCTCATGCATTTCCCAGCAATCGCCTAATGGAAGTCCCCTAAGAAAACCCCCACACTCGATTTTCCTTTACACTTCACCTCCAAGGCCCTGTCACCACAGACGCAACTTTAACTCTGGGGCTCATGCAGTCTTCTTGCCTCAGCCTCCTGAGTAGCTGAGATTACAGATGTGTTTCACTGCAGCTAGCTATGCACCTCTCTCTCTAAATCCTCAGTATTCTCTCCTCACTCATTAAGTGGCACTACTTGTTCTCCTATCTCTGAGACTCTAAAAGCAATTAAAAGAGGACCGTCATGTGAACTACTGCATGTTTCCTGTTCATGTGTAAACAGGAACGTACCAGCTTTACATTATGGAAAGGCCCTCCTTCATTGCTAGCACTCTTAATAATGTCGATAGCAAGTTTTGCCTAGGTCGGCATTTACCTTGTCTCTCACTCCATCCTTCGCTGCCCTCCCCTTACTCATCAGACTGTCCTCAAGACCCCTCTTTCTGCCTGCTCATACCTAACCTTGTTAACGAAAGTGAATGGTTACTCATAGATACCAAATGCTTTCTCATACACGACCTCTCCTTCCACACAATTACCCTATCAAACCCCAGTGCAACCTTTAACAGCACGGTCCTTGCTGACTCCCTTGGTATCTGGGTCGAAGACCCCATCCCTCCCAGAACACTTTCTCATCTCTTCAGTTCTGCCTTAGCCAGGAACATTTTTTTCCTCTTTGGCTCTTCCACCTACCTCTGCCTTCCTGTCAACTGGACAGGCACCTGTACCTTGATTTTTCTTACTCCCCAAATCCAGTTTGCCAAAACAAATGAACCCCTCTTGTAACTCCTACATGATAAAAAAGAGTCATACCATTAATATCCTTGCTTGTAGGATTAGGAGTCTCCACTGCTGCAATGGGGACAGGTATAGCTGTCCTTACTACTGCCATTACCACATTCCACAGTCTCTCTAATAATTACTTCACTGGCATTATAGACATAATTAAAGCACTACCTGTCCTTCAAGGCCAAGTTAATGCCTTGGCGGCAGCTGTCCTTCAAAATTGCTGAGACCTCAATCTACTAACTGCTGAAAAAGGAGGACTCTGCCTGTTCCTAAATGAAGAATGCTGCTTTTACCTAAACCAATCTGCCCTTGTATACGGTGCCATCAAAAGACTTAAAGACAGAGTCCAAAATCTCACTAATCAGGCAAATCATTATTCTGCACCTTGCTGGCCACTCTCTAACTGGGTATCATGGCTCCTTCCGTTAGCAGGCCCTCTTAGACCCCTTTTTCTCTTCCTCTCATTCAAAACTTGCCTTTTCCAACTAACCCCTCAATTCCTACAAAATTATATCCAAGCTATAACCAGTCAACACGGCAAATGCTTCTGCTAACAACCCCACAATATCACCCCTTGCCCTAAAATCTCTTGGTAGTCTAAATTCTTTCCCCCTTTAAGGTTTCCATGCTGCCCCAATTCCATTCAAAGAAGCCCTAAGAAACGTCACCCATCACCCCTGTGTACTGCCCCCAAAATTTCACTGCTTCCCCACTTTTTCTAGTTTTTACTTTTCTACCTTTATATTATTAATATAAAAGGGCAGGAATGCAAGATTCTTTGAACTGAATGCACCATGGAGTACACCATGGTGACCCCTGTGACCTGCACATATACCTCCAGAAAAGAAGAATGGCTAACTCCTGCAGTGCCTAATTAATTGACCTTGCAACATTCCACCATTGCTCCTGCCTCAACTGATAAGCCAACCTTGTGGCACTGGACCTTGAACCTTGTGACAACCCCCATCAGTGACACCCCTCCCCAGCTTGCAAAAACTTCCCTGAACTGTAACTTCTGTAACTTTCCACTGCCTACCCCAAACCTATAAAACCAACTCCTATTCCACCACCCTCTGCTGACTGCACCCCCATGTATAAATAGCCTTGTTGCTCACACAAAGCATGTTTAGGTGGTCTCCTCATTCAGAGTGCACCTAACAAGTAGTATCCTAATATTTGTATTTGTTAACCATCTGACACACTTCTAGAATATTGCTTGTCAATACACACTTTAATATACTCTTCATGTAGAAACAAAATTTTATTCTTTTTTGTAGTGAGAATAGATTGTTACTAGAGATGTTCATTTATCACTGCTAGTTAAGGAAACTTTCATCTTCCCAATATTTTACTCCTTATTGGTGACAGAACATTTAGATGATATTCTCTAGCCTAGAACACAGAACACAGTATTTTACAAACAGATCTAACACTTTATGGTAGTGCTATGATTTGGGGCCCAGCAAACACAGTTGATTTTTATGTTGATATATATATCAGAAACTCAAAAGAATGTAACCATTTGTCTATCACCTATATGTGACCTGGAAGCTCCTTCTCTGCTGGGAATCTTTCTGCCTTTGCTACAAATTGTCCCGCCTTTCCCAACAAAGCCAATGTAATTCTGACATACATTGACTGATGCCTCATGTCTCCCTAAAATGTATAAAACCAAGCCCTGACCACCTTGGGCACACGTCAGGACTTCCTGAAGCTGTGTCACTGATGGTGCATCCTCCACCTTGGAAAAATAAACTTTCTAAATTAACTGAGATCTCTCTCAAATTTTCTGCATTCACAACTCCTTCTTAGCAAAATGCACAGGATCATTTCATTATATTAGAGCCAAATTGTTAGCTAAAATGTTCTACTCTATGCACCTTTTTCTTTTTAAATTAACAATTTTGGAGAGATACCTCTGGAAAGTAGATTGTACAGCATATTGCCTTCTTTAATAAATCATGCACATAAATCATAACTCAATAATTTATTCTCTTGATCAATTAGTTTTCATTAAGAATATTAGTTTTTATGATTCAATGATGCCTGCATAATTTTATGAAATCTATTATTATTGAATAATGACTTTAGAACTTGTACTTTTAACATGATAGTTTTCTGTTCATAAGAAATTTTTTTTATATTCTCTGTCACTAACTGATAGTATATCCCACCATGGCCATTATATAAGACTACAGTGGCCTCTTCAACTTATTTCACTTTATAGTTCTAATTTGCTGTCATACTGAAATTAAATAGACACATTTGATGTAATGAGGCATAAACAAGAGTAAATAATAGCTTAGAGAAAGCATAAAGAAAGGTACATAGAGAACAAATTATTATTTCCAGTAATTGATAAATTTTCATCTTTCTGGCTAGCTACTGTCAACCAAAGGAGTCAAACTTTGTAAAATATTAGAAGAGATTTATGCTGAGTCAAATATGAGTGACCATGGCCAGTGACACAGCCCTCAGGAGGTCCTGAGAACATGTGCCCAAGGTGGTTGGAGTACAGCTTGGTTTTTTAGGAAGACGTGAGACACCAGTCAAATACATTTAAGAAAAACATTGGTTTGGTTCAGAAAAGTGGGACAACTCAAAGTGAGGCTTCCAGGCTCTAGGTGAATTTAAACATTTTCTTGCTGACAATTGGTTGAGTTTATCTGAAGACCTGGGGTCAACGGAAAGGAATGTTTAGGTTAAGATAAAGGATTGTAGAGGCCAAGTTTCATTGTGCAGAGGAAGATCTCAGCAGACTTCAGAGAGAAAGAGAGAGAGAGCAGGTTATGAAATGTTTCTTATCTGACCTAAAAGGGTACCTGGCTCTTAGTTGATTGTCTACTGGACCTGCAAAGAAAGGAAGGAAAACAAAGGAGGAAGGAGATTCTCTATAGACTGTGGATTTTTCCCACAAGAGACTTTCCAAGGCAATTTCAAGGTATGGCAAGAAAATATATTTTGAGGTTAAATATTTTTTCCTTGTTTAATAATGTTATGCCAGAGTCAGGTTGAAAAGTAAGTTATGATATATAGGCTCAAATACAAACCATCTGATAAGAATTTATGGTTTGTAGGTCATGACTCTCTAGGCCCCTTAGCTAGGAATTTGAGCAAGATAAAAGATCAGAGCTAAGTCCTCAGTGCCCCCTCTTGGCCAAAAAGCTTTGCACAGAATGCATATGCAGGCCTACAGCAGCAGGTCCCCTTGCACTAAGAAGGGCAATTCCTAAAGTTGTCTGATCTAGTCATTTGGCAAGGTCCCATGATGCTAGGAAGGCTGATTCCTAAAGTAATCTGGTTGATGGCAACAGTTTTAAAAATTAGTTATTTGGATACTGGGGGGAAGACATGGTTTAAACTGTTGTAATAGCTAACTGTTTAATGGGTGAGATGAAGTCAGACCTAGGGTGTACTCTAAAAAGAAAAAAAAAATCCCGTCTCAGAACCATTTTTTGACTATTATAATCCAGGTCTTTAATTTTGCCTTTCCTTTCACTGTATCTGGCATAACATTTACAAGAGATATATAATGCTAATACAACGATAAATATCATAAAGGTAGCAAGGATTAGGCATCCAAGAAGGTTATAGGTAGAGTCAGAGGGCAGTATACTAATTAATCAGCCAAAAAAGCCAAGGCATCCACCATCATATTCTTTGATAAGACTCACAATGTGTTTACCCTCCTTATCATGGGTTATTTGGACGTGATAAATCTTACTTGAGAATTGTAAGACCAACATTAAATTAGAATTTAATGCAGACAGACATTTTTTACTTTGTAAAATTATTATTTTACTTGTAAAGACTGACAGAAAACCAAAAGGAAAATTTACAAGACAGATTTATTTTTAACTTCTATGTTTTGATCTGCTATGAGCTTGGTTTTTGTTACAGACTTATAGCAGCTGGCTATACAAAACATAAACATTGTTCTGCAATATTAAAATATATATATACATAGATAGACTTATCTTCACAACTCATAATTGGGAATATTAAACCCAGAAGGCTTTGTTACAAGGTATTTTATTCTGTTAGTAAATATTTTCCTTTAATTTTATATTAAGCAGAAAATTTTTATGGTTTGGGTGCATGTAAAAGTGACACATTATTGTTTAGAAGGCAGCTAAATTTGTTTTAGGCATTTTTTAATACCCCTTTCTTGATTTGGAGGGTTTGATCTTGTCTTAATCTTACTCCTCAAAACTAGACCTTACAGTCTTACACATCCGCCTTGTATGCAGTGGTCCCTGTGCCTAGAGCAAGTCAGCTCGTATAGTTTTTTTTTTTTCTTTTTTTACTCTCTTTCTCTCTTCTTCTTTTTTTTTTATTTTTTTATTTTTTTATTGTGTTTGGGCTCTGTGTACATGTGCATGTCCTCCATCTGCAGGATTATTGCATAGGTACATACATGCCATGGTGGAGCAGCAAAAGCATTAGCAGTGAAACAGATCTGGGCCAAGTGGGATGCCAAAGGAGGAAGATTTATATCTCTGGCTTTCATAATACTATGATTTTGGTTTCATTGTGTGATATTGTGCTGGCCTGGAGCCAGAACCTGAGCAACGCTATTTTTATAAAATGCAAAACTGTTTTTAAATAAGTTGCAATGGCTGCCCCATTCTCCTCACAATAACTACTGTTCTTGGCCGCTGTAAATAGAACTGCTAGTTTGTTCTGCAAAACTATGTAAAGCTGCTTACCTTTTCTTATCAGTAACTGCTAAAATCTGTGACTTCTATCACCACCCAGACAATGTGTAAACAGATGTATATCTTGACTTCTGTAAACCACTGAGGTAACAAACAGAATGACAAAAGTCCCCTAGACCTAGGAATGTCCGGAGACCCCCGCCCTTGTCTCCGCCGAGGAGGTGAATCACAGAATCCCCTAGCCCTTGGAATGTCCGAAACCTTTTCATCCCCATCCCCGCCCCTCACCCCCACTCCCAAGGTGGTTTTTCGGGTATAAAAAATCGTAGCACCCTCCTTTTGGCACCACAGCTTGGAGAGACGTGAGTCCTCTGTGGTGGCCAGCATAATAAATGACCCTGCAATCGGGCATACTTTTGTCTTGGTGATAACTTTCTACACTCGGTCCAATACAACAATTGGAAGTAAAACAAAAAAATTAATAACATTCATCATTTGACAATTTTAATAGTAATTTGTATGTCAGAACCTATTCCATTAGGGTACCAACTAAAAGCATGAGGAAAAATTAAAATCTGGCACTTCCTAGAGGATTATTGTAGACAGGAAATAATGATTTAATCTGTACTTAAAAAGTTAGGCCTAAAATCTGTTATTAAATGTTACATTTTACCATTGAGACAATTTTTTTGGATGCCTCTTTTTTTTTTTTTTTTTCCAAAGAGAATAGTACAGCAAGGCCAATTTGTGTGCAAATTTACTTTTAGGCTTATGCTTGCCTGGTTATTTGCAAAAAATGCAGCAATAAATTGACTGGCCATATTGACTCCTTTTAAAGTTGGTTTCACTGAAACTTTATCTAAAAACAGACTATTTTAGTTTCAGTTTTAGAAAAATAACCATTGTTTCCAATTGTTTTTAAAAAAAAAATGAGCATATGCAGACAACTACAGTGACATAAAATTAGGGGTAAAAAAGGCGTCCTGGGACAAGAACATAAAAACATATAACATAATAGAATTATAAAATGTAAGATGTTTCAACAAGTTTTATATAAAGTAGTTGTAACCCCTTTTATCTAAATGTCTTATGAAAATGGGTATTATATCTAACTGGAGGATGTTTTCCCCTTTCTGGTACTTTAAAACTAAAGACATTTACATCTGCTCATGTTGGTCCTTCACTGTATAGCCTTTTGTGTGAAGCATTTATCAGGGGCCGATGGCAAAACTGTGAATACTTTTCAAGTATTTCAACAAGGCTTAGCTAGACAATTTCTGCTTGATGAAACATTTACTGCCTTGCTACAGAATATTAACTGAAGCTACTCCTATGGTAATGGAAATAATATTTCCCAAAAAGCTCCATGATGAAATAAAATAGATTTACATAAAATCTTGCTACCTATGAGCAGAGAGCATTTTTCTTAGGACTAATTGTGAAAAGCTGCTAAATTCTATAGTGCCTAACAACTCTCATGAGCTTTGGTTTGTAAATAACATTTCCAAAGTAAACAAAAATATTGTCTTAGAAGATGCTACTCTGATTAAAGGAGGGTCATGAGAATCTTTTTCTTTTTAGTTATTTGGGTAAAGTATGTTTTTGTAAGCAAATTTTCCTTTCTGGGTCCTTTATTGTGCAGAGGAATCTCTCAGATGGCAGACTTCAGAGGGATAGAGAGCAGGTTGTAAAACGTTTCTTATCAGACTTTTAGGTGCTTGGCTCTTGGTTGGTTATCTCCTGGATCTGCAAAGAAAGGCAGGAAAACAAAGGGGAAAGGGGATTCTCTACAGAACGTGCATTGTTCACATGAGAGACTTTGCAGGGCAATTTCAAGGTGTGGCAAGGAAATATATTTTGGGGTTAAATATGTTTTCCTTGTCTCATAATGCTATGCTAGAGTTAGATTGAAAAGTAAGTCACAATATGTGGGGTCAAAAAATACAACCCACCTGATGAGAATTTATGGTTTTTAGGATTTCCCTAGAACCTACAGGTAGAAACTTGGGCAAGATAAAAAATCAGAGCTTTATCCTCACTACCTATATCTACCTATGCTTATTCTGATTTTTAACTCCCTGTCACACCTGCACATTTCTTACATAGCTGAATATTGAGTACTTATGTTATCATTGTGATTTTATGCACATAAACTGGCTCAGAGAAGAGTAACATCAAGGTCTGTTAACTGTATTTTATTGTATTGAGTTATTCCAGTTAATATCAGTAAGATACTCATCAAATTCTATGAAAGCCCTCCTTTTGTTTGAGACAGAGTCTTGCTCTGTCACCCATGGTGTGATCTCAGCTGACTGCAGCCCCCACCTCCAGGGTTCATGTTGGAAACAGGGTTTATAACACTGGGAAAAATCCACACCAAGACAATGGATTACAATGATCAAAGATGGCTGATCACTAGCAGCTCGGGAATGCAGCTCCCACTGAAAGAGCAGAGAACGAGAGGACGCCACACTTTCAGATCAATTTTTGTTGCTCACACACCAGGAGATTCCCAGCGGAGGAGCCCCACGTGTCGCCAGCGTGACTCTTGAGGCCGGTGAGGCGGTTTTGCCGCTGCCTTGGTGTGGCGGTTCTTGGTGCAGAGTCAGAAAAGCA
>NW_016107591.1:1261423-1269160 GCF_001604975.1 Cebus imitator | reverse complement strand
AAAAAAAAAAAAAAAAGACAATGGATTACTCAGCAAAACTAGTTTACTTCCTGCAGGAAGGGTACAACTAGCCGGCAGTATTGCCAGGAGAGCACGCCTGAACAAAGGAGACAAGGACATTTATAACTTTTATAACCTGATGCAATCAACCTACCACTATGCCCAGTTTTCATTGGCCTGAATGGGACCTCACATTCTATGCATGACCCAATTTGCTAAAATCTTGGAAATTTTCTAAAGCAGAAAAGAAGAGAAGAATGAAGGAAAAGAGGAAGTAACTTGAAGAATGCTTAGAGAAGCAATAACATTTCCAAATAAGGAAGGGGGATAAACTCTGATCTAAGACTTGCCTGGGCTTGTCCAGGGTAAATATCTAGGTTAAAGTGTAAGAACTAAAAACACAACACAAAATACACTTATTTATTTATTATGACTAACAGCTACTTTAGGACTGTCGGCAAAAGATTTAAAGTAAATTAACCTTTGAAGAAAGTATTATTTATTCATAATGAACTAGGAGGAAAACTTTGAAGAGGAACCTTTTATTTATTTGCTTGAACCCAGGAGGCAGATGTTGCGGTGGGCCAGAATCACGTGACTGCACTCCAGCCTGGGTGACAAGAATGAAACTCCACCTGAAAAACAGAGATAGATAGAGATAGAGATAGAGACAGAGACAGAGAGATAGAGATAGTGAGATAGAGATAGAGATAGAGATAGATAGAGATAGAGATAGAGATAGAGATAGAGATAGAGATAGATAGAGATAGAGACAGAGACAGAACTATATCTCTGCGTCAGGGGAAAACCTGCTATGTTTGAGAACCTAAATAGAAAAACGTAAGAATTGAGGTGAGATGTAGTCAGGAGCTAGATGAAGAATGATGTTTTAGATCGTTTTAAGAATTATGGATTTTTTTTTTCTAAAAAATAATTGAAAAACTTTTCATTTTAATATTTGGAAATTTAATGTTCAGTTTTTCAGAGAAAAAAAAAATTCTACCTTTATAAAATGTTCATTTAATGGGTCAGCAAGTCTGAAATTGCAAAGCTTTGTTTTATATTTGAAGGATTTAAAATGTGATTACAATTAGTTGTCCCCATGAAATTGGTTATATATTCTTCTCTGCAATAAAACAAAGCAAATCCACAGAGAATTATAGAAGAGATAAAATTACCTTAAATTTTAAGTAACAGCTCCTAGAACGATAAAGCTTTACTATAAATTAATTACAATCATAACATCCAAAAAGAAAATGTGCATCAATTAATCACCATACAAGTCGTTTGCCAGGGTAGTACCACAAAGCTTACTTAGTAGAATGTGTTAAGTAACCTTTTGCTACCGCTATGCCATCTACTAACAATTTAAACTCAGGTAACAAATATGGTTTGGATTTGTGTCCCCACCCTAATCTCATGTCAAATTGTGGGAGGGAACTAGTGGGAAGTGATTGGATAATCAGGAAGATTTCCCCCTTACTGTTATCCTGACAGTGAATGAGTTCTCATAAGATCTGAAAATTTTAAAATGTGTAGCACTTTACCCTTCTCTCTCTCTCTCTCCTATTCCACCATAATAAGACGTGCTTGCTTCCCTTTCGCCTTCCTCCAAGATTGTAAGTATCATGAATCCTCCTAGCCATTATTTCTGCACAGCTTGCAGAACTGTGAGTCAATTAAAGTTTTTTTCTTTATAAATGACCCAGCCTTATGTATTTATTTATAACAGTATGAGAACAAACTAAGACAGAGAATTGGTACTGGGAGATTGGGGCATTGTTATAAAAATACTAGAAAATATCGACTTTGGAATTGGGTAACAGGTAGAGGGTGGAACAGTTTGGAGGGCTCAGGAGAAGACAAGAAGACGTGAGAAAGTTTGAAACTTCTTAAAAATTTGTTAAACGGTTTTGACCAAAATGCAGATAATGATATGGACAATAAAGTCCAGATGGAATATGAAGAACTGACTGAGAACAGGAGTAAAGGTGACTCTTGCTACACTTTAGCAGAGAGACTATAGACATTTTGTCCCTGCCTTAGAGACCTTTAGAACTTTGAACTTGAGAGAGATTATTTATGGTATCTGGATGAAGAAATTTCTAAGTAGCAAATCATTTAAGATGGACCTTGGCTTTTTCTAAATCATACAGTCCTATGCTTGAAGAAAAAGATGGTATAAAATTTAAACATATTTAAAAGGGAAGCAGAGCATAAAAGTTTGGAAAATTTGCAGCAAGGCCATGTGACAGAAAAGAAAAACCCAATTTGGGAGTAGAAATTCAAACATGCTGCGGAAATTTGCACATTAAACAGGAGCCAAATGTTAACAGCCAAGATAATAGGGAAAATGTTTCTAGGGTATGTTGGAGAACTTTATGGCAGCTCTTTTTATCACAGGCCTGGAGGACTAGGAGAGAAAAAAATGATTTCTTGGGCCAGACACAGGGCACAATTGCTCTGTGTAGACTCAGGACATAGCATCCTGCATCCCAGCCACTTGAGCTCCAGGGATGGCTAAAAAAGGCAAACATATAGCTCAGGCCATTGCCTCATAGAATTCAAGCCCCAAGACTTGGTGGCTTTCCCATGGTGTTCGGCATGCAGTTGCACAGAAGGCAAGAGTTGAGGTTTGGGAACCTCTACCTAGATTTCAGAGGATGTGTGGAAACACCTGAACTTCCAGGCAGAAGTCTGCTTCAGGGGCAGAGTCCTCATGGAGAACAACCATGGCAGTGCATAGGGGAAATATGAAGTTGGAACCCCCATACAGAGTCTCAACCAGAGCACTGCCTAGTGAAGCTGTGAGATAAGGGTCACTGTTTCCTAGACCCAAGAATGGTGGATCCACTGACAGCTTGCACCCCATTCCTGGATAAGCCACAAGCACTCAACACCAACCCAGGAAAGCAGTGACAGGGTTGTACTCTGATGACCACAGGAGCAGAGCTGCTCCGGGCCTCCGGATCCCAAATGAGCCTGGATGTGAGACATGGAGACAAAGAAGATTATTTTGGAGCTTTAAATTTCATGAGTGCCCAATGTGTTTTGGACTTGCATGGGGCCTATCGCCCCGTTGTTTTTGCTAATTTCTTACATTTAGAATGGGAGCATTTACCCAATTCCTGTAGCCCCATTATATCTTGGAAGCAACTAAATTTGTTTTGATTTTGCAGGCTTATAAGTGGATGGGACTTACCTTTTCTCAAAGAAGACTTTGGACGGTAAACTTTTGGGTTAATGTTGAAATGAGTTAAGACTGGGGGACTATTGAGAAGGGATAATTATGTTTTGCAATGTAAGAAGTACATGAGATTTGGGAGGGGCAAGGAAAGGAATGATACTGTTTGCATTTGCATCCCTGCCCAAATCTCATCTTGAATATGAAGAGGGGCCTGGAGGAAGGTAATTAAATCATAGGGGCAAATTTTCCCCTTGCTCTTCTCATGATAGTGAGTTATCATGGGATCTGATGGTTTCAAAGTTTGTGGTGCTTTCCCTTTCTATCTATTGGTCTCTCCCTCTCCTGCTCCAACATGGTAAGACGTGCTTGCTCACCCTTCAGCTTCTGCCATGATTGGAAGTTTCCTGAGGCCTTGTATCTATGCTTCTTGTGCAGCCTGTGAAACTGTGAATCAATTAAGCCTCCTTTCTTCATAAATTACCCAGTCTTAGGTAGTTCTCCATATGAGTGTGAGAATGGACTAGTACAGTAAGTAACTTGACCTTATGAATAAGTTTCTTTATCTCTAAAATGTCAATAGTAAAAGCCCTCAATTACAGGGTTGTTGTGAGAATTAAATAACATATTATGTTGTTTAGCAAAGTGCCCACATGTATACGATTGGCATAAATGAGTTCTTAAGGCAAACAGCAATGTCCATTCAAACATTTTAAAAGGTAACATATACCTTTTCCATATAACAATTTAGTTATTTGCTATACATGAATAAATTGTGAATCTGGATTTATCTTTCAGATTTTATAAATTAGCGTAATAGAAGGGATGAAAATACTTCGAGGGATGAACCTACTCTTGGTGGGGTGGCTAGTCTTTCTCTGTGGCAGGAAAACCAATGTCATAGCCCAGATAACAGTAAATGCAAAAGAGCAATGCCACCAATAAAATCTCTCTGAGCAAGCAGCCACAATTATCTTGGTATCATAAATTTCCTTACATTTTTTCCAAACAAAGTTTTTACAATAGCAGATTTAAAAGAGAATGCTGCTTTAATTATGTTAATAATCATTTCTATTCAATTAAAAGTATATAATATTTATATATTATACACATGAAATAATATTTAATATATACACAATGATGCTATGATGTATTCATGATCATATTTGCCACTCACGAAAGCAAAATATATTTGTGATTTTATTTTCTATTACAGTAAGACTTTCAACTTTTGTATTAATTGCCAGAAACAGTGACCCAATCTTTCCTTTCTCTATAAAATGTGCACTTAAATTCAATTTATATATATAAAATTGCAGCATAAAATCATCAAGTTAGAATTCATGTATGAAAGCAAATATATCACTTTGTACTTGACTTTTTTTGAATAGCACTACAGAATGACCTCCCATTTTCAAGCCAAATATATTCAGTCATACTGTGAATAAAATATGTTATGCATAAATATACTAAAGTAATATTTACATCTAAACATGGACTACAACTATATAGCATCAATGTTTAATATTATGTACATAATATTAAGTGTTAATTTAATATGTACATTTAGTTTGTAATGCTTTTTGTCGAGGCTGCCTGACTCTCTTATAATTTTTGAATATGCAATTGAGTTTTTTATTTCCAACTTTCCTACCACCTAAATAAAATGGGGAATAATATATATTCAATTTGGTGTAATTCTTATTTGCCATATGTGTCTTCCATATGAAAGACTATGAAAGATAAACCTAGATGTATTTTATGGCAAAAAGAATGCAAAATGGCAAAAAAAAAAGACATAACTGCAAAAAAAAAAAAAACGAATAATAGTTCACATTTTTATATATTCACATAAATATTTACTTTAGCCCCATTATTTGTGTATAATAGATGTGTCAGATTTATTCAAATGTGTGTCTGTATTTAATCTTCTATCTTACAGATGAATAACATTTTACCATAATTATCATTTAAAAATAATAAACACAGTGAAGATAACAGCACTGATGTTCTGTAATTATTGTTAGATCTACTGTATAAATAGAATTTATTCTAGCTATTTTTTTTCTTTTTGAGCAAGATGGCATTTCATATGTGATTTGTATTTTTAAAAGGAATAACTATACATGGTTCTAAACAAATGATTTGTTTCTTAATGTGTGGTATCATTGGCAATAATTTAGTTAGTTTGTTCTCTAGCTGTTGCATTATATTAAAAAAAAATATTACCTGCAAGAATCATGCACTAAAATACCTTTTTTGCATACAAGGCATATTGACTCAAATTGATATATGCATTTATTTTTGTTGTAAAGGGAAATATGAGATCTTGGTATTTCTACTTTTCTGTCTGTTTCTTTAAAATGTGATTTTTAAAGGTAACTGTCAGTAAAGAAAGTTTAGATGTCAATCAGAAAATATCCTCTAACATCATGAGCTATATTGATGGTTTTATTAATTTAATGAAAAATTATAGGACAAGCAGCACTGTAGAATTTCTTTATGATGCAAAGGACTAAATAAAATTATGTTTTTTTCTGATGCAAGGATTTGTTAATTAGGAGTAATTTTTTAGGCTGGATGTGGTGGCTCATGCCTCTAATCCCAGCACTTCATGAAGCCAAGGCTAGCAGATCACTTGAGCCCAGAGTTCAAGACCAGCCTGGGAGACATAGTGAGACCCTATCTCTACAAAATTAATTTTTTAAAAAGCCTGGCATGGTGGACATGCACCTGTGCTCTGAGCTACTTGAGAGCCTGAAGCAGGAGGATCATCTGAGCCCAGGAGGTCAAGGCTGTAGTGAGCCATGAGTAGGTCACTGTACTGCTTTAGCCTGGGCAACAGAGCAAGATTCCATCTCAAAAAAAAAAAAAAAAAAAGTAATTTATTAAAGTACAAATAGTTGCATTGGAAAAGTATAAGCAATTATTAAGGTAATTATATTTGCAAAATCATATCATTTGTGAGTGTGTGTGCACATATATACATATATAAGTCTAAAAAATATTCTCACAAAATGTGTTACTTTTATCAGGGTACCATATACCATAAAAAATACAGAAAAACATAAACTGATCTATCATTTAGATTGTATTGATAATATCCTTAGGTATCGGGGATGCAAAAGTAGTCTAGTTTTCCCATAAATAAAAATAATCACTTTTTATTGAATATTTTTATATATAAAATTAAATTTTCTCACAGTAATATATTACAATCAATTCTCCTATTTTTATCATGCCAATTTATGCCCCAATAATGTTCCTGGTAAACATCAAGAACATTTTCAAGGCATGGGTGGCGTAACCTCTGAATTCCATTCAACAAAGGAAATTTTGACGTATTTGAAATTTTCAGTCATTAAGCACTGTAATTCTGTGATATGTTTTCCAGATGAATGTGAATATTTTTCCAAAGACAACAATTGAGATGACCTCTATTTTGAGAATCATTAGATTAAAGGAATGTGGATGGTTAGTGTTTTCAATGAATACACATGGAGACAGTGGATTTAAAGTAAACATCAGGGTTAGTATCAGTTAGCAAAAGTGAATGCAAAATACTCTAAAAAAATAGAAGAAAGTTGCTAGTGAATATCAACTTTGTTGATAAATCCATGCATTATCAGAGAGGGCTTTTTACAAGGACCACATGCTGGTGAACAAAGGAAAATCATATAAAGCAAAACAGAGTTAATTTCAGTCACTACTAAATGTAGGCCGACCACCTCTTCGTGCCAATTGAAGTGCTTTCAAGATTGAGGCATCAGAAAATTGAGGCTTTGTGTAAAAATATTATTTCATCTGTGAAATCACGTTTTACTCCTTAGAATAATTTCTGAAATCAGTGTTTAAATTCTTTCTCAAACACATTTTTACATCTGAACCACAGAAAATTAAAATGACAAAAAAGGTGACTATTTTCCCCCTTCTCTGAAAGATGGCATAATTATAGAGGCTGATTTAAAGCAGAAGTCCTGTATAATCTAAAGAAAAGATAATTCTTTAAATTGCCCATGAAATATACAAGTTTTTATGAACACAAAATTTTTAGATTTACTGAATTAGATTAAATAAACTTTTAAAAGAAAGACGTATTCACAAACACCTGGGCACTTATTTCTTTCAGCTTTTAAGAAATCTATCAATCTAAAAGTTAGTATATACTGTAAGGTAAAACTTGCAATGTTTTTCTTTGCCTTTACCGTCTATATTCTCTTACATTAATACTAATTGCTCTAATTTTACTTATTTTTGTTGCAAAGATTGAAATAGGTAATATAGTATATCCTTATCTGAAGGTGAAGAGAAAGATACCAAAATTGTGTGCAAACTAACTGCAGAATTTCTAATCATCTATATTTTATGTTTTTAAAGGAAATAATATATGATTAAATTATAATATCATGATATTTTAAACAGGTAATTTTTCTTAAAAAAGTTGATCTCCCAGCACTTTGGGAGGCTGAGGCGGGTGGATCACGAGGTCAAGAGATCGAGACCATCCTGGTCAACATGGTGAAACCCCGTCTCTACTAAAAATACAAAAAATT
>NW_016107591.1:1251755-1260983 GCF_001604975.1 Cebus imitator | reverse complement strand
TTTTTGAAATGGAGTTTCACTCTTATTGCCTACGCTGGAGTGCAATGGTGTGAGCTCGGCTCATTGCAACCTCAGCCTCCCAGGTTCAAGCGATTCTCCTGCCTCAGCCTTCAGATCTATTGGGATTATAGGCATGCACCATCATGCCCGGCTAATTTTTTGTATTTTTAGTAGAGATGGGGTTTCTCAATGTTAGTAAGGCTGGTCGCAAACTCCAGACCTCAGGTGATCCACCCACCTCCGCCTGCCAAAGTGCTGGGATTAGAGGAGCGAGCCACAGCGTCCGGCCCTATTTTGTCTTTCTTATGTTATTCAATTCAGTTATTATGTTTTCCCTAACCATGCCATCTTGCAGCACTTTCATTTGCCTGTGAATGTATATATGCCATGCTTTCATTATTATTCAAAACATTTGATGCTATTAAGTCTAATTATTTTAATCTTTGTAACATATATTTCTTACACATATCCCACATAAACTGTGATTTTTTTCAGGGTATCCTACCTCTTTTGAATATTCTGGACTCTACCCAGCATTCTGAAGATTACCATGCACATCTAAATGTTTCAGTAATTATTTATTTATGGGTTATCCAAGTCATGAGTGAAAGCATTGCTGAAATAATAAGACCATGGTGGTGATGGTATAGATTTTCTAGAGTCTATGATAGCAAGCCAATTTATACTTTATTGTATCTAACACATTTTGTCACAATAAGTAACCCTCAAATCATGTAATGTTGGATTAGGGGTTTGGAAGAGATCAACATTATTCACCCTTCTACTTTTTAAATCTGTAAGTACTTTTGTTTCTATAGTCTATTTTATGTCAGCTATAGTTTATTATATATAAATTAGTGCTTTCATGTCCTCTGTATTTACATTTCTTTAAAATTTTCATATAGTTTTCAATAGAACTACAGTATGTATTCCCCTCAGCAGATCAAACATGATTTTTTTCGCCTTATCATGAATTGAGTGCATTCCATTATCGATGATATCATATACAATCCATAGTTACATTTATCTTTATTCTTCTTTTATACAAAGACCAGATTGCAAGAGAATTTATGATTTCATTGTCCATGCTCAAGCCTTTTTTTTTTCAAAATTGATGGTTCACACATATCAAGAATATTGAAATTCATTTTCATGATGACCCTCGTCTTTTGCAATAAGCCATATCACCTTTAGCTTACACTGCAGATAAAAATGATTGGCAGACAAGACAACGATTTACCATTTGTTTGTAGGACAAAGTCATATTTTCAAAAGTGTTAGCTGCCACTAGAGAACAGTGTTTGCTTTTAAAAAATAAAGCATTGAAAAAATTGTGAGTAATACAGTTGATGTTTAACTCACTATTTTCATAGATTGGCATCAACACCGGAAATTTTAAAAAATTATAAGAATCATATAGAGGAGGCAGGCACGGTGGCTCATGCCTGTAATCCCAGCGCTTTGGGAGGCCTAGGTGAGCAGATCACTTGAGATCAGTAGTACAAGACCAGACTGGCCAACATAGTGAAACCCTGTCTCTACTAAAAATACAAAAATTAACTGGACATGTTGGTGCACACCTGTAGTCTGAGCTACTTGAAAGGCTGAGGCAGGAGAATTGCTTGAACCTGGGAGGCGGAGGTTGTGGAAAGCCAAGATCATACCACTGCACTCCAGCCTGGACAACAGAGTGAGACTCAGTCTCAAAAAAAAAAGAATTATATAGAGGAAATTTACATGGATCATTGTAAATATCCCCCCATTGGCTGTAAATATACAAACTATAATAGATAAATTTAATTAATATTGCTTGTTTATAATCAGTAATTTCACATTATAGAGTAAGAAACATGTAGTTTAACATTCTATTTTTAGTTGTTGTTGTTTTTTTTTAATATTGAGGAAGTTGCTTGTATATTTTATCCATGTCCCCATCTGTAAAATATGGGTGATGAAAGTAATAAGTTTAGAAAGGTTGTGTATATTATACTCAGTTTATTTCTGAAGGTTCTTTACATACTGATTATAACATAAGACTCAATAAATTTCAGCAGTAATAATACATTATATTTTATTAAAAGAAAGGTTTTTAGTAAATCCATGTCTATCTATATCATTATTGAAAAGACACACTAATGGCTTCTAAAAGCTTAATTATGACTACAGATATTTAACGTTATCCACTTAGGTCATTCCACTTTGATGCATCATTGACATTTCCTAGGGATATTATTCCTAAAATTCATATTTAAACATAAAATATTATGGACTTTCCTACTCAATCAGAATTTTTACTTGATTTAACCATAAAAAAGACATTCTCAATGTAGTTTTATAATACAGAAAGAATGAAAAAGACAAGTTAAAACAATTATTTTAATCCATAGTTCTATGCGTTCAATCTCTTAAAAAACTGAGACACTATCAAGGCCATCCTCAAATAAATAATCATCATACTTTACATCATTTATTGAAGACTTTACTTATCGTAACTTTAGTCTACAGAATAAACGCAATCGGTTTTCAGAACAATCCACGTGATGTAAGATACATTTGTATTTTCTCTAGTTGAAACATGCTCCTACCAATTTTAGCTGAAAGAAAAACACTGACTTTAATTCCGGTTTTATAAACACAAAGGAATTTTCTTGTTTTCCAAAATTAATAAATGTAATAGAATGTGAACAATGAACATATATATTTTGTTCAGACTTTTCATGGCTTTACATTACTGCTGTAGAAAAAATCTTGCATTTAATCAGTTAGAAATATATTAATTTCCAGTATTTTTCTTGCTTTAGAATACAATACTTCAATACACCCTGAAAAGAGAAGTAATGTCTCTTATGACAAAAAAGCATTTTAAAATCCAACAAACATTAATAATCTTATGTTACGTAAAGTAATAAACTTTTACTAAAAATGTGAGGGATATGTCACTAAGAAATCATTTTTTTCTCACCTATGCCCCTCATTTAACCACAGGCCCTTGGCCCATCCCCTATCTCCCACCCCTAATTCCCGTTTTTCTTATATAACAGATAAACAGCATTTTATGGAAAGCATTCTGGAGCCATATTGATTATCAATTTAATTATTACAATGGCAGCAGCTATGCTCTTACTAAATTTCAGATAATTTCTCTAAGACTTTACAGCAAAGAAACTAAAAGCAAGGGTATTTATTTCAAAGGCACAAATGCTAGAGATTTCATTTTTCCAGATAATACAGGAACAAAGGATAAATTCCAACATTAATAACAAGAGGTTTTGTTAATTATCTGGTATAAAGCAAATCATGATTCATCCAAGCTTCTATAAACAAACAAGATTCAACTGCCAATAAACTTTAAAAGATGTGAATCAAACTGCTGAGAATCTGCACCTGTGTTGCTGCATCTTCCAAATGGTGCCATATTTAACGCCTGCTTTGGAATCATACAAATAAGTTGCCGAAAAAAAAAATTTCTTGTACCTTTCTTCAAATCTATTCAATCAAACTTAAATTTAATTGAATAGGCCCAGAAATCTCTTTTAAACTATCATCCCAATTGATTCTTATACACACATTACATGAAGCATCGCCACCTTTATAAATAGAAAAGAACATGAAAATTTAATTTAAAACATATGTAGAAATTTATATGTAAATACTCTATTTCTCTAAAAATATTGTTATGGCTTAGATATGGTTTGTCTACCTTCGTCAAAACTTATATCGAAATGTATTAGTCAACATGGAGGTGTCGTGAGGTGGTGCCTAGTAGAATGTACGTGGGTCATGGGAGTGGATTTCTCCTGAGAGGCTTGGTATTTCTGTGCTTATAGTGAGTGAGTTCTTCCTCTGGTGAGATTAGTTTAGCTCTCCAAAAAATGAATGAGTTCCTATGAGACTGGGTTGTCATAATACCAGGGTGCCCTAGGGTTTTTTTCTCTTCACATGTGTCTAGGAAATGTAATTCCTCTTTGACCAACTTTTCCATGTTATGACACAGTACAAAAGGCCTTAAGAGAAGTCAGAGACAGGACTTTAAACTTCTGAGAGTGAGAGAGCCATGAGATAAATAAGTCTCTTTTCTTGATCCAGTCAGAGCAACAAAAATATACCAAGACAAATGCTGTATTTTGTATTTTTCAAGTTATGTAACATTTTGATATGTAATATTATACCTTCATGTTCAATAAGGTTTGCATCAATATTAATAATATACTATACAAAAATATTCTAAAATGTCCAGAGCATTTTAAATAATTAAATGAATTTACATAAGGAAATGTTCTAAACCTAGTGTCTCAGGAAAGAAGACATTTTTAAAAACCTGTAATCCTTATTTTGAATTTGTGTTTATTCTCTGTGTGTTTTGATTGAGAAAAAAAATCTACTTAGAATTAAGTGAACTTAAATTTTCAATCAGCTTCATTATAACACCAGGAGTAAGAAAAACATAAAGGGAAATAAAATCTATTTTATGCTAGTCTTCCAGTTTGGGGAATGGAAAGTGTAGCTTGCCCTTAAGATATAACTGGATGTGATACAATAAATTCATGTATTTAAACCTAAAATTGGAGAATGATTTAAGTTCATTTATATTATATTACAATGAGTATATAATTTAAATGTAGCCTAATAAAACATTTTAGGAAATTAGTAGATATAGAAATGAAATTGTAGATATAGTTAATATATGAGAAAAAAATGATAAGTATGACAATTACTAAGGAATAGTATTTTAGTGATATCTATGCAAAGAGTATGAATCTTATTAGAAATGGAAAAATGAGCATTTGACTAAAGCCAAAAGCCACCTTCAGTAATTGGCAGACTGCCAGGTATATAAAATGATATGCTAGGGATTAATTGGCAAAGAGAGACTGGATGGAGTGCAATGACTTCAAAAGAAATCTACTTCTCAGAAATGTAGTGAGGCACACGGGAAAAATAACATGGAGTGTCACCTCTGTGAATACATAAATTAAGTCTCGATTTTATTCTTCATTTGAGCTGGCAAACGTTCACAGGGAAACCTGCCTATGGGAAAAATCTAAGAATTAACATATATGTAACAATATTTGTTCTCTCAGATAATATATTAATATAAAAATATTTCCCTGAATGGTGTGTAAGTAGAGCCAAAAAGAACATAAAAATTGTTATACATTAATACGTTGTTGTTTTCAAAGAGCTATTTAACATACCTGTGTAATAGCTCTTTTAACTTGCCTAAAATGTAACTTTGCAGAATGAACTCACATTTAATTGGTTACTATGGTAGACATCCAAGTGTAAATCTCTAGACCAATGAATGTCCTTCACATAGCAAAAGTTCCATTGCAGATTTGATGAAGTTAAGAATCTTGAGTAGAGAAGCTTTCTCCTGGATTATTAAGGTTCATCTGACATAATCATCACAGGGGTTCCCATAAAAATAGGCAGAATATAAGAGAGGAGAGGCTGATGTGATATGAAAGCAGAGAATAGAGGGATGCACTTTCAAGATAGAGAAAGGGGCTGTAAGCCAATGAAAAAGACAGCTGAAAAAGACAGACAAAAGATTCTTCCCTCCAAGCCTCAAAGAACATAAGCTCTGCTGTCACCTTGAAACTGATTTCAAATTTCTGACCTTCAGAACTGTGGGAGAATAAATGTGAGTTCATTTAAGATGCTAAGGTTGTGGTGATTTGTTACAGTAACATTGGGAAATTAATGCAGCAACCAACCATAAGCTCTATTACTATTAATTTTTGAAAGTCTATCGCTTTCTTCCTGTTTATTCTCCCATAGTAAAAAGTTTCTCTCAATCACTGGAGTTGTAATTTTCATTCGCAAATTTTTGTGTGAATTTTTCTTTTTAAACAGATAGTTCCTTCAAATGAGTTTCATGTGACAAGTCTAGGGCTTTGTTTTGCTTTTTTCCTTCTGCAGAGCCTAGTACATTGTCAATACCTGTGCAATAATTGTCTTGTAAATTTCCTAAATGAGTGGATGAATGAAGAAAAATTTAAAGAAATAAAACAGCACAGCATAAGTAAGAATTATGTTTCTTTTACTTTTACCAACAGCCATAGATAAAAAGGAAATGCTCTATAAAAGAAAAACTCTGACCAATTACAGTATGCTCCTTCCTAAACACTCACAAGATAAACTTTAAAATGTTAGAATATCCTTGTTTTCTGAAAGTGAGTGCAGGTTGAAATGAAGATATATTTTTCTATAAATTGTTAGTGAATTTTAAAATTTCTTTTGTTTAAGCGATTACAATTTTTTTTTGTTAAAATGTAATTTTATGAGTGAGAGTGTTGAGAATTAAACTATTTTTAGCTATTAATAATACAATTATTGAAAATAAGAAATGAAATAACTTCAGTATTTGTAGTGATCCTCAATGAAAAGACCACACTGAAGTTCTGTGAAGAACTATGAAGAAGAGAGTGAAGAAAGAAAATGTTTCAAAATACAATGCACTCCTAAGGAAGTTTCAGAGAAACTAATGGAGAGGCTTCAAGCCAAAGTCACCCAGTCAATCTGTTTGACATTTCAAGGGAATTGTAATATCTTTACAACACTACCATGCTCAGTTTATTTGAGTTACCCATGGAAGATACGGTCACAGTGCAAATTTGGATGTAACAGCTAGGGATATTAATCAATTCCTATCCTCAAAATAGGAAATGTGAGAGGTATATTTTTATGGCTGTCAGTTCCTTGTGTTATATATGTGACTTTTTAATGTTAGAAGTTTTTTGGATGAAAGGATTATGGATAGATAAGGGAATTAGACATGAACAAATAGAGACCAATAATCTGAATCAAGGAAAAAAGGTAAACTCATATATATATATATATATATATATATATATATATATATATGTGAGTGTGTGTGTGTGTGTAATATATGTATATATATATATATGTGAGTGTGTGTGTGTGTGTAATATATGTATATATATATATGTGTGTGTGTGTATATATATATATATATATGGCAATGATTGTGAATATTGCAGAAAATAGAACAAAAAATGGATGCATTTATACTTTACACTAGGAGGTCAAGACAAGCCTGGGCAACATAGGGAGACTCCATCTCTGTAAAACATAATGAGACCCCATCTTAGCCAAAATTAACTAAGCATAGTGGTATATGCCTGTAGTCCCACTTTTCCTACAGGCTGAGATGGGAGGATGGCTTGAGCCCAGAAGTTTGAGGCTTCATTTCAGTGAGCTATGATGATGGTACTACACTCCAGCCTAGGTAACAGAGTAAGAAACTGTATAATTTATTTTCACACTTCTATAAAGACATATCCAAGACTGGATAATTTATAAAGAAAACAGCTTTAATTGATTCACAGTTCCACATGACTGGGAAGGCCTCAGGATACTTATAATAATGGTGGAAGAGACAGGCCTTACATGGCAATGACCCACATAAGGTGAGAGAGAGAAAGCAAGAGCAGGGAAAATTGCCTTATAAAACCATCAGATCTTGTGAGCACTCACTATCAGGACAACAGCATAGGGGAAACAGCTCTCATAATCCAATCTTCTCCCACAAGATAAAAGGTTCATCGCATAAAGCAAGTTCTTAGTGACCTACAAAGAGACCTAGAGTCCCACACAATAATCCCGGGAGAATTTAACACTCCACTCTCAATATTAGACAGATCAAAGGATATCCCAGACTTGAGTACAGATCTGAACCAAGCAGACCTAATAGACATCTACAGAACTCTCCACCAAAAATCCACAGAATATACATTCTTCTCAGCACCACATCACATTTACTCTAAAATTGACCACACATTTGGAAATAAATCACTCCTCAGCAAATGCAAAAGAACAGGAATCATAACATCCAGTCTCTCAGACCACAGTGCAATCAAATTAGAACTCAGGATTAAGAAACCCACTCAAAACCACACAACTACATAGAAACTGAACAACCTGGTACGGAATGACTACTGGCTAAATAATGAAATGAAGGCAGAAATAAAGATGTTCTTTGAAAACAATGAGATTGAAGACACATTGAACCAGAATCTCTGTGACACATTTAAAGAAATGTCTAGAAGGAAATTTATAGCACTAAATGATTACATGAGAAGTGAGGAAATATCTAAAATTGACATTCTAAAATCAATATTAAAAGAACGAGAGTAGCAAGATCAAACAAATTCAAAAACTAGAGGAAGACAATAAATAACTAAGTCTGAGCAGAATTGAAGGGGATAGAGACAAGAAAACCCCTTCAAAGATATCAATGAATCTAGGAGCTGGCTTTTTTGAAAAGATTAACAAAATAGAGTGATAGCCACCCTAATAAAAAAGAAAAAAGACAAGAATAAAATAGATGCAATAAAAAATGATAAACAGGATATCACCACTCTTTCCACAGAAATACAAACTACCATCAGATGTTACTACAAACATCTCTATGCACATAAACCAGTAAATCCATACAAAATGGATAAATTCTGGGACACTTAAATCCTCCCAAGACTAAACCAAGAAGAAGTTGAATCCCCGAATAGACCAATAACAAGGTCTGAAGTTGAGGCAGTAATTAATAGGCTACCAGCCAAAAAAAGTCCAGGATAACCAGATGGGTTCACAGCCAAAATCTACCAGACATACAAAGAGGAGCTGGTATCTCTCCTTCTGAAACTATTTCAAACAATAAAAAAAAAGAGGGAATCCTCCCTAAGCCATTTTATGAGACCAAAATCACCCTGATACTAAAACCTGGCAGAGATACAACTAAATAAGAATGTTGCAGGCCAATATTCATGATGAACAACGATGCAAAAATCTTTAATAAAACACTGGGAAACAAAATCCAACAGCACATCAAAAAGCTTATCCATCACAATCAAGTTGGCTTCATCTCAGGAATGCAAGACTGGTTCAACATATGCAAATCTACAAATGCAATCCATCATATAAACAGAACCAAAGGCAAAAACCACATGATTATCTCAATAGATGCAGAGAAGGCCTTCAACAAAAATTAACAGCTTTTTATGCTAAAAACTCTCAATAAACCAGGTATCCATGGAACGTATCTCAAAATAATAAAAATTATTTATGACAAACCCACAATCAATATCATACTGAATGGGCAAAAACTGAAAGCATTCCCTTTGAAAACTGGCACTACACAAGGATACCCTCTCTCATCACTCCTATTCAACAGCATTGGAAGCTCTGGCCAGAGCAATCAGGCAAGAA
>NW_016107591.1:1247567-1250893 GCF_001604975.1 Cebus imitator | reverse complement strand
AAAAAAAAAAAAAAAAAAAAAAAAAAAAAAAAAAAAAAAAAACCTTAGAAGGCACCTAGGCAATACCATTCAGCACATAGGTACAGGCAAGGACTTCATGACTAAAACACCAACGGCAATGGTAACAAAAGCCAAAATAGACACATAGGATCTAATTAAACTTAAAAGATTCTGCACAGAAAAAGAAACTATCATTAGGATGAACCAACAACCAACAGAATGGGAAAAATTTTTGCAACCTACCCATCTGACAATGGGCTAATAACCAGAATCTACAAATTACTTAAACACATTTACAAGAAAAAAAAAATACAACTCCATCAAAAAGTGGGCAAAGGATATGAACAGACACTTTTCAAAAGAAGACTTTTTGCAGCCAACAAACATATGAAAAAATGCTCATCATCACTGGTTGTTATAGAAACGCAAATCAAAACCACATTGAGATACCACCTCACACCAGTTAGAATGGCAATCATTAAAAAATCTGAAGACACCAGATGCTGGAGAGGATGGGGAGAAATAGGAATTCTTTTACACTGTTGGTGGGAGTGTAAATTAGTGCAACCATTGTGGAAGACAGTATGGCAATTCCTCAAGTATTCAGAAATAGAAAAACCATTTGATCCAGCAATCACATAACTGGGTATATACCCACAGGATTGTAAATCATTCTTTTATAAAGATACATGTACACGTATGTTCATTGTGGCACTGTTTATGATAGCAAAGACTTGGAAACAACCCAAATGCTCATCAATGATAGACTGGATAAAGAAAATGTGGCACATGTACACCATGGGATACTATGCAGCCATAAAAAAGGATGAGTTCATGGCCTTTGCAGGGACATGGTTGAAGCTGGAAACCATCATTCTCATCAAACTGACACAGGAACAGAAAACCAAACATTGTATGTTCTCACTCATAAGTGGTTGGTTCAACAATGAGAACACATGGACACAGGGAGTGAAGCATCACACACTGGGACCTGTTGTGGAGTGGGAGAGCTAGGGGAGGGATAACAGGGGGTTGGGGGACTGGGGAGGGATAACATTAGGAGAAATACTTAATTTAGATGATGGGGGTTTGGTAGCAGCAAACCACAGTGGCATGTGTTTACCTATATAACAATTCTGCACAATCTGCACATGCATCCCAGAACTTAAAGTATAATAATAAAAAATTATAATAACAATGAACACCCTTCCTTCTCAAACTTTTTCAAAAATTCGAAAGTCAGGGAGCATCCTAACTCATTTTTTGAGGCTAATGTTTCCTGGATACCAAAGAATGCAAATCTTCCACAAAATAATAACAAACTAAATTCAGCCGCATATTAACAGAATTATATATCATGACCAGGTAAGATTTATTCCTGGATTGCAAAGATAATCCAACACATAAAATTAATTAGCATAATATGCCACTTAAATTAAATGAAATGGTATAAAATCATGATTCTCTCAATTGATGCAGAAAAAGCAGTTGACAAAACTAAACATTTTCTATGATAAACACACCTGAAATACTATAAATAAAAAATAAAAGAAAACTACATAAACATAATAAGAGCCATATATAAAAATATATAGCCAACATTATGAAATATTTCTCTAAGAACAGGATCTCAGCAAGGATGTTCACTTTCACCAGGTCTATTCAACATAGTCATTTTAGCTGAGCAACTAGCCCCAAATATCAATAAAAGACATCCACATTGCAAAGAAAGAAGTATAATAAAATTATCTTTTAAGCAGATTGTGTAAATATGTATGTAGAACCCAGACATTCCACACAGTAAATAACTGTAAAAATTTTTTAACTAAAAATGAGATTAGAAACCTAGCAAGATAAAAAGTCAACATACAAAAATAAATTAAATGCTATTCAGTAATAATGGACAATCTGAAAAAGAAATCAGAAGAATAACCCCATTTAACATACCATTAAATAAAATAATTAGGAATTAACACAGGAGGTAAAAATTCTATACAATGAAAACAATAAAACATCACTGAGAAATGGTAAATAAAATGGAAATAAATGGACACACATCCTATGTTCATAGATTAGAAGAATTAGTATTGCTAAGATGTCAATATTAAACAAAGCAATCTACAGATTCATGCAGTCTCTTCTGAAATTATTTTCTTTTTCTTTTTGCAGAAATAGAAAAACACATTCTCAAATTCATTTGGAATCTGAAGGGTCCTCTTATAGCATAAACTATCTTAAAAATAAAGAACATAATCAGAATACCCACAGTTCCTGATTCCAAAACATACTAAAAATTTACAGTAATCAAAACAATATTTTACTGAAATACATATGGACATACAGACCAATGAACTAGGGTAAAGATCCCACAAATACATCTTCACATATATAGTCATTTGGATTTTGACAAGGTTGCAAAATCAAAACTATAAAAACATACCTCCTCAAATGCTGTGGTTGACAACTTTAAAATAAATGAAAACAGCAATTAGGGATGAGGATGTAGAAAAGTTGAAACAGCTGAGTACTGCCACTAGGAATGTAAGATGATGTATCTGCTGTGGAAAAAAGTATGAAGGTTTCTCAATAAAAAGGAAAATATTAACATATAATAGTTGTTATATAATCTAGCAATTCCACTTAAGGGTTTACACCCAAAATAATTAAAAACAGGTCTTGAAAAAATATTGATATGCCTATGTCTATAGCAGTATTATTTAATGTAACTAAACTGTGGAAGCCAACAAAATGCCTGTCCATGAACAGACAACTGGAACACAAAATGTAGTTGAAATACTACAAAATGTAGTTGAAATAAAGTACATATTACAAAATGTAGTTGGAATGATGGAATTTTGTTTATTTTTAAAAAGAAAACTCTGACATATTATACAGCATGGATGAACCTTAAGAATATTACATAAAGTAAAATAATCTGGTTACACATAAGTGGAATATAGCATAGTATGAAGTTCTCAGAATAGTCAAAATCATAATGGGAAAGTAGAACGGTGGTTGGGGTGTGATTGGAGAGTTATTGTTTAGTGGGCACAGAATATTTCAGTTTTATAAAATAAAAAGAGGGAGTTGAATGGTAGTGATCGTTGCACAACATTCTGAATGGATACCACTGGACTGTACATGTAAGTATGGTTACAGTGGTAAATTTTATGTTATGATTATTCTACCCCAATAAAGAATAATTAGAGCTGGGAACAGTGGCTCACACCTGTAATCCCAGCACTTTGGGAGGCCAAGGTGGGTGGATCATAAGGTTAGGCGTTTGAGATCATCCTGGCCAACATGGTGAAACCTCATTTCTACTA
>NW_016107591.1:1239018-1247407 GCF_001604975.1 Cebus imitator | reverse complement strand
AAAAAAAAAAAAAAGAAAGAAAAGAATAATTAACATATGTAAATTTAAGTAGAGACATAAAATATAAAAATTATCTAATTAGAAATGCAAATTAAAACTACAATGGGATACCATCTCACACTTGTCAGAATAATTACTGTTAAAAAGTCAAAAAATAACAGATGCTGGCAATATTATGGAGAAAAGAGAAAACTTATATCCTATTGGTGAATGTAAATTAGGTCAACCACTGTGGAAAGCAGTTTAAATATTTCTCAAAATACTGGAAACAGAATTATCATTCAACCCAAGAACCCCTTCATTGAGTGTATACCCAAAAGAGAATAAATCTTTCTACCAAAAAGACACATGTACTCTCACGTTCATCATAGCACTATTGACAATAGCAGGCACATAAGATTAACCTAGATGCCCACCAACAGTGAACTGGATAAAGACGATGTGGCAAATATACACCACGGAATGCTACACATCCATAAAAGAGGAAATCATACTCTTTGCAGCAACATGGATGCAGCTGAAAGTCATTATCCTAAATAAATTAATGAAAAGTCAGAAAATCAAATATCACATGTCATCACTGTTAGGTGTGAGTTAAACATTGAATACACATGAACTCAAAGATAGGAACAACAGACACTGGGGGCTAACCAAAGTGGGAGGAAAGAAGGAGTAGGAGGGTTGAAAAAACTATTGAGTATTATGCTCAGTGCCTGAGTGACAAGATTATTTGCACATCCAATCTCAGTAACAGGAAATTTACCTATGTAATAAAACTGTGTGTGCATGCTATGAACCTAAAATGAAAGTCAGAAAAAAATACTCTAATTAAAATTCTAGAAAAAAAAAAAAAAACTACAGTTCATGAGTTTAAAATCCATATGATGGGATTAACAGCATAATCTACAGCGGGGATGAAACGGTAAGCGATTTGGTGTTATTTACAAATAAAATTATTATCAGATACAGAATTTATAATATTTATATTTGAAATAATCCAGGAGAGTTCTGGTCCCAGGACTCTCTTTGTTTGTGCCTTCCTCAGGAAGAAAAGTAGCTGGATTGAGGGCTGCACATGTATGCAGCTGAAGTACAGGCCATTTGAGCATTAAGGCGTGATATTTGAGTAAGCGATTGTCAGGTAGCCATAAGCCTCCTTTAGAGGCCAGAATTCCAGCTACATCATGTGAAGTCCATAAAGTTAGATCTTTCTCTTGCCATATTTTAACAGCTTCTGAGACCAGTATAGCCACCGCAGCTATGAATCGCAAGCAGTGAGGCCAGCCTTTTGCTACTGAATCAATTTCCTTACTTAGGTATACCTGAGCTACGATGGATAACAATGCATAGTTCATGGGCTTTGTCCTAATTTGCCTTAATTTCTCAAGTATGCAGATTAATAGTAGCCTATGATTCCAGTCTCTCTGTTCTGAGTCTGGATCCCAGTGAGGGTCTGTGCTAGGGACTGCTTGTCTACCTGCAGGAAATCTATCCTTCTCCTCTGGTGTCATTTGGTCATGTACTTGACTAAGGTACCAGATGTTCCCAGGCACTTGAGCCACTGCTAGAGCAGCCTCTCTCTCATTACTGATTAGGGTTTGACTAAGCAATAACATAGTATCTTTCCAATCTAATTCAAATGACTAACTCCGGCCCTGCAGAACATCTATGTGCTTGTCCAGGTCATCTGAAAAGTTTCCTAAGTCTGCCTTGATTTGCTTTAAGTCAGAAAAAAGGGAGTATGTACCTTGGTTGGGCCAAATTATCCTACAAGTGCCTGTATGGGGTAGAGTTGGGTCACCCTCGTAGTTTGAGATACTTTGGCCACTTTGGCCTTCCCTGATTCCTCTTGGGTGGCAGGAGCTGAGGAGACCTGGTGAGGATTGGTGGAGGGAGGGGTTACCGGGAGACCTAAATGTGGGGGTAGTCCTGAGGAGTGGCCAGTAGGGTATAGGGTACAAGCTTTACATAGCTGAGGATTATTCCTTAGAGAAAAGAAAACTTGCATGTAGGGACCTCAATCCATTTACCTTTTCTCTTATAGAACAGGTCTCATTGTAGAATGGTGGTGTAATTTATACTTCCCTTAGGAGGCCAGGTTTCTCCACTTGGCAGAGGGTATCGTGACCATGCTGTTTTGCAGAGAAAAATGAGCTGCTTCTTTTTCAAGGATCGTGTGTCAAATTGGTCCCAGTTAGCCAGGATACGCTTTAAGGATGATCTTGCCTGGGAAGAGTAGCACCCATCTGAAAATGAACACAGGAATGCCTGCATCCCTGGTTATTCTTTGAAAGTGCTAGCCCTGGTGCCTCCTCCAGTTATAGCACGTTGTAATGTTCTTGAGCCTTAGAGGTGTGATCATCTTCTGGGCCCCCCATGTGCCAGGTTGAAGCATGCTTACAGGCGTTATCGGTATATATTCACTGTCTAAAAGTCCTTATCGGCCACCATAAGGACATGGGGACTACTGGAATCAGTGGCCCTATACCAGCATGTCCCTAAACCTAGACCAGTGAGGCTTCGGTGATGGGTGCCAATATTCCGTAGCAAGGGTTAAATTAACATAGGATTGCCCTAGGAGCATAAACTCCTTGGGAGGGACCTCTAAGCACAAAATCTTAAAGAAGGCTGGTTGGCCACATGGCCAAGGTCAGAACAATGCCCTCAGGATCTGGCCTCCTCCCTCACCCCACCTTCTATTTTAGAAATATGCCCTAGGGTTGTGGGGCCTGTAATTACCTATTTGAGCCTTGGACCAGGTTTGACTATGGTATTCTAGATGGAGAAGTTAAGCCTTACAGAGAGCCAATCCTAGGCAAGACAAATTGTATTTCATTAAATTCTGGCACCATTCAGTTGGATTGGGAAATTTGCAAGCCACAAAAAGACACAATGTTCTATAGCCCCCCAGTACCCACTGATAGACTCTGGCTCCATTAAGACATAACCTAGCACTGCAGACTAAGGGAACCGGCTCTGTGCATTTATACTGCAGGAGGTCCTGTAGGCATAAGCCTGAGAGCACCATGAACATGGGTCCCTGATGCTGGTGAACCCAATGCCCCACTGCCTGCAATATGTCACTGACTGCCATGGTATCTGCTGGGGTCACGTGCACACTTTGAGCCCCTCCCTGCAGTTCCCTCCCTGTGGACCCCTCCCTGTGGGCCCCTCCCTGCAGTCTGGCTTGAGTTAGCTCATCCTCTCTGCTTCTTGTGGGTGGCGGGGGCACCTGTACCTTTAAATTCTGGCAGCCTTGCTATTGAAAAGCTGGGCCTCACTGCACATGTGACACCCTGCCCCATGGGCTCAGTTCATGTCGGGGACTCACAGCCCTGAGCCAGTGGGCTGGTGTTCCCAGGATGGGGTGGGAGGTGGTGTGGGGATGTAACCGGGTCATGGGACATAGGATGGGATTGGACTCAGCTCCTTCCCATGCTCATGAAAGATGTAACCAAGTGTCCCAGGTTCTTGGGCTCATTTACCCCAAGAATGGGGGAAGGGGCCCTGGTGGTGCAGTGGGCTTACTGTTGAAGTAAATATTGGACTCAAGGAGTTTAGCAGAAAGCGATTTATAATCCTATTTGTCTCATCCCTTGTCTTGGAGCTTCCTGAAGGTGTGAGGCAAGATGCCTGTCTATTTAGCATAAATCAGAACTGACTTGGAACAAATGAGTAGTGAGAATTCCTTGAAAGGCAAATGAACAACCACCTGTTGCCTGGGGCAAAATATTTAAGGTTAAGCAAAGTATAGAGCACGGATGGCCTAGGATGTAAAGCTGAAAGGGAATTTGCTTGTTTAAAATCAGGACATTCAAAAGTCCACCTGTATACTGGGGGACTGAGAAATTGACATGTATAACTCAGGAGAAGATGTAAGTTCAGAAAGGTAAAGAACTGATAATATTCTAAATTTTCACCTCTGGCCTATCTGTAGGCTCAGTTAAAGCAATTTTACAAAAATTTTCTAGAAAATTGTCTGCTCAAAAAAATCAATAAAGAAATTATTTTTTTCTGAAAGTAATAAGAAGGAATAGAAGAGAGAAACAGTTGGCTTGGTGTGTTTATATTTAGAGAAATATGTAAATATGTTTTTTTAGATAAAAGCATACATTAATAATCAAATATTGAATTAAATATAACTATATTTCAGTAGCATATCTGAACCATTTGAATAATTTAGTCATTAAACTGTGGTTTTATAACTGATAGGAAACATGTTAAAATGGAAAAGAAAACTAACCTTCAGTTGTTAAACTCTGAATACACATACATATACATATACATATACAAACACAAATACATATACACATTAGACATGTTAATAAGTATTTAAAAAGATGTCATATTTTAAAATTAGACGTAATTTTACCTATTTAAGGTGGATATACTTAGTTTCTTTTCTTACTGCAAAGAGCAGCAAACATGATGAATATTCTGTCAGATACAAAATCATTAATGGATGAAATAGTCATAATTTTTTATTATGGCTTTCTTTCTTTGACGTGCCTAAATTAAAATTAATTTCATGTGAAAACATTTTGTAAAATGAATTATAATTCAAACACAAATAATTTTATTTTATAAAAGTCAAATTTGTACAATGCCCAAAGGCATTTTATAAAATAAGAAAAATGTATTAATCAAACAAACAACTGATTACAGTTTATTAGTCATAGTCACAAGCATGAAAAATATTTGTTACTTTTTAATTATAACTTAAGGAAGAACAGTCTATCTAGTATAACCATACAGTATTTTAAATAAAATGCATTCTGAAATGAATAGCCTGTATTAGAAAACACTTTGAATAACTGCTTCTTATTTTTGTGCTTATTTTATAAGTTGTAAAAGTTTATTTCTCAATATTAAATAAAAACACCCACTTGCTAAAATCATCTGTTTGTCTAGCATTTTATTGAATTCAAATTTTTAATGTACAATGTTCATATTTACAAAGCATAATAGAATAAAAGATAATATTTATGGCAGTATACACTTTACCACAACATATCAAAATTTACTGTATTTTCTTGCATTCTTTTCTTGCCTTAGCCGAAGTTCTATGGAAAGATTTTTGAATGGTGAGTGTAAATTGAGCCTCTGTTAAAACTGAAAACATTTGGTCTACAATGTTTGCATCTGCTTAATCAAAAACTGGGTCTACAACCATACTTAGCACATAATCAACATATCCTGATAGCAGAGATGAATTGCTGCAAATTCCCTTTAAATAATCTCACTTCAATATATCTTGTACATTGTTTTACTAATAGCATTCAATTGCAAATGTAGTTTTTAATCAGTTTTCCTTTAAGTAGATAAAAGATTTGCTCACAGTGTTTTTGGAAGCCACAGAGGTATAAAATTGCCATTGAATTTAAATAAGTATATATTGAGATGTAAATAATATTTTTACTTCAGCAAATGTTTAATAAGGACCACCTTTGTGTAAAACAGTTTTCTTATTCTAAATTAAAAGCACAGAAACCCCTGAAACTACTCTAGCAAATTTGAAGATAAATAAGAGAAAAATGGTGTGTACACAAACACCCCAACACCACTACGACAAAAAAAAAATACAATTGTATTTACTTGGTAAAGCAGGATGAATTGAAGTGTCAGGAAATGCATAGCTTAATTGGAACTGAAGAAATAAAAGAATCTGGAAGTACTAAATTAAAGAATTTGCCATTTGAGTCAGGAACACAGAAAGAAATTTAGACACATTAATATGAGTGAAAGAAAGATGAGAATAGAGAATCTCTTAAAAAATAATAGCTTCATTATGTCACTGAGACATCCATTGTCTCTGCATTAAACCAGATAATATGCTGTAAACACAACGTGAATGTGTTAATCACATTTATAATTTGTGCTATTGCTCGTTTTAGTACTAAATTTGGATTTTTCTCTAATCACAAATCCTAATCATCCCTTAAGAAAATATTCAAACCAAATGTCAAGCTCAAGAGTTATTGTTCTATCCTTGAAAATTATTTTGCCTTTATTATTTACATATTGATATTTGAGATAAATTATTTTTGATGATACAGTGTTTCTGTGTATATTGTCCTATTTCTGCTTTAAAACCTAAGCACTAGGTGGACAGGTGCCTAATTGTTCCAGCTGCCTAGGTCTGCCTTACTAAGTAACAAACTGGGAGACTTAACAAAGCAGAAATGTATTCTTTCACAGGACTGAAGTCAAGATGTTCTGTGGGTTGGTTTCTTCTAGAGGCTTGGAGGGAGAATCTCTCCCATACTTCTAGCTTCTGATGGTTTCCAGGAAGCATCGGCATTTCTTGGCTGATACCTGGGACACTGAGATCTCTGACTCTGTCTTCACATGGCCTTTTCTCCTCTTCCTATAAGGAAACCAGTCAGTGGATTTAGGGTCAACCTTAATCCTATATGACCTCATTTTAAAATAACTACATCTACAAGGATTCTATCTCTAATTAAGATGACATTCTGAGGCTCTATATGGGCTTGCATTTTGTGTGGACACTAGCCAATTTGCTACAAACATTTAGTCAACGAGCTTTTGTTGTGTGTATGTGTCTACCATGGGACAACACTGAGTTTATTTGCACTATTTGATTGATTTTCTTTATCCATTCAAGAAACCAAAAAAAGTGAATTTAATTTAATTTTTTAAAAACAACTTACTTTCTCTATATTATCTTGCATTTCAAATTAGTTATTAAAATGTGTTATGCTGTTAATTTCCAATAGTCAAGAAATCTGCATTTTCAAAAGTAAAGAGTTTTTAAATTTATTATAATGAATTCTTTTTTTTTTCTGAACCTTATTATAAAATGTTGGCAGTAGTAATTATTTAAGTCACATCTTCAAAGTTAGAGTGACAAGTATTTATTTGATGTTATCTAAAAATCAAGACAGGAAAAAAGTTAAGGTTAAACTCAAGTCATGTCAATATGAAAAGAAAAAATATTTGGAAGCTTGCTTTTGCTCTGAAACTTTTAGTTAAAGCGCTTGACTCCAACTATCACACGGTATTTCCAAAAATGCATACACTTTAGGCTTTCCCAAAGGTGCAAAACCATAAAACCATTATCAAAGAAACAATCAGGTTAAAAAATGAATAAATAATACAATTTCCATCTAAAACATTGGAACTTAAGCAGGGTGGTAACTTAACAGGATTGACATAACAATTATCTATAGCCAAACCATACATCTAGAAGTTTTCATGTAGCCAACACATTATCATGCATATAAAACAAGGAGAGATAATTGCTGAGAAGATAATTATACATGATTGAATAAATAAATGGGCTTATGTGTATCATTGATCTCAACTTGGAAGTCAAAAAACTCTATTATTAAGAAGGATATTGAAATAATATTATTTCTGCTCATTTTCACTTCAGTACTAGGACATTGAATCCCATTTTTCTTAGGTTGATTTCATACCAACTACAAAGTCCCAGAGTACATTTCCTTTTCTTACTTGACAAAAAAAAATGCCATTTAATGACAATGTCATTTAGTATGCTAAAATGTGAATTGTTGTAATTTCACCAGTGTTTTTTTTTAATTCATTTTTATTTTTTCTCTGGAAGCAAGTTTAAACCAAGTCAGATTGGCTAGAAGAGTTAGCAACATTTTGGCTACTTCAACACTAAAACACTGGGGACTTTGAGAAACAGTCAGCACAGGCAATATCTCAATCAAAGCACTTTCACCTCCAAGGGAAGAGTTTGCTTCCAGGAAAAGTTCCAGAGAGCTAAAGTTTGACTAATGGAGAGAAAAAGGCATTAATTTTCTAGAAAGACAGACTCCTGAGGACATACCGTGGATTTCATTTGTGTGAAGGAAGTGGGGGGACAGGGAGAGTGGGGAGAGGGAGAATGGGGAGAGGGAGACAGTGAGAGCGAGGGAGGGGGAGGGAGGAGGAGAGAGAAAGTTAGAGAGAGAGAGAAAGGGAGACCAGAATATAAGCCTATCTTTTACAGCGACATTGCTCTAAATTATTACTGCATGGCTTATCAATATCAGAACTCTACCAATCAGATTTTCAATGACACAATTAATTCTTAATTAAACAAAGGCTTTGTCCTATTTGTACATTGCAATAAATAGCTTACTTATTTACCACACCTAAAGACTGTATTTGCAGTTCAAGATAAGATGAATTGCGTGTAGCATGATGTAACTATTTTGTCTATTTATGGTTTTAATTTCATTCAATCTGATGAAAAAGTAAAAATCACGCTCAATTTTTCTGTACTCTTACGAATCACTCCCTTGGTACCCTGCTTTTTTTCTTATCAATATTATTTACTCTTCTATTTTATTTTCCAATCTCCTCTCAGGGATTGTCTCACAACTGTAAAGATATACCAAAGTTAGTTTTCTTGAAT
>NW_016107591.1:1215496-1238822 GCF_001604975.1 Cebus imitator | reverse complement strand
CCACCATGCCCAGCTAATTTTTTGTAGTTTTAGTAGAGACGGGGTTTCACCGTGTTGACCAGGATGGTCTCTATCTCTTGACCTCGTGATCCACCCACCTCGGCCTCCCAAAGTGCTGGGATTACAGGTGTGAGCCACCCCGTAAGTTTTAAATGAAACAATCACACCCACCATCAGAATCATTGCCCTCAGCTATATGTAAATTAACATATCCTTAAGGAGGTGCACAATCATGATCCAGAATGAAGCCCTGAATTTCAGGTGGTCAATCAATATTGATTCAATTAGCCCTTTATGCAAACTAAAAGCCACAATAGAAGAAGACTTGCAATAACAATACCAGTGAAGAAAACAAACACAAAAAATTTGAAGAATTTAAAAAATACTGTCATGTACCTCATAATGATGTTTCAGTTGATGATGGATCACATATATGATGGTCTTCTCATAAGATTAAAATAAATTATTTTTACTGTACCTTTCCTCTGTTTCAATATGTTTAGATACACAGATAGTTACTATGTGTTTTATCACTTATGGAATTCAGTATAGTAACATGCTGTACAGGTTTGTACAGAAGCAATAGGCCATACTATATAGCCAAGGTGTGCAGATTGTGGGTCTGTGTAAGTATACACTGCAATGTTTGCACAGTGTTGAAATTACCTAACAACACATTTCCCAGAATATATCCTTGTTTTTAAGCAACGTATGACTATAAATGTAATAAAAAAGTAAAAAAAAGTCTGATTTATGCTTCAATCATCTTTCTAAGTACTTACTATCAAGGATCACTGATATGATTTGGCTAGGTCCCTACCCAAATCACATCTTGAATTGTAGTTCCCATATTTCCCATGTGTCATGGGAGGGACCCTGTGGGAGGTAACTGAATCATGGGGTGGGTCTTTCCTGTGCTGGTCTCATGATAGTGAATAAATCTCGAGAGATCTGATGGGCTTATAAAGGGGTGTTCCCCTGCACATGCTGTCTTGCCTGCTGCCATGTAATATGTGGCTTTGCTCCTTATTCATATTCAGCCATGATTGTGAGCCCTCACCAGCCATGTAGAACTGTGAGCCAATTAAACCTTTTTTCTTTATAAAGTATCCCATCTTTGATATGTCTTTATCAGCAGCATGTGAGCAGACAAATATAATCACTGTCTTTATTCCCCAAATAATCACTATTTAGTTGTCCTTATTTTAAATAGAATGAAATGATGCTTCAGCAGTTTTTTTTTGCCACTTATTTGCCCTTCTTAACATATGGGAGAAATTGTGAGGCAGATATTCAAATAGAAGAAATCATATTCCAAAGCCTGAGTAGTTCAAAAATAGCTCTACTCATTGTTAATGAGCATAATTCTCAAAATCAATTACCGTAATGACTAGTAAACCATAATAATGTACACACTGAGTTCCAATAACATAAATGCACATTAACATTGGGTCAGTAATGTGAGGTGTAGAAAATGATTTACAATATGATCAGAGCCCATCATGGTGGCTCCTGCCTGCAATCGCAGCTACTCCAGAAGGTGAAGTTCGTAGATCACTTTAGCCCAGGACTTCGTGGCTGCAGCAAGCTATGATCACACCACAGCACTCCATCATGGCCAACAGAGTGAGATCCCATCTCAAAATATATACATAAATAAATACAAATAAAGGAATAAAATTTTGTCAGAATATTCATGCAAAGACTTTAAAATGTATTTTGGAAAATTAATACATTTATATATATATATATTTATTTATTTATACCTATTCATGGTATGCAATATATCATTTAGATATATAATGATATGTTGTATAATATATAACTATGTATTATGTCCAGATATATTATATTTAATATTTCAATGGTGCAACACCTTGCATATGGATTTCAATTACTCATTCTGAAATAGCAAACATGCTATTAGAAGAATGTTTGTAACAGAATTGAGATTGCTCTGTATTTTAATACAAATTTGGTATATTTCTAAATGAATTTACTTTGTGTTTTATATTGCGTAAAATATAAACTTATGTTATAACACTACTTTTTCAAGCCTAAAATATTTCAAAATGTGTTATTAGTTGGTGCAAAAGTAATCTCAGTTTTGTCATCACTTTCAATGGCAAAACAACAATTACTTTTGCACCAACCTAATATTTATTCCAGTTCCAACAAATCTGGATACACAGTATTTGAAATTATAACATTAGCAAGTTACTGTTATTTCCGATTTATAGTATCTTTTTCTAATTAATTTGAATTCAGATATGTGCAATTAGAAAGAATCAGAACTATGGATATGATCTATTGGATCACCCAATTTTAGCATATTGTGCTTTCCATAATATGTTTCAATTAATTATTATTTTACTTGCCTAATGTATACTTCCTGTAAAAGAATACAGCATCATACAATGTTTTCCAATATTAATGATAAATTAATGATATATTTGCAAATATTATTTAGTGTTTTAATTGAAATATATTACCAATTAAGGCTATTAAACCAAAAATTCTTTAAGATAGTTAAAAATAATCTAAACAAGCAGACTTATAAAAACACTTTTCCATCAACATATTGGTACCAATTGTGAATAGTAGTGATTATAATGAGGCAGGTGGCTGGAGCTATTACTTTCCAGACATCTGGTAGGGCTGAAGTAAAAACCAATTATTCAATTTGGCTTCTACATTTTTATTTGTTTATTCTGGCATAAAGTGGCATTATCTTTCCCATCTGGATTTGACAAGTTCTTTGAATAAGTGGGAGAATTAAATCAACCCACCGAATTTTGATTTAGACATTATTTTTGTGTAGAGATTTTCTTTTTCTTTGCATGATCTTTCTAACAAAAAATGTAAAAATCACGGGGATCATTAAGACTGAATGTTATATAACAATATCATGTGTATTTAACAATGAAAAGTTTGCTCTCTATTATAGATAAAATCTCCAAAGGGATTTCAATAAATTTCATGAATTAATGATAAAAATATGAACACACAAATTTCAAAAATTACTTTTTTTCCCCTAATTTAAACATACAATAAATTGCAGTAAGATAGCATACAAATGAAAACATTTAGGTATTTTCCTTGAAACAAGCCTAACAATAATTGGGACTAAGAGTTTAGAAAAACAAAATAAAAACACCTTTTTGTATATAAGAAATTTGTACTTGTTAGAAGTGTTACCAACAAATGGGAAGGAGGCCTGTAATTCCAGCTTCTCAGGAAACTGAGACAGGAGAATCACTTGAACCTGGGAGATGGAGGTTGTGTGAGCTGAGAAGGTGCCACTGCATGCCAGCCTGAGCAACAAGAGTGAAACGCCGTCTACAAAAAAAAATAAGATAATCATGTACTCTATGTTCTTCTGTGATGGATTTATTTCACTGAGCATAACTTCTTCCAGGTTTATCTATGTTTTTGTAAATAATGGTAGGATTTCCTTCCTTAGAACTGAGTAATATTTTATTGTATGTGTATACCACACTTTTTATTCATTCATCTGTTGGTGGAATTTGAGTTGTTTCTATATCTTGGTTATAATGAATAATTCTTTGAAATCCTTATTTCAATCATTTTAGAGGTAAACAAGAAGTGAGATTGCTGGATCTTTTGGGAGAACTACTTTTTATTGTTCTGAGGACCTTCCATATTGTTTTCCATAATTTTATTTCATTGAGATATAATTTTGTGGTGAAACTAACTACATGCAATATATTTAATAAATTTGGCAATTTTGAAAGTATATATTATAAAAATGAATAAGAAAAATTCAACGGAAAATAACAGAAACATTGGTGGGTGAAGATAGACATTATATTTCTTTTAATAATGTACTTTGAGATTTCTGGAGCAAGAATGTACACTGGTACTTGTTTTCCACGGAGGATGCACAAAGATCAGTTGTTAACATTGAGAAAGTGCCCTCATGATTCTGAGAGCAGGAGTACCTAGGAAGAAGGTATACCTTCCGGATTTTAAGCTAAGAGGCTGAGAAGGGTATTGGTCAAATAGGGATAGGGAAAGAAGAATGAATAATTATTTGAATGTATGCATTTTAAAAAAGTTTTCATGAACACAGTATATATCTCAAGCATTAAATTTATTTTTACAAATATTTCAGAAATGCACATTGTAAGTTTTTCAAACTCTTCAATTTACTGTTTTCCAAATTCGAGAGCCATTATTTTTGTTTTACTATAACTTACATCTATATTCAAGCTAACATAAAAGTAATGGGTATTTTGGCATTGATTTTGCAGTTCCTTATTTACTAAATACAGTATTAGAAATGAGTATTTGTAACAATCATTTATGAAAGTACACCAATGTTAAGATTGCTATTTCCAGCCCTTTTATTAAAAGAAGATAGTTTTAGTTAAAACCCAGTGAAAAAGTTTCAGTGAAAGCCAGATTCATAAAAACTACACACATTATTAGGTTATGAATTATTTATTTAAAAAGGAGTTATTTATTAAAATTGCACTATAACTCTATGAACCTAATAAAAGTATAAACTTTTTCCAATTTTAAAACAATTAGTTTTATGATATCTACATGTATTGTAGACTCATAAAATAGACTATTCAAGTTAAAAGATTATTTTTTCAACTTTATATATGTCAATTTAAGTTAAACTCTTAATTTTGCATAATGTACATGTCTTAACTTAGTTAATAATTATTTTAATTTTGGCTTAAATAAGAGATTTTCTTTGTTAAAAATGTAAAGAAGTTTCAAAGAAGTTATGACACACAAATGGAATTTCAGATAATTCTTGAATTTAAGAAAATTATTAACTTTTTCTACATTCTCATAAAATAAGCAGAAAAAAATGTGTTGTTTTACTAGAACATGTCATCTATTTCTAATTTAATTGATGGTTGTGGGCAATTATAAATAACGAAAATAAAATCTAAAGCACAGTTTAGAAATTCAAGTAATGTATATAGTAATAACAATAACAGCTAGCATTATCTTGTTAATAGAAATAGTATCTTGCCATTTTTTAAATTTTAAAAATTCCTCAACTTCAGGAGAGTTTAAGATAATTTAATCCTCTTATCAAATCTACAATGCAAACCAATGACAATCTAGAATCAAGTTTTGACAGTGACTTTGGAACTTTTTTTTTGAGACAGAGTCTCTCTCTGTCACCCAGGCTGGAAAGCCATGCCTCGCAACTGTGACTCACTGCAGCTTCAACCTCCTGAGCTCAAGCAATCCGTAGTTGGGACTACAGGTGTGTGGGACCACTCCTGGATAATATGTTTATATTTCTGTAGGAACAGTGTGTCACTATGTTACCCAGGCTAGTCCTGAACTCCAGGACCTCCTGTCTTGACTTCTCAAAATGTCAAAATTACAACTGTGAGACACTGCGCCTGGCCTAGAAAAATCTAACTACTATTCTTAATCATAAAATTTCCACATTATTCCCTCAAACTAATTATCACATTGCTCACTTGAGTAAATCAATACCAAGTTTTGGAAAAATACAAGCTAATAAAAAAATCTCTAGCAAACTTTCATTGACAGTAAAAACTAAGTAGCATCTACAGTTAAAATAATTGTTGAATAATTTGCCTATAACTAAGATATAAAGCCATTAATTTGGGGGACAATTTGAAGTCATTTTCTTAAATATAATGATACAATATAAAGAAAATAGGCTGAAAGTCAAAATATTCTCTCACTTGCCCTAGAGTTGGCTTGAACAAGTTATATAATTTTTATTTGCCTTAGGTTCATAATTTGCAAAGTTATGTTCCAGCTATAAATTCTCATGTCTGTGAAATTAGACCTAACTAGCCTTTTCCATTCAATACCCTAACAGTTGTTTTATAACACATAATTCTTTCACAAAGATTCTAAAATCTAAATGATTTTTCTGTATCAGTGTTGAATTCTATATTCTTCTGTATTTATTCACAAGTGTTACAACAGGGACCCGTACACATGTAATAAAGTGAAGAATACTTTCAATAACAATCAAGCAAAAATACGACAAATAAACTTTGCTTTCTTGTACTATCTACAAATTTTTAAAATATTTTTTAAGCATAAGCATCTACAAAGTATCAGAATTTCACAGTCACTAGATAACATGAATTAAGCCAGAAAGTAGTATTTTCTTGAAAATGAACATTTTAGATTTTATAATATGCAGATTGTATTTAATTTACTTTCAAAAGTCATGAAGTTAAGATATTCAATCTCAATGTTGTAAGGACAGGAACAATGTTGAGAAAAAGACTGTGAAAATTTGTAGACACATGTAATAGATGATAGTTTTTTATACCTAATTTAAATGTGTAAAAATTGGGCTTTTAAAAAGTAGTATGCGTGAGGCTACCTAAGAAAAGTTTAGACACATCAATAAAAAATTAAGAATAATAAGAATTAATTGGTTACATTAGACTTCTGGCATTGTAATCTATTTAATTTATTTGTTCCTTACTACCTACACTTTAGAATAAACTGTTTGATGGTAGGCCATGTAGATAGTCAAGGGTTTCAAAAAAATTATATAGCCCATATTTTTCTTTGTCCTTTTCTCTTTGTTTTCCTGAGGAGGTTGAGTCTTGGTGAACAGTCAGATATCTTTATCTGCTGGTTCACATGTGGTTGAATTTTAAACCAACTAGTTGAATAAGCAAAGACTGCTATTTATAACATTTTAAAATATTACAATACATCTATAGTAACCTTAATTCATTGCTAATTCAGCAGCATAAATATTTTCCTGAGTTTGTAAAATATGTGAATTACTGATGACTAGCAACACAATGCTGATAATATTGTGAAAAAATAGCAACTGAAAATTAAAGTCTTCATAAAGGGCTTTAATTTGTATACTAACAAATTCTTAATATATTTGGAAAAATATTACCATTGATACTGTATAGGGTTTAATTATGGTCACCTCAAAGACATGCATACCTCTAACTAGAAATGTTATTTAGAAAATGTTATTTAGAAAGACAGTCTTACCAGATCTATTTTAAAATAAGCAACTCAAAAGAAAATCATCCTAGGATAACTTGTGTGGACCCTAGGACCAATGACAAATATCCTTACAATTGGCAGAGTGACGTACCTACAAGTCAAGGTTTGTAGTAATTTGTTATGAAATCTCTTAGGAAACTAATATGGATACTTTAGCAACAAAATAAAAATTGAAAAGCAGGAATAATATTTTCTAAATTTATTACTATTAATCAGTTGTCACACCATTGATCACCATTTTATTATTGTATTCTGCAATGTGGTCTCACAATTGCTTAACCTTAACATTGATGGATATGCTTAAATGTAGCCTACAATTTTTTTTCCTGTTAAATAAAGGACATTCAAGGATAAAAAGATTGGCTGTCATGCCTGCTATGTATATAAACTATATGAATAACTAAAGGGATAAAACATAGTTTTAAATTTTCTGTAACCTGTACAAAAAATGGTAACCCTGATTATTTTCCTGCTATACACCCATATTATTAATTTCAATTATTTTAATGTAAAAATATATGGTTATTATTTAAAATGTGTCACAAAGAAAAGAATAAAAATTAACACATAAATGAGTACCCCTAGACTAACATCTCTAAGATTGTCACATTTGATTTTTCAATATTGTAGCTGATTGTTTTCCAAAAGTTCCCACAGCAATATCTCTATTTTCAAAAACCTTTCCTGACTTATCCATTTTTTATCAAGTATTAGAATCAATTTTGCTTCCTTTAATTTGAGGGAAAGAGGATTTTGACCCTTCTTTATAATATGTGTAACAAAATATTATTTAACATTCTGAGGCTATGCCATTAAAAACAGGCTCTCTCTCTGTCTCTCTCTCTCTCTCTCTGTCTTTCTCTCTCTCTTAATCTCTCTCTGATCAACCAAGGAACCTAGCCACCATGTAATGAAGACGCCCTAGTTACAAAGATAGACTCCTTGTAGGTTTTCTAGCGAAATTCCAGCTAAGGTCTCAGGCAAGACCCAGGATCAACTGCTAGACAAGTGAGTATGTGAGTTTTTAAATTCCCTAGTCTTTTACACTTTCAGGTAGGGCACTTGCCCTTGGAGAAGTAGAACATGCTGAGAATTATGTGAATTCCTAGTCGACGGACTCCATAAGCATTATAAAGGGTTATTTTATGCCACTAAGTTTTGGAGTAATTAGTTATGTAACTACAGCTACTAGAACAATTATATTTCTGTATAATTTTCAGTGAATATCATCACATGGACTGACTCATATTCAGTATAATGTACAAAAGCACAGTGTTCATATGTTGATTAAACACTTTTGATGAAAATAACCACAAATCCTCACAGTAAGGGAAAAGCCAGGACAATGTTTCATTCTGAAAGGAGGCTCAACAATTCTTAACATTTTTTAAAAAAGAAAAAGCAAAGTTTTAAGCATATATTCAATAACATAAGAACTGTTAAAGCGTTGCTTGAAAAAATTCTTATCTCCATATCACTGGTAGAAATACATATACTATATCCTGAGGTTTTTTTGTAGTCAGAAAAAAATGTTAACACGCATTATCATTGCATCCGTGTCTTTAAAGCTTTAACTCAGTGTGTATTATTCTCTTTTATTAACTATAAAGCAAACATGTGCAAAAATACTTTTGAGGTTCTCCCTGGATGACTAAATTATATGCATCTGGTAAATATTTAGAGATCCTAATATATATATATATTTGTTTTTCACAATAGATATCTTTTATCTCAATTATTTTCCATAGAGTTTACATTTAAAATATACTTTCCTTGTCAAGATTTATATTTATGTTTCAAAATTGATAATGAAACTTATCCCTATTTTCCTTGATTGTGGCTAAATGCAATGTGATTGCAACAAGTTGTCAGTTATGTAATAACATGTACACACACACACACACACACACACATTTGACATTAATACAATTATCTACTTTTTAGGTTTCAAAATCAATTATAGACCAACATTCACCGATTCCTAGTAATGATATTAGTACCCTTAAAAATGTAAGCTTGGAAACAGAACACATGAGAAGAAATAAACATTTAATAAATAAGTTACAGGTTTTATATAAAACTAATTAATACATAAATAAACCTAAGCAAAGAACAAAACAAGAACACATTGTTTATAGATTATTCTTATGCATCATATGCTTTTAAATATATCAGATGTTTCTAAAGTTATAAAAAGCAACCATACTGAAGCATTGTCTGGAAAACAATTATATTTGGAATGAAGTAAAGAGAGTTTTGCATTAGAAATATGTTACTTTGGTTTATTTTTTAATTTGGTAGATATGAGTCAGTGATTATAATCAGCATTTAGGGCATGCCTTTATGAAGTTTGAAACCACTAAACATCTTATGGAAGCTATTGATCTCTAATTTGATCTTTAAAAAATATTAAAATTATTAAGTTTTTCTGTTCAAAAGCATAAACTGAGGGGTTGAATTATGTTTTCAAAAGCACTCCAATTGTCTTAGGCTACCAAGAAAATTAATTTGTATAATCTATTGTTAATTATCCCAGGCTCGTAAAACCTTCTGAGATATTTACCCCTGTCTTCTTGAGCTCTCTCTTCCCTTCCACTCCACCCTGACAGTCTCTCTTCGGGTCTTTGGCCTGTCCTTTTTAGTCTCTATGATCTTCTTTCATTCCATCTATCACTTATGTGTCGGAGCTCCTAAGATGGCTCTTTTCACTGTACACAATCTGTCAGGAAGAATCATTAATTTATCTGAGTTGAAGTTACAAATTGTACCATTCAGCTGATGAGTGAGTTAGACGATTTAACAGTGGAGCAATTATACTTACTTTCTCTCATGGGATTTTCAGACTTAGTTTTAAAGAAACGAGTTTAAATAATTTTCAATATAATTTACTTTCTATTTGTTTGTTCACACACACACACATACACACACACACACACACACACACACACACACACACACACAAAGAATGTTATAGAATAGATTATTATGGCCAATCCTTTCTTTCTTTATCTATCCTTTCTCTCTCTCTCTCCCTCTCTCTCTCTCTCTCTCTCTCTTTCTAGGTCATATGGACCTAGAAAGTCTCCATATGACTTTTCTGATGCCAGAAACAGATGATAGAATGTATTTCCCTGCCACCTTCTTTGGCTTAGCTCATGAGTCCTTTTGTCACGTGATATGATAAGAGCAGATACTGTAAATGTTGCTATAAGCTTTGGTTTGCTTGTTTGTGTTTTATCTATTCCAACATGAGAGGAACAGAGCCATTGGTTGCAGAATGAGGAAAATTGAGGAATATATCTGAACCCAAATTTCAGCATGGAAGCAAGCCTGGACAAGGCAGCAGAAACAGAGCTGGCTCATAGATATGTCTACAAGATTTTTTTTTTTAATTTAAATTTTAAAGATTTGAAAGTTTGGCATGCATCACTTTGCAGTAAAAAAAGCTAATATGGTAACAATTGATACTAATCCCAAGATATCAGTAAATTATCTGTGTAAGCAAAATGCACACCATAATAGTCTTACCCCAAGACGATATTTTACTTTTCTAACAGTGTTACCCTCCTTCTCTACTTCATTACCCCCAGTATTGTTTAAACAAAAGCAGTGCATTATTTTTTATTATGTAGAGTAAGGAGTACTAAACTCATGCTTATTTCTTATTTAGTGAAGCAAATTTTAGTAACTCATTAAAAAAAAAATACCTCTTTGTTTATCCCTTCTCACCAGCATAATTACAAATTACGAGAGAAATTTAAGAAAACCTAATTCACAACTACAAAAGAAACTTCTAAATCTTTTCAGGAATCCAGTTGTTGGCTAAGCATTACTATCTGCCAGTACCACAGTCTTATAAAATCCTAGTGTTTTTTCCAAACAAAAATTATTTTAACCTTTTTAAAAAAAAGAAATCTGTCACTTTCTGTTTACTGTGTGACATTGTAACCCACTAATCAATGAAACTGGATACCTGAGAAACAAATTTGATTGCAACAATTATCATCTTATATTAATTTGACATCTTCATGTTTTTAAGCTCATCTTTTTTTCTCTAACCAAATGATCCATCTCAGAGATTCAACAATGTTTCTTAAAATAATACCATATTCTAATATATCCTTTCTGCATACCTTATTATTACACATTCTAGCAACAATACTGAGAATAGTTTTAACTAGTATTATTTTTCAAGCTTTTAAATTGTAAAAGAAACAAATGTCTGAAGATGGTCTCAATCAAATTAGAAGTTTATTTTTCTGATGTTGAGGACACACCGACTTAAGCAATACATGTGCCACGGTATGATCTGTGACCTGAACTTTTCCCCAAAGAGGATTTTGAGGACTTGAGTATTTAAAAGGGAAAAAGCTGGCAGAAGGATAAGAAAATGAAGAAAAAAGCAGAGTAGACCAATGGGGCAAGTAGTTCCATTCATTGGAGGCCTTGATTAGTACTCACTGAATCTACACGTTATTGTGGTGAAAAGATGGGGCAGAGGAAGAGTCAATTATGCATGCATCTCATGCTCAGTAAATCTGCACGTTACCTAACATAATGTAAACACAGAGTTGAGGAAGAAGTCAAATATGCGTTTGTCTCAGGGTGAGTGAAGGGATGATTTTTAGTCTCCTGTTGTCCCATACCTATGAAGATAAACAACTCATCTACAGTGTCAGGATGAGGAAGACCACTCGGGGAGATACATGTATAGGAACAAAAGGAAAGGCAGGTTTTTCTGCCACTCCGTTTCCAAGAATAACTTTGCTTTTGGCATATTGAGTTTGGGGTCCCTAGATTTTATTGTCCTTTCATAAAGACTTTGTTCTAAGCACTCTATATTAACCACATTTAATTCACATAGCAATCCTGTTTTGGTTTTTTTTTTTTTTTTTTTTTTTTTTTTTTTTTTTTTTTTTTTTTTTTTTTTTTTTTTTTTTTTTTTTTTTCTTTGCTGTTCTTGATTTTATCATTCCCCTCTTCAATCCTAAGTTAGAGATGAAGAAATTGAGGCACAGAGATTCTTAGTTTTTCAAGTACATTGGCTCACATGTGTCTGGGCAAAGATTTGAAAATAGGCAACTTGTTTCAAAAGTCTAGAAGCAGTTAATTTAGTCATTATCCATACTATATTCCTTCTCTATAGTGTGTAATTATAAATAGCTTATATCATTCTTTTTTTTATAAACCTTCTGTGAAGCTTCTTATAACCTTTAAAATAATACTGTGTTGGCTTTATAATATGACAAGGTCCTCTATGATACTCTCTCTCTCACTTCATATCCATCCTAGAACTGTGCTTAGCAGACGGAATGGAGCAAACTTCTTATGCTACGTTGTTACTGGCCTTCCATGTTCTCTCCCTTGTGAGATTTGAGAAATTTGCCCCTTGTTTACCTTGAAAAATTTTATTCATTATTTCTTTAGGATTTGTCCCTAAAGCTGAAGCACATACTAAGAGATTCTAAATTAGGCAGCAAATTGGAATAGAAATCTCTCCTGCAGACTCTCCTAAGTCTGTGCGTTATGAGAATTTCCTATAGATACCTAGTCTTCTTTCTGTTTCACCCATCAGGATTGGAGCTACTTTGAGTCAGAAATTTCCACTGCATCCTTGTTTCTCTAGACCCTAGAAAATATTAATTTTAAATCATTCTCATCATTTTATGGCAGTATATAAATGTAGTAAGACAATACAAAATACTACATGTGTATGAAATATTATGATAACTAAATATCTCATTTTGTTGCATTCCATATTTTTTTTTTCCATTGAGTAAGACTTTTAGTGTCTGGTGTTCTGATAAGGCCCAAGGGAGATTGGGGAATACCTAACAACACACTCACTTACTCTCAAAAGTCCTTTTGTTAGAATAACGCGAAACAGCCAGTGGAAATGGAAAAGTAGAGTTTGATTTAAAAAAAAAAAGGAAAGACATAATAAAAAGAATTCGAAAATAGAGTAATACCTAGTGAGACTTTGATATATTGAAATGAAATCTCCTCCCCACCCCCACCTTTGGTCCCTATCTCTTGCAGGGCTTTTGAAAAGGATGATACACTATGAATTAGTTTATCCAAGCCCTTTCAAAGAGATTTCAAGGATATGTCTCAGCAAGAAATAAATAACTGAGGTATATTTTTCCTGCAGATTCCTCTCTTCTTTGAAGGGAAGATAAATTAACTGTAATACCTCTGTTTGCTTGTGGTTCTGAACTCACCAAAGTTGTAAGAGCAGTTTTTGTCCACGTTTCTGTTTTTTTTTTTTTTTTTTTTCTTTTAAGCCAAGTTAGTGACTGACCAGGCCACCTTTTCCATTTGTCATAGGTGATTAGAATGAGAATCTCATGACATTTCACGTTGACCAATTAACAAGTGACAGAGGACTAATTTGAATCATATCTGTAGTTCTCCAGGAACTGTAAATCACAAATCAACACACAGAAAATATATTGGAGTCATTGATGTTAAAGATGATACATCTATACATTTGCTCATGGAGGAGTACTTGTTTGGATTTTTTCTTTATTTTCTACATTTCAGAGGATAGATGTACTCACTGCAATGATGCAGTGGATATAAAAAGCCTGATGGGAGGACTCTCAGAGCCCATTGAACCCACAAACAGACACAATAGTTTTCTCCCTCATATATGTTTACCATATCTCTTGAACAGAAGCAGAATCAAATTCACATGCTAGATTCACATGTAGAAAAAAAATAAATCATCATTGTTTTCTGCACAAAATCTCACATTTTAACTTATTTCCACAATTTGCTTAAGAAAAAAATTTATTTCAATTCAGTATACTCAGATCTGGAGATTTGATTAATACTATCACTATTGCTCAATTTATAGTTTAATCACTTTGGGGGACGCAGACAGTCTTTCATTGTTTCTTCTCACCTAATCTGTCCCATTTTTTTCACCCAAGGGCATGTGCTGGTCACCGAAGCACTGGTGTAGTAAACGGTGTCCTCATAAATCTCCAACTGTCGAGTCATCTCTTGAATAGTTTTTATCTTGGCCTCCTGGCTTGCAGATGTTCTGCTTTGCTGGTCTGTGGTGGTGCAGCCTGCTTTGCTCCTCTGTTCCACTGGGTAGGATGTTGGCCTTTCCTGCTGCCTACTGCTGCCGATTGTGCACAGCAAAATTCTACTTTCCCTCGAAAGGAAGCTCTTTTTCATTTCCTGATGAAACCTTTGGCTTATTCACTGTTCAGTGTTCTACAAGAAAAACTCCTAGTCATCTCTCTCTACCATATCAGTGCATGTTTTGTTTGTAAAGCTGTCCTCAGGTTTACTGTTTCTTGACTATCTTCTAGGATTGTTCCAATCTTAGTGTAAATCTCAGTAATATCTTATACTGGATGTTAGGTTTTATGAAAGTTTTGTTTTGTTTTGTTTTGTTTTTGAGACAGAGTCTCCCTCTGTCACCAGGCTGGAGGGCAATGGCCTGATCTCAGCTTGCTCTAACCTCTGTCTCCTGGGTTCAAGCGATTTTTCTGCCTTAGCCTCTGGAGTAGCTGAGGTTACAGGCATGCGCCACTAAGCCCAGCTAATTTTTGTATTTTTAGTAGAAATAGGGTTTCATCATGCTGGCCAGGATGGTCTCGCACTTCTGACCTTGTGATCTGTCTGACTTGGCCTCTCAAAGTACTGGGATTACAGGTATGAGTCACCGTGCGGGCCTACGAAAGCTTTTAAAATAAGCAAAAAAATTATTTCTGATTTGAATTGTGGTAGAAGAACTCCAAAACGCTACTCTTATGTTTTTATACCTAAATCCATGGAACACTGTTCATAAGTCCCCAGTCCCCAGGCATGGCCCAGTACCAATCTGTGGCTTGTTAAAAACCAAGCGGCCCAACAGGAGGTGAGTGGCAGGAGAGCCAGGATGCTTCATCTATGTTTAAAGCCATTCCCCACTGTTTTCATTACTACCTGTGCTCTACCTCCTGTCAGATCAGTGGGGTATTAGATTCTCACAGGAGCGCAAACCCTACTGTGAACTCTGCATGCAAGGGATCTAGGTTGTGTGCTCCTAATGAGAATCTAATGCCTGATTGTTAGTAAAAACAGCAAAGGAGAAAGGACTTACAGAGTGCCTACATAAATTCATTATGAGTAACATATAAACAAGGAACAACAAGCTGCAGAAGGCCACAGGAGGCCTCTGAGAAAGAAGGCCTCTCCATGCCTCATATTCCAGTGCAGGGTGACCTCGGCTCTGTTACCATAAACACTGTGCTCAAGGATGTAAAACCCCTTCATAGCACTAAGACATAACCAGACTTGTAGGCTCCTTGTAAGGCAGGTATTCCATCAGCTGTACATAAGCTAAAGATAACCACATGTTCTTGTTTTGTGAAACTCCCAAATTGCCGTTGTTATCAATCCTTAGGTTGACACACCAGTTCCGGTTCACTGATTCATTTCCGGCTCACTGATTCACTCCACCATCACTCCACCCCTACCCTGTACATCAAAGTGACTGTAATCAATAAATAGTGTCCATGATCAGAGCTTGGGGCCTTTACTGTTTCCTCCAGAGTAATAAAGTCATGGCCCTCTGGTCCCACTTTCTCTCTTAATCTGATTTTTTCTCATTCCTCTGTTGCCATTGAACTTGGGGTATCCATGGGTGATGTAGGGCTTGCTCCCTGCATTCTGGTGCCCAATGTGGGGCTCATGGATTCCTACATTCCGGTACACCAATGCATGGGGCTCATGGGCTTTTTACACCTGATGATCTGAGGTGGAACGGTTTCATCCAGAAACCATCCCCAGACTTAGCACTTCCTTTTGTGGAAAAATTATCTTTCACAAAACCTTCCTGGTGCCAAAAAAGTTCAGGGTCACTTGTTTATATGATGAAATATGAAGCCCATGATTGTTACATTACATGACAAAAGTATGTGGCATATATAATTAAGGCTACCAATCAGTTGACTTTGACTTAATCAGAAGAGTGATTACCCAGGTGGGTCCAGTCTAGCCAAATGAACCATTTAAAAAGAGAGTTTTCTCTAATTCATGATAGAAATGGACATAAGATAGATTTAAAGTATTAGAAGAATTCCAAAGTACTGTTGTTGGCTTAAAGATAGAAGGGAGCCAGCTGCAGGGAATTAGATAGTCTAGAAGCTGAGAGCAGCCCCCAACCAATAGCAAACTAACACAGGAACAGAAAATGGAACACTGCATATTCTTACTCATAAGTGGGAGTTGAACAATGAGAACACATGAACACAGGGAGGGGAACATCACACACTGGGGCCCGTCAGGGGGTGGGGGGCTAGGGGAAGGGGTAGCGTTAGGAGAAATACCAAATGTAAATGACAGGTTGACGGGTGCAGCAAACCGCTATGGCACATGTATACCTAAGTAACAAAACTACACATTCTCCACACGTATTCCAGAACTTAAAGTATTAAAAAAAAGCATTATATTCTACAAGATTTTTTTAATTTGTGACTGCTAATACAGTTCATTATTTGATTTAATAATTATTACTGTATTTCATAACTTCTTTTGCCCATTTCATGTTTATATTTATCTAACATTTTTATTTGTATAAAATATATGAAACTTTATTTATAATGCTCTACTTATCATTTCAAGTTGATTTTGCAAAATTTCAAAATATGCAAGCAGAGTATCTTTTCAATTAAAATGTGTTAATGGTATTTAACTTTTTAAGAATAGCTGCATTATTTTAATTAGTTGATTCTCATTACCTTTTACTCTCAATAGTATTCTGACAATTTCTAGCTGTTTTTAGTATGATAAAAATTTAGAGAAATATTAAAATGTGTTCTCATACTGCAATTTTGTTCTGACCCTCTCTAAAAAATCCAATACTTCTCTAATGATTAATGTGATATTAATATTCAATCAAAATCATTTGATAAATATGTATTATTACATAAATTTATACCATACATTTATGCATAAATTATAAACTTTTTTGAGCTCTTTCTAACACTTTCTATACATGACATCATTAAGACAATTCTTTTAATGTCATTAGTGCTACTACTACTTCTAGTAACTAATTATAATTATACTAATTATAAGTAGTATAATTATAATCCATACACTCTGTTCTAAGCACCAGCTTAAATATTCATGTGAATGAAGCAGATTTTTTGTTTTCTATATTATTGTTGGGAGAATAAGCTTTAGTTTCCACAAAATTTTTAGGCTGTAGTTAAATTTTTTTGCAACTCTTCTTTGGTAGCCTAAAACCTTCTTATAGAATTGGTAAACAGTAGAAGTCTATATATGTAGGCCAAAAACAAACAAACAAAACAAAAACAAAAAGGAAAGACAAATAGAAAGTCCATCTTTCTGTTAATGATTCTGATGAAACCAATGCGTTTAGATTTTTGTTTGAAAATTTTAAAATAATAATAAATGTATATAAGGAATTCTGAATATGACACACACAAAAGCACACAAGCAATCTTAATCCCAACCATATGTAATGATGCCTCACAGTTACAGGCAATGGTATAGCCTGCATCTGGTGATTAGCACCTCTCTTCTTTTTCTAATTCATATGGCAGAGAACTGAGAAATCAAACTCCTGAAGATAGTCCATCCCAGAAAGAAACTGTCAGGAAATTGTGCTCCCAGCTGTGCCTCTGGAAATCTCTTATGAATGTTGAAAACTTCACTAGGCTGACTATCTAGATGATACTTTTTTTTTTAATTTAAAATAATAATTACATGAATCTATTGTTAGAAACTTTCATATCTATCTCATACAGACTATCTGCTTATAAAAAGACAATTGTTCTTTCACAGAAAATGAAGCTATTCTACATTTGTGATTAGCAGTATGATATTTCTGTTTTAATGATTCCGGAAGTGCCCTTTTTCTTACCAATCGATCACTCCTTCACTCTGAGCACAGCAAAACTTTAGCCAATTTCATTTGACATTTAAATAAATATTTCTGCTTCGTGTAATGTGCAGTTGGATGGCATATATTTATCATTCTCTGTGTTTATTTGATATGGGCCATCGGATACAACTTTGTGTCTTGTTGCTTTTTTTCTTGCAAGTTGTGTTAGTAATGTCCTGATCACTTGTCTGTTATTTTAGAGATCTGTATTTTTAAGAAATGTTTTAAATTTTAAACAATGCAAATTTTAGAGTGGTATAAAATGTTTATTCCATCAGCCATTCGTTCACTTCTCCATGTATTGATGTGTACATGGCAAGTTGTTACAGAACATGTACCAGCACCAAAAAACATTGCAGTCATCTTGCAAACATGACCCTGATTCCGCGAGAGTTTGTTCAGGGAGTATCATGTTAATGAGACAACTAAATAGCATCATGAAAGTTATGGTAAATTAAAATATAAGCTTTTATGGGACCAAGAGGGAAATGGTAGTTAAAATATCAAAATTATTCTAGAAACATTTTTCTAAAATAAGTATCTTTGCCCAAAGTTGTTAATTCGGCTAATGTTTGAAGAAAACCAAACTCATATTAGTAAAGTCATTGTATTTTTGTGTTTTTAAATAGTATGTATATATTTTTTGTAATTTCCTGATTTTCTGATATTTTTTTTTCTAGCTGATATACTTGACTCCCAGAGGTAGATCACTTGCATTTGCTGAAATACATTAACTGTTATTCAAAGGTTTTTTTTTTTTCCCCTCACAAAAAATACTTAGCTTTGACTTATTTCTAATTCAACATCTGCAACTTTGGCTTCCTAAGTTTCATTAATGACAGGAGTAGATTTGCTTAGTGTTTTCTCACATTATAAATCAATTATCATTATGTTTCTTTCCGTGTTCAAATATACTTACTCTATGTCCTCAAAGGTAGATTATTCTCTGGAGAAAATGGATCTCTCAAACATTTCCCATATGAGTACAAGGCACATAAAACATACATTTGCAAGGTACCCCACGAGAAATTCTTTTAATATTTGTGTCTTTTGAATTCTAATAATTTATATGACATTCATAGCAAATAGAATGTATTTCTTGAAGATTACAGATGATCTAACATTTAAATACTATGATATTTCATTTTCTTTAGCATCATAGAGGCTATGTGCAAGGGGAATATTAGGAATTAGCTTGAATCTTTTAAAATAGTTATCTAGGCCATCATTGCAAAGTTGAAGGTGTGCAGCCATGGGATTTGTAAGATAATTCTTTGTGATTGTGGTACATTAATTATACATTAGAAATGTATATATGTGTGTCTGCGTGGTGTGTATGTATAGAAACACATATATATGCTCATATTTTTTATATCTATCTTATCTGTACATTAAAATACAAAAGTCTGTATGAGTTTGGTATTATACCTATAATTTTTCAATCTCATAAATAAATATTGACATAGTGAATGCTTCAATTTTTATTTTACTAATAGGAGTATATGGATAAAAAAGTTTTTGAGAACATTCATCTAATCAAAAAGAAATATAAAAATAAACATTTATATGCAGTTAATTAGATGATCAATCAGTCTGTCATGAAGATAACTGCTAAATCCTTAATATTTGATTACAATATGGGGAGGCAGACATTATTTGCCATCATAATTTATGTGATTTAAAATATAAGCCTTGGATTTCCAGTTTCTGGCCTGACATATAAGAAGCTTGGAAATCCATCCTAACAGCTAGTAAAGACTGAACAAACTGAGAAATCAATAATTCTTCTTAGATCTGTCAGAGAAGAGGGATCATGAGAAAAACAGCAGCCCTCAAAACTGGAAAGATAGACAGATTCAGAATATCACAACTTACTGTAGCCAAAACCTGTAAGCAGAAACTTCTGCAGGAACCAGTGTGGTGGTAGAAAAATATAAACTGCAATCTATAGATTACTATGGCTCAGTGTGGCAAGTCTTAGTTAAAGTCTGCAGAGGGACCCAGACTTAGGGAATACCTACAATTTTCTGACTTTTATTTCCAGGTGCATTTCACACAATGAGCACTGGAGAAAAATCCTCATTCTTCTAGTCAGGAGAGAGGAGAGTATCCATTTTGAAATATACCAGAACATTCTGTTCTTCTTAACAAGATCTGCTCTCAAGTGAAACTGTTTTACCAGAACTTAAGCTATGGGTTTCTTCTTATTTCCAGAGCCTAGCTTACCTGAGAGATACAAAATAACTTATGTTAGTCTCCTCTAGCCTCTCATGTGAGAGATGGAAAATACCTGATACAGCTTGGCTGTGCTCCCACTCAAATCTCATCTTGAATTCCCATATGTTGTGGGAAGACCTGATGGAAGTAATTGAGCCATGGGGTCAGGACTTTCCCATGCTCTTCTTGTGTTAGTGAATAAGTCTCACTAGATCTGATGATTTTCCCTGCATAAGCTCTCTCTTTGCCTGTGGCAGTCCATGTTAGACGTGACTTGCTCCTCCTTGCCTTTGGCCATGATTGAGTCTTCCCTAGCCATGTGAAACTGTAAGTCCATTAAAACTCTTTCTTTTGTAAATGGCTTCATCTTGCATATGTCTTTATCAGCAACAATAAAATGGACTAATACAATACCCAACTCCAACCCTGTCAAACCTGAGCTGGCTTCCCATCCCACCTAAAAGATGTGTGTGTGTGTGTGTGTGTGTGTGTGTAAGAGAAATTAGAACCTGTGATGTTCCTAGTCCAGATGCACAGACTGACTGGAAGACTGAGATCTAGTTATGGAACTACAGAATTCCTCTACCACCACACTTTTGCACATTACAATACTAAATACCTAATTTATCACAGTTTCCTTTACCCAATACACTATGTCCAGCTATCAAGAAAAACTTGTAAGAAATACTAAGCATAAAGACAGTTTGAAGAGACATAATGAGCATCAGAAGCAAACATAGATGTGGTGGGGATGATAAAATTATCAGACATGAATTTAAAATAACTAGGATTAATACAGTAAGAACTCTAATGGATAAAGTTGACAGCATGCAAAAACAGTAAGCTAAATTAAATAGAGATTTACATATGTTGTTTGAGCGGGCGCGCGCACACACACACACACACACACACACACACACACAGGCTTTAAATATAAAAATCCATACAGATTTCAAGCTAAATACATATAGAAATATTTACCATGCTAACTCCAATCAAAAGAAAGGTGGACTCATTACTATGAGGTCCGACAGAGCAGACTTCATCGTAATAAAAGTTTTCAGAGATTAAACTAGGAAATTACATAAAGATAAAAGGATCAATTCTCCAAGAAGACATAACGATCTTTAATGTGTATGTGCCTAACAACAGAATGTTAAAATATATGAGGCAAAAGCTGATAGAACTGCAGGGAGAAATTGCTAAATCTATTATGATGATTTGATACTTTAATACTCCTCTATAAGAAACAAATAGATCCAGAAACCAAAAAAATTATAAGCATATAGCTGAATTCAACAGCACCATCAATTAACTGAACATAATTGACAACTATCAACTACTTCATTCAATAACAATAGAGTACACATTCTTTAAAATTAACAAGGAATGTTCAGTAAGATGAAGCACACATTCTGGGCCATAAATTCACCTTACCAATTTTTTTAAAAATCAAAATTATGCAATATTTTCCTCAGACCACAATAAATAAACTATAAATCAGCATAGAAAGAAGGCTAAAAAATACAAATCTGGATAACATATGAATCAAAAAAGAAATCTCAAAAGAAATAAAAAAAAAACGTTTCAACAAAATAAAAACGTGAATGCAACTCATCAAAAGCTACAGAATGTGGAAAAAGCAGCACTTAGAGGAAAATGAATAGCATGAATGTCTATATTAGAAAAGAAGAAAAATACAAAATCAATAATCTATCTTTCACATTAAAACTATAAAAAGAAGAACATATTAATTTCAAAGTAGAAATCATTAAAACTCAAAAGAGGAAATAAATATAGAAATACAATGAAGCCCAAATATGGTTCTTTGGGAAATAAAAATTATACAATCAATTAGCCTCTAAACAGACTACGAAATACGGGAAAAATATACAGATTACTAAAAATAAAAAATGAAGAATGGGGCATCACTACATATCAAATCAATGAACAGCTCTATGCCCATATATTTGATATAATAGATAAAATCAAACAATTTCATGATAGACAAAATCTACCAAGACTCATACAAAATGAACAGGCAATTTGAATAGACTTGTCACTATTAAAAGTATTGAATAAATAATTAATGACTTTGCAAGACAGAAAGCACCAGACCAGATGTATTCTGTTATAAATTCTGCCAAAAATTTAAGGAATAAATTATGTTCTTATCTAAAATCTCTTTCAGAATATGGAAGCAGAGAGAATACTTTCCAGTGCATTCTCTGCAGTCAGTATTACAAAATGCCAAAAAGAGGCAAAGGCATTACAGGAAAAGAAAACTACAGACCTATATCTTTCATGAAGATAGATACAAAAATCCTCAACAAAATGTTAGCAAATCAAATTCAGCAATATATAAAAAGTATTATAGACTACAACCAAGTGGGATTTATCCCAATTATGTAAGGGTGATTCAACATTTAAAAGTCAATTTATTTCATAGTCTGGTGTAGGACAATGTCTGAAGAAACCTAAGGGAGAAGCCTACTGGAATAGAATTTCTAGGTGAGGAATAAAGAAAGAGGCTAGCGATAGGCAAACACACACACACACACACACACACACACATATTTAGATTAAATTATATAATACTGTAGAGATTTCACATTTATCTCTCATTTAACTTATGCTTTTTATACATAATGAATTACTTCTATTTTATTTTAAAGAAAGCTTATTCAAGCATATATTAAATAAATATCTCAAGGAAAGATATGCACTAAGTGTTGCAAATTGAAGCCATATTCTAAAAAATCACATTTCATCCCTCATGGAATTAATTTACTGTGCCAAGGATGACAGGAAACAGTGTATGAACAAGCAATATTAAACATTTAACATTCAACTTTAGCCAATTGCAACAGAAAAAAAAAAAAAACACCTTGTCTTGTGATCCTCTATACTTGATAGAACCAGACTAAGACCACTGCTACTCTCACTTCAGTCCTCACCTAAAAATTGTATTGTTACTTCTCCCTTTGGTTTCTCTAAACATTGTCCCCACACCAGTCTCATTCCTCATACACACACATAACTCCTGAAGACCAATGATCAACCAGCATAAATAGCTAACTTCTATTGTGCTTTAATAGAAATATATATATATATACATATATATATATATATTTTTGGGTCAGAGTTTCGCTCTTGTTACCCAGGCTGGAGTGCAAT
>NW_016107591.1:1162842-1215266 GCF_001604975.1 Cebus imitator | reverse complement strand
CTCGGCCTCCCAAAGTGCTGGGATTACAGGCGTGAGCCACTGCGCCCGGCCAGAAATATTTATGTTTTGTGAGCCTCTCCTGAAAAAAAAATAATTAAACAAAACTTTACAAAAAATTTTCTTCATGTTCTGTTAATTTATCAATACCCCCAAGCAAGGAGGCAGCAAACAACATTTTATTGCCATCAATAAAAAGATATGCTTTTTACAGATACTCCTTTTCTGTATATTACCATCTCTTTTATAACGTAAGAAGTGAAAGGACCAATTTGATCATTGATTCCTGAGATCATCTTAGATTGGATGGAAGTAACAGATTAAAAGTGGCTACACTTCTTGACATTTGTCTCATAGATATATGACAGATAGATCCTTTGACTTGTGCAATGTGGTTGAAGTAACACAATGCCAGTTCTTAGCGTATTCTATAAAACGACTAGTAGGCTCTAATGCGGTCTCCAGGAATCCAGAACCCTCTTTTAAGAAATGCAAGAGCATTTTTTAGAGACGTGTGGAGAGGTTATAGGACTACAGGAAATGGAACAGAGGTCCAGAGGAGCCTAGACTTATAGCCATCCGTGCTCATACAGGTATAGGAGTAAAGACATCCAAGACCCTCTAATTTAGACAATCAATCAGATGAATACCTTGATAAGCCACAGAAAATGCTACATTGAGGAGAGAAATCACCCTATAAATCCCTAGTCTTGATTCTTGACTCATGAAATAGGAGCTATAATAAAACTGTTGTTTTAAGTCACTAATTCTTGGTGATAATTTTTTTTTTATCCAACATAGATAATGGAAACAAACTTTGTACCTGGATATTTTTTCATGTTTGCTTTTTAATTAAGATCCATTAGGTCTTTCCTACTGTAAAAGTCTATGCTCCCATGTCAATGAACTGATGGGGCAAAGGGCCAATATAGAATCTTTCAGATAAAATCTTGTGACTATTCTGACTATGGATTGAAGATCTTGCGAAATAGCCACAAATACAGAATATCTATTCACTGGTTTCTCTGTGAAATAGACTAATGCAAAAACAAACAAACAAACAAAATAAAACAAAACAAAAAAAAACCCTACTACCCAACTTGCTGTACCATAGTAGCATATTGTAGCTATAGGGATTAGAATTATCTCAAGGATTATTAATGATGTTTCTCCAAAGATAGGGTTAATTCATTTTCCTGAACACCTAATTACCATGAAACATAGCCACAGGTATGTCTAGGGATATATTTATCATTATATGTTTATAACCATGGTACATGTTATACTACCAGGCATCTACCTCCTTTTATCATTCAAATTCACAAGTGCACTGAATTGTTAGAATTTACTTGACTTCAATGAATGTAGCTCAAATGAATAAGAGAAATTAATGATTGTAGCTCAAATGTCATTTTAGCTATATATTTTCTCATATACAAGAGGAAGTAAAATGAAAGTTGGGAAAATTAATTCAGATATTTATTATAAAAGAATACTTACACTTTTAACACTGATAGCCTTACTTTTTAAAAGAAATATTCTACCAAAGACTTTGGCCTTTAATTTGTAATTTACTTTCAATCTTTAAAAACTAGACTATGTCATTGTCTTATTTTAACAAACTTTCATCTCTCAAATTTTTCTCAGTGGCTTTGATCTTTGCAATTCCTAAAGAGATTTGTCTTTTCATTATCAACAGAATACATTCATTTATCCACCTTAGAACATGCTTCAACATTCAGGAACAATCAAAATTAATTAAGTCTTCTACTGTTATCTTCTTCTACTTCATTGGAAAAGCTCTCAATATTAAAACACTGTCACTCTTTTAATGTAACTGTTACCCAATTATCTAGGCAGATATTTTCACTCCAGTGTTTCATATTATCTTCAATTTAATAAAGTTCTACCCCTATTGATCATTACATTGTGCTATCATTGTCTTACATTTCACACATAGAAAAATGAATCTGAAACTAATCTTATTCTTATTGATCACAAAGTTGTTGAATCACTTGCATTTACATATTTTATAGAAATAGTCTGTTTTCATTTTTATCATTTACTCACATACTTTTGAAACATAAGATGTTTTGTTTGTCTTAAAGTATTTGATTTCTCTATTTCAAATAAAGAATTCTAAAACCAAGAATTCATCACAATTTTTCAAATAGTCTTTGCCATGCAAATCAACACATTTGGACTGTGGTATAAAACTGATATCTGTGTAAAGTTTAATGGATATATTTTATAAGAAATTATGTTTGCTTACAATAAAAAAAAAAAAAACACTGGGGAAAATTGTCATTATCTATCTTTGTCAACTTGGGCAGGAAACTTAACCATTATAAATGTCAACTCTTTTGGAAGTAAAATAAAATACTTTGATTTGCATAACTAGATGAACTTTTTAGGTTTCTTCCAATTCTAAGTTTAGATGTCTATATATCATTCCTGAAATGTGGTTGTATTTTAAGCCAAAAATTCAGCAGTTATAAATGTTTATTTTAGTCTTTATGCTTCCTCTTGCAACAAATCTGAAGGGACACAGTAAAAGAATAATTATTCTATTCATGAACCCTTAATTCAGCTTTTTAAATGTTTACATGCTTAATTTCATCAATCAGACATTTAGAATGAAATGAAAGCCAACCCTCCAGAAAATTTTACTTCCCAGGTGGTGTTAGGATGAAATGTGCTGGAAGTAATATAAATTACTAATTTAAAAACTATTGAAAAGAACAATGTCTTTTTTGGATAATATTAAACCAACTTCTTTCAGATAAACTTTATGTGGTATATATAATTTTAACAATAAAGTGTTATATAAAGTAAAATATAAATACCAATAAGCATTCAGAATTATACTCTATATGAAAATCATCAAAAGCAGAAGGAAACCATTTTATATTATACAAGAATAATAAACTTGCATAAGTGCAGGGAAGTTATGTTCTTGGGATTTTGTTGTAATCTTNAAAAAAAAAAAAAAAAAAAAAAAAAACAAGAGTAACTTTCAATATAATCAATAAATTATCTAAACAAGGGTCAGATTTCATTTTGAGAATAATAGCAAAAATAAATAGCTTTTTTATTTTACTCAAGAGCAGAACACAATAAGCATTTTATTTCATTTGTGAAAAAGTGAAAAAACATTATTTATATTTTTATCATAAAGCTTCTCTGGATTTATTCAACTTTTATTACTTAAACTTAACAACAAAAACTAGTTGAAAATGAGAATTAATTACATAAAATACATCATATCATTGAAAACATTATATCATTGAGGACTTCTAAAAAAAACTTATACTGAAGGTAAATATAATAATAATCTTATACTAAATGCTAATCTTATACTAAAGAGTATTCAAATTGTGCCTCCCACATGAAAAAGGAAATCTCACTTTTTCATATGTTTCCTTTTTTTCATGTGACTCATTGACTAACTTTAACATATACTATCTAGATTCCATGAATGAATATGCAAGCACATCTCTCAAAAAATGACATTCTCAATACGGGATTTATGATCATCTTTATGGAAGGGTGGGTGACATGAAATAGTAGATTAATTTCAATTCTTCAGTGCTCAGAGAATAGTTCAGTCGATTTATCTATTAGCTAGTGATTTTTAAGTGAGGCACTGAATCTGAATTAGTTTTTGCTCACAGAAAATTTTATTTATGTTAAATAAGTATCTATTATAAATATTTAGAATGCATTTTACTTTACCAGTTCCAATGATATAGAATATGTTTGCACTTTCCATTTATTTCTTTATAGCATAAAATGTATTGCTCCTTAACTGCATGTGTACATAATTATATGTATACAGATAATATATGCATTTATACAAACTTACGTGCAATACATATATATTTATACCTAATAGAGAATAAGCGTGTACTTTTTATGTACTCAATTTATATTTCTAAGAAATGTTTTGATCAGATAATGGAGTTTATTATTAAAATATGCTGTTATATGTTTAGGTATAATAAATGAGATTAACATGTCAATAGAATAGTAAAAATAGTAAAGAATAAGAGAAATTTAAAAATTGTTGGTATAAGTAATAATATCATTGAATTTAAATATCACTATTTAAAAAAATTCAGATATAACAATTAGCAAAAAGTATTTATTAAAATGTCTAATGTTAAATACATGGTCAAATATTGAAATAATCTTAAAATATTTTATTATCTCAAATAAGAAAGGACATTTAAAAGAGTGAAAGAAGGTATTTATTTTTCTAAGTGTTGCAAAGAGAAGCAGGCATCATTGAGGCTTGACTAGATTTTAAGTAGATCAACACTCAATAGGCCCTTCATAATTCAGGCAATTATTGTGACAGCAAAAGTCTACTTGTAGGACTTTGTTTTTTCAAGTAGAGAAGTCAGGCTAGTTTAATTACAGGAATTCAGTTGGTTAGCAAAGATATCAAAATCTATATTTTCATATATAAGGCTGACCTATTCAGTATACTTCTACAATTTTTTAATTGTAAAACATTTTAATGAGCTACTTCCAAGAGTCTATTTTCTGTTTCTATGTTTCTTATGTTAATAGTATAATACATTTATTAAAGTAACAAAGTCACACGTGCCTGAGGAATTAAAAGCATAGCTTCATTATATTTGTTTATTTGTTTGTTTAATGACAGGAGATATAATTAGCCACTTTAATCTAAATAGACCTGCCTCTAACATGGCCTGGGACAAGTTTAGCTGGATCTTCAAAGACCTTGCCTACACCTTTCACATCACAAATCAAGCTAATAATTTGATAAATAAGAGTTATTTATTTTTTATGTCAACAAGCGTACCTTAAAAATAACTTGAAAGTTAGGCTTGAATCTAGAATTCTTTAGCTGTTTGGAGCCCTACAACACAGTATGTCAGCACAGGAGAGTGGACCTCTGGCTGCTGGTCTATACAACACATTTTTTCCGATTTCTGGATTTAGTTGCAAACCTGCAGTGTGAGAGGCCTCAAACACATATATCTGACAACCTCCATCTCTATGTCTAGACTCCATCCACAGCTTCTGCCTTTTCCAGCAAAGTCATGCGGACCTTGCACAGACCTGTATGCACGCAATGGAAACATAAACCTCTCTCACTGAGACAGACTACTAAAAATCAAGGCAGTACTAAATAGGCAGAGAATTCTGGAATTATATGTGCTCAAAGCTGCTGTTCTAAGCAGGGTTGGGCCTGGTTAGTACATGATGTTTTTCAGTGGTGTGTTTGGCTGCAGTATTCTTTAAAGTCTGAGGAGATTTGGGCTTTAAAAATCAATCTGCCATAGAAACAGATTTACCCAAAATTTTGGTTCACAGCCTCATCGGATTATCTCTTGGGACAAATAAGTTTAGCCATGAGAACATTTTTGCAAACTATTGAGTTTGTATTACTATCTCATGGCTAGAGTTCAGAGGTAAAAGACATTGGATCTTTGTGTGTGTGTATACATGTTTAGATGTGTGTATGTGTATATTGATTTATTATGTTATGTGGTATGTCTACCAAATTGACCCACAAATGAAACAGCACTCATACCTTAAGTAAATCAATCTAAATAATTTTCAAGTTTACATTACTTAAATCAATCTTTACTAAATATGCTGTCTTTAGAATTGTCAGTATACATTTTTGTCTAGGTTTGTCTACATATTTCTCTCTGCTAGATACACTGAATTATCAGAGTTTAACACAGAATATTATAAAACTATAAACCCAGCTGAAACAAAAAGATCACTGTGTAACTTTTGTTTGATAAGTAAATCTAATTTAATGTTGTTGGCTTAGTGAAAATTGTTGATTCTTTTGTGTTATTGGTGGAAACACCCATGAAGTTAAATGTAAAGTTCACTCCAGTAAGTGGACACCTAATATTCACAGGTTATAAAATAATTAACAAGGGAATGTTTACTAACTTAGTTTAATATCTCAGTTATCATAAGTAGTGTAGTTAAACTGCTAAAAAAGAATAAAATGTTAATGGAAGTTATGCAGTTTAAAGTCTTAAAATTACTTTTGATGATCCTTGGATGTCTGAATCATTTCAAAAATTGTGGAATTGCTCATCTATAAAATGCTAATATTTGATAGACCAGGATTTCTTGCTTCCTAGGTTTTACCAAAATATAATATTATCAAGAATTAGTTGTAGTTAATATATAATTCCTTATACATAATGTGCCAAAAAATGTATTCTTATTTTAAAAAAATAATTTTTTCTAATTCACTAGTTATCTATGATTAATTCAAATTATGGTCTTGAAAATGTTATTTATAAAATTTGGAAAAAAGGAACCAGTCAGTAGGGGAGAAAGGCAGAGAAACTTACAACATGAAATTGTACTATTGGTAAATAAGATTATAAAGAAAAAAAGAGTAATTTTGTATGATAAAGAATCTGTTTGTCACACATGTTTGTCCTGAAGTTAGATGACTGGTAATTTAAAATAAAGAGAAAATTTAGGACAAAACAGAAAGCCCAAATATGTTATAGATGGTCTGTGCTAAGTCATATGCAGTTTTTATTTTTCTATTACTCTACGTGTCTATCTTTATGCACATATAGAGAAAATAAAAAGTCGAAATACTTTAGATAGTATTCTTTAAAACCTGATTGAAAATTGCAGATACTTGTCTAATTAACACTAATCATAAAGTAAGATATAACAGGAAATATTGTAAAAAATATGCTGGCCAAACGGCCAGCATATTTTTTAATATTCTTTTTTAATATAGTGAAGCATGAAGCCAGATTTAACATGAAGCCAGATTTAACATGGAGCCAAATTTCAAGTAAATGCTTCCAACATTTTGTTTCACACTATATTTGCTATTCTGCATAGACAATACTAGCATTAAAGCACTTACTGGTCAGATGCCTGAGATGAATCTCTTGCGCAAAACATATAGCAGTGTTGCTGAACTTAAAGACATTGATTTATAAACAAGGAGCAAAATATCTATCATGAGCTTTGTTAAGGTTGTGGGTAACACAGTAGCCTCTAAAGTAAATTGAGTAGGAGAAATATTTGTGGTTGGATTCCTGTTTACTTGTTTGTGCTTCTGATTTTTATTTATTTATTGTTTGTTCTCCCTTGGGTTTTAGTTATCTATATACATATATAAAACTAGTGATTCTTTTTTTTAACTTTCTAACGGAAGGCTTATATTTGGTTCTATGAATGGTGATTTTGTTTCCTATGCATTTCCAATAATTTATCATTTGCTCTGTTTATTTAAAATTCATAAACTATCTCTGTCAAGCCTTCAAAAATTAATAACCATACTGGCCATTTAAAATTGGATTGATTTTGCTTACCCCTAATGATCTAGAGAGCTATAAGAGCTTTGAGGTTTCTGGCCAAAAATAAAATACTAATTGTTGTAACTTTTTAACAGAAGCAGTACATTATTTGTTTTCTAATTTGAAAAGTAAGTGAACGTAGAAATGTTTAAATATAGTGTTCTGTTCCAAAGTCAATACATAATACGAATTGGTTTGAGATATTTTCCTTAGGTAATGAGGAAAAACTGTGATATGGGTACAAATTGTTAACAATAGGAAAGATTAGCCTTGTTCTTAAGAAAATTATAATGACTGGGATTTCTCTCCAACTACTTTAGCTGTGTTTACCATTATTAAAATTAAGTGGCATTTACTTGGATTAAGTACTAATAAAAAAGTGAAGTTTGGAGTTGTTTTATCACTATTGGGCCTTCACATGTGTACTTGAAAAAAAATTTGTATAAGTGTTGCAGTAGCTTGAAGAGTCTCATGGTTAAATTTACCTAAAAAGTTGTTAGCACAGTATCTAAAAAGTAACCTCAAAAATCTGTGACCATGCTTAAAACAGCTGAAAAGAAATTATGGTGAGTTTTTTCTTACTTTGTCCTTGTTTTGTTGTATACTATTTAGAATGAAAGATTATTTATCCTTAGACTGGATTTCTAGAACTGGTATTTGCATTTACCATTTTTGTTGTTTCAAAGAAAAGCTAGCTGTTCTACTTTAATAAATTTGGTATAGTACTTACCACATTTTGTATCCTTTCAGTCGCGGTTCTATCACTAGAATGCTAGCAATTAGACATATGCAAGGGGTAAATTAAACGAACTAAATTATTTGAAGTGCTGAGTAGACACCGAGTCACAGTGTTTTAATTTGTGACATGCTAGAGAGAATGATGGGATTTTTTGCCACATAGATATCCTATTGACTAATCCTTGTGCTCTTTAGTTACAGAGATTTGACCCTGGGCCTGAAAATAGCAGTGACTCCTGCTAAGTTTTGAATATTGACATGAGTCAAAGTCTTGTCTTTAGACCTGGGAGAAAGTGAAAATAAAAATAAACTGCTTTTGTGAGACATGTGGCTGCAAATTAAAACTAGTAAGCCCATCTAGGCCCAATGACTACCATGGAAGATGTGAACATGAGAGATTTTAAGGGCTAATTCTGAAGTATATAATTAGCCTAAAGGTTTTCTATAAACATTAATGTCAATAGCACACTGTTGCAAGGCCAGCATCGGGGCCCCTGTGATGGAATAACAGGGTTCTTTTGGAGCATTAATCTGATTTTTAATTTAAGAAACTACAAAAATTGTATAAATTTTTTTTTTTTTTTTTTTTTTGAGGCGGAGTTTCACTCATGTTACCCAGGCTGGAGTGCAATGGCGCAATCTCGGCTCACCACAACCTCCGCCTCCTGGGTTCAGGCAATTCTCCTGCCTCAGCCTCCTGAGTAGCTGGGATTACAGGCACGCACCACCATGCCCAGCTAATTTTTTGTATTTTTGGTAGAGACGGGGTTTCACCATGTTGACCAGGATGGTCTCGATCTCTTGACCTCGTGATCCACCCGCCTCGGCCTCCCAAAGTGCTGGGATTACAGGCTTGAGCCACCGCGCCCAGCTAAAATTTTTACAGTATAGTCAAACTAACCTCAAAGGTGGGATTGTGTTTAACATTCCTTAGGTTATAGTTACACAGATGTGTTGTTAATTTGTGTTCCAGGATTGCATGTGGTTCCTAAAGTTCTGATGTTTTAAGATATGTTGTCAGTAAGAATTATAATGATTTATGTTAAATTATGATATGGCACAAAAACAACCAATTTCCTTGTCAATTATGTCATCCTGAGATTTTTGTCTTCCACAATTGTTATGCTTTGATTCTTTTCAAAAAGTGACTTATAATCAGTTAAAATTCAGGGCTTCCTTCTCAGGAGAAGTTGATAGAGAAAGACTCTTACATGAATGTTTCTGATAACTTCGGAGATTGTGCCATTGGAATAGAAAACAGTTTCCGTGACTCTAAGTAAAAAACTGATGTGTTCATAAAAATTGCTAACCTAATGTGAAGCAAGAGTTGATCGCATGGACTGAGCTAATGGAGGACTGAAATATATACTTTTGGTTTTTGTTTGTTTAAAACATTGCTAATTTTTGTTGTCTTGTTTTTCAGAATCTGGAGAACTTTGTTTTGAGCTATTTGTACCCTTTAACAACTAAGTAGAGTATACTCTTGTAAACATAATTTAAGGCATATTTCTCTCTCTCTACCTGAATTTCTCCAGAACACAGAAATTATTTGTTAATATTCATAATTTATGACAATGTAGTTGTTTGCATAAGTTCAATAAGAATCTGAATTTCTTTTATAAAGTAACAGCTGAAGAAACTGTTTTTTTTCCCCAGGACTTTGACTGAAATGGCATGTTTTCAGATATGAACAGACTACTTTGAGAAGTTGATATTGACTACAGAGCCAATGAAAACCTCAAAGTTCTGGCCTCATACTTTATTTACACAGTTCCTTTGCAAGGTTCTTGGCCCGTGACATATGGACAGTGTCACTTTCTGAGAGAACCAGGGATTTCAAATTGCTTTGGGGCAGAAAACAGAAATGAAGCATTCTCCAAATTCATGAAGGTAACTGCAGGTGCAGATGAGTCTTTGGCTGGGATCAAGAGGCCTTTGGAGGTTAAGTTTGAGTTTCCTTGTGATAAGTTCCAGCAAAGTCAACTTAGGAGTGCTGATGCGGACAATGATTCCTTTTGTACTTTGTGTGGGTAATCAGGTCAGGTATAGCATGACTGAAGGTTATTTTGCAGATAGAATGGTCCTGCTGTGATTTGTTAGTGGTGGCAGTGGGGACCTAGAGAGAGTTTGTTTCAAAAGAAAACTATAGTATTAGATTAACCTTTGATTTCTAGGTGGCCACTTGGTCATCTATCATATGGAGCTCCCCATAGTGCCACTTCTCAGCATGAAGCAGCCAGAAGATCAACTGTCAGATTCCCTATTATTAAGAAATTAATAACTAGAAAGTAGGAGAGTGAAACTGACCCAGCTGCTTCAGAGAATTGATGTTTATGGGATTCTTTTGACTAAACATAGAAATTGAATCTCCTAGTCTTAAAACTTAAGAATGTTATGTTTGTCTTATCTGAGTTTCCTTCTCAGGAAATCAACCATCAGGCCTTCCAGACAATATCAAGAAACTAATATTAATGAGATCGTGCCATCCGGACAATGAGACACTAGAGCCCTCACTCATCATGATTGCTTAAGTGACCACCTTCTCTTCCTTACCCCTCCCTAATTTATTTACCTGCATGTAGATACATTCTTTCCCCTCTATATAAACACCCAGTTTGGTCAGAGAGGACTTTAGGATTATCGTCCGTTTCCTCAACTGCAGCACCTAATTAAAGCCTTTTAAATACTTTTAAATACTAATTTATCTCAGTGACTGGCTTTCTATGTGGTAACCAGCAGTGACTAGACCAAATCCCTTATGTTTTGGTAATGACATTATGACCTACCTCTAAACGGCACATTATAATATTTAATTATCTCCAGTATATCATATATAATACCCATTACACAATAAAGAAAATTAACTACAATTTTCAGAGCCAAGAGGAGCTAAGGAAGCATAATGCCTGAACAGAAAGTAGAAAGTAGTGTCATAGATGGGATCCTGGAAGAGAAAGGGGTGTTAGATAAAAATTAACAGAATCTGTGGCTTTAGGAAATAATAGTGAATCAAAATTGGTTCATAAATTATGACAAATTTGCCATACTAATATGAAACATTGGCAATTTAATATACTTAGGGAGTTAATATAGAAAACTGTCTATATATCAAAGTTACATATATAGATATATGTTTATATTCATTCTATAGCTACAAACTGTTCTAAAACAAAAGTATACTGTAAAATATTTGCTAAACTTGAAAATAAACAAGAAAATGTGACCCGAGTTCAAGAAACAGAGCTGCTAATAGATAGCCAGATATTACTGTTAGAAGAGACAATTTCAAGGTGATATAAATTAGTACAAATAATTAAAGAAAAAGCATTTAAAAATTAAAAGCCAGTAATGTAAACAATAATAAATAAATCATTTAAATAAATAAAATATACATAATTCATCCAGTAACTTAAAACTATGTGTAAAAGAGAAACAAATAGAAATTCAAATCTAAAAGTTATATTCATTAAAATGAGTAATTAACTGAATGGCTTTAAGATTAAACTGATGACAGAATTAGAAAGAGAATTGGAGAATCATTGAACCCAAAGAAAAATTAATAAAAATATTTCAATCACAAAAATATTGTTTAGAAATGAATAAAAATGAACATATGCTCAGGTTTGTGTGACTACATTAAGCATTTAAATATGAGGGTAATTGGAATTCTAAGTGAGGAAGAAAGTAAGATAATGGAATGGAAAAATATTTGAGGAAATTATAATAGAAATATTTTTCTGAAATTTGATTCAAAATGTTAATACAGATATACAAAGAGCTAAATAAATCCAAACATAAAAAAAATAAAATAAAATCACATTTGGGCACTTCATGAACAAACTGATGAAAATGAAAGACAAGATGGCAACATTTAAAGCAATTGGAGGACAAAGCACAGGAGAAAAATACATGGAAAATTGCTTCCAATCAGAAGCAACCTGGACCAGAAGACAATGGAATAACATCATTAAGGGGCTGAAAGATAAAAACAAAATGTCAACACATAATCTTTAAACTACATTAAAAGATAATAAAAGATGATAAAATTCCCTCAGGTTTTTCTTATCTGAGAGTGTTTTATTTTATCAGATAAGACTATTATCAGATAAGGAAAACTATTATCAGATAAGAAAAACCAGGGGGAATTTTATTATCACCCAATATACATTCCAAGAAATCCTAAATGATATCCCTCAGAATGAAGAAATATCAATAAAGATGAAACACGTGTTTATTTAAAAATTTATTGGGCTAGGCATGGTGGCTCATGCCTGTTATCCCAGCATTTTGGGAGGCTGAGGTGGGTGGATCACCTGAGGTCAGGAGTTCAAGACCAGCCTGGCCAACATAGTGAAATCCTGCCTCTATTAAAAATATAAAAATTAGCTGTGCATGATGGTGAGCACCTGCATTGTCAGCTACTTGGGAGGCTGAAGCAGGAGAATTGCTTGAATTCAGGAGGTGGAGGTTACAGTGAGCCAAAATTGTGCCATTGTACTCCAGCCTGGATGACAAGAGCAAAACTCTGTCTCAAAAAAATAAATAAATAAAATAAAATTTTATTAATTTTCTCAAAATACAAATATCTGTGTAAAGCAATAATAATATACATTAGAGTATATATACACTTACATCTTATATATATATATATATATATATATATATATATAAAGTGTAAAAGATTATGTGTTGACATTTTTTTTTCTATGTTTCAGCAGTTTAACAATGTTATTCCATTGTCTTCTCATCTATATTGCTTCCATTTGGAAGTAATTTTTAAATTATTTTTCTCTTAAAAATTTCCTGCAGTTATTTTCAATGCTGCTTCTTTTATTCTCAGCAGTTTGGCCACAAAGTGCCTATTACATATATATGATAGGCAATATCTGTCTATCTATCTATATTATCCATCTGTCTAACAATAGATAGATAATAGACAATTCATACATATGTACATATACACATATATGTATATATGTTTGTATATACATGTATAATAGAAAATGAAGGAAAAGACATCTCACAAAAGCAGAAGGATGGGCAATGAGAAATGGAACTGTGCTGTTTTTAGTCATAAGTTTTTAACGTAGGAAGTAGACAAGGTGATGTGATGTGATGTGAAATATGGAAAATATGAGGTGTGAAGTAAGTTGGCAAGTTTGAAGTAGTGTGTGAAAAGTGTCGAGAAGAAAGTGAATTTGAAAACGTGAATTGATAACATTAGCTCCAAATCGTCTTTGATAAGGTAAAAATGCATACTGAAAGCCCTAGAACACCTATGGACAAAATAATGAGAGGCAGCATATCTATGGTGCCAATAGAAGAAATCAAACTGAATGCTAAAAAGTATTTAATTAACGTAAATAAGTCAGGAAAGAAGTAACTTCTATACATTTGACTATTTTATATGCTTCTGTGATATTGTGCTGGCCTAGAGCCAGCACCTGAGCAACACTATTTTATAAAATGCAAAACTGTTTTTTAAATAAGTTGAAATGGCTGCCCCATTCTCCTCACAATAACTACTGTCCTTGGCCTCTGTAAATAGAACTGCTAGTTTGTTCTGCAAAACTATGTAAAGCTGCCTACCTTTTCTTATCAGTAACTGCTAAAATCTGTGACTTCTATCACCACCCAGACGATGTGTAAACAAATGTATATCTTGACTTCTGTAAACCACTGAGGTAACAAACAGAATGACAAAAATCCCCTAGACCTTGGAATGTCCGGAGACCCCCACCCTTGTCTCCACCCAGGAGATGAATCACAGAATCCCCTAGCCCTTGGAATGTCCGAAACCTTTTCATCCCCATCCCCGCTCTTCACCCCCACTCCCAAGGTGGTTTTTCGGGTATAAAAAGTCTTGGCACCCTCCTTTTGACTCCACAGGTTGGAGAGACGTGAGTCCTCTGTGGTCACCGGCATAATAAATGACCCTGCAATCTGGCATACTTTTGTCTCGGTGATAACTTTCTACACTCGGTCCAATACAACACTTCATATAAGAATAATTCAATATTCAGGATGAAAGCAACACTGAATAATATGTTACCTAAAATGCATACTTTAAGTATAAAATCACAAAAAGGCTGAATGAAATATCGAAAGTATAAGTATAAATTATCGCAGCCTTTATTTATCTGAAAGTATATTTATTTTCCTCTCATGTTTCATGTTGCTCCAGGATCCCACAAAGGTCATACCACAATATGTTTGGATGTTACTATCTGTAACAAAAATATTGTCAAGTATGTCTTTCAATAGACAAGCAGCAAATATTGTTTATATTCTGTGCCACTCCTTGCCTGAATCTGTTATTTGTGCTTTCTTTTTTTATTCTTTTAAATATGAGCAGTCTATAACATTTCTTGCATTGTAACAATGACATTGGTGTGAACTAGCACTGTTTACATGTATGCCTTAAATATATTCTCATGTGTTATACCAATATTTTTCAAACCAAGATTGCGTTAAACTCACCAAGTGGGTTAGGAAAATAGTTTTCTTTTTAAAATGTGGATGTGGATACGTATAGGGCATAGATAAAAAACAAGAAATATGGATTTGAAATGTTTCTTAGTTAACACTATTTCTAGAGCTATTTCTAAACCTGTATGTGAAAGTCACTATAATTTAATAATTAAATATCAAAATTTCAGTGATACTAGTATTATTGAAGTTATTTTATAAACAAACATGCTAAAGGATTGTGGATTTAAACAGAATAAGTATGTAAGATCTATCCAGTAATATACTACAGTGGGCATGTAATAAACAGAGTCTATAAGGTAAAATGTTTCATATTGTATTATTTTTAGAAATCCACATATTCAGGCAGTGTAGAAAAAGGATATTTTTAAACTGTAACAAAACTACAACAAAACATGGGCTTGATTTTCAGACGAAGCCTTGAAATTCTTCAAAACATGGTTTTTCTTTCCTTTTACAAGTGAAGCAGAGTGCTTAGTGATTAGAATGAACCAGAAGGAAATCATTCTCAGAAATTAGAAGTCTTTGTAGTTGTCGGATAGAACAAACACAATTCCTGATGGAGTGGCTAAGTGACAGCAGCCACCTTTTGTTCATTACACTGCTGGAGGATACCCAATGAATGACAATTGTTGCAATTCTGAACCTGCATTGTTATTAAGAAAAATGAAGAATGACTTATGAAGCTCTCAGCAGTAATGATGCTTGTCCCAGCAGATGAGCAGGAAAGCTAAGCAGCTGCAAACTACTCTGTTTGATGAGAAGGATTATGATTAAAGAAGGAACACATCAGGGCTTTTATAAACTTGATAGGGGGATTATTTGAACTGTAGAAAGTAATGGAGTGCTAGCCATCCTAATACCTCTACTACTTGATTTATTGAGACTTAGAGGGTTTACTAAAATTATTTTTCACACAGTCCATTTAAAGTTGAATAATATTCTGAATTGAATCTTACTTTTTGAATAAAAACCTCTAAAATAATAAATGGTAAAAGAGATGTGATTTGCAAAATAGGAATGAAAATGAAGATCTGTTAAAATGTGACCACAACATAGCTGTGCCTCCATTATGCTATAATTCTCAAGTTATAGTCTATTAATTAGTTAGATAACAAATATTGAATAACAGAGATATGCATAAGAGTAATGACATTCTGATTCAGTTAGTGGAAGTAATCCTGAAGCCATTTTGTACATACTCCTAATTGTGTATTTACACACTACTAATTGTATAAATACACACTAGTAATTGTAGTAGAGCATTAGGCAAATAGAAGTAGTTCTTAATTTGTTGAATCCAAACATGACTCAAATAACTCTTATATTTATGGCACAATTATGCTAAAGAAAGATAACTTACATGAACTTTTAATAATGTTATGGAATGAAATAGGAATTCACATAACGTTTCTTTGTTTTAACAAAATTCACATAGGGAAAGGCATGATGGGGAAAAACGTCAATTAGAAACATGGTTTCAAGTCAGATTTCTCCACTTGTAAACTATGTTGTCATAAATAAGTGATTAACTCTCCCCAAGCTTTAGGTTCTTAGCTCTCAACTATGATTCTTTTCTAAAATAGCTAGTATAATCCCAGGCACATAATTTTCGATCAATAAATGAATGGTTTTATTATAAATGGATTTCTAATCAATAATTTTATTATTGTGGTTTATTGCTAATACAAAATTTGAAAAGTAATGTTTATCACTGTGTAGAATTAAAGGGCTAGATAATTAAATCCATTTTCTTGAATAGAAAACATGAGTCTGCTTAAAATATTCAAGAAAACTTCAGAAACTGCAGGACAATTAGAATTGTGTGTGCTACCATCTAAATCAAATCTGAATTTATGTAAATTCAGATTTGATTCATCTTCACATCCTTCATCTTACATAGGCTGCCTGAAAATAGCCCTGACCTGCTTTGTGGTACAGTCATTATATATTTTTGTATGCAAAATAAATGATACATAAAATATAAATGGCATTATATATTTGAGATTATATAAATGAGAAAAATAATTATTTAAATCTTTAAAATTAACATGATGTTTTTATTACGTGTCATTTTTGAGAACTGGTCATTTCATGATTACCATGAAGATGAAGAAGTCACTTATATTGAATTTCATTTAAATTTTTAATTTTGTTGGTTTATTAGGGTATTCTCAATAGTTTGATGGTAAAATATTTTCTCATTATAATACACAGATATGATCATTGTATATTTAGAAAGCAACTGTAGTTTTGTTCTCTCTTTCTATGTGGTGAGGTTAAATTACCTGGGAACTCCCTTGTTAAAAGATGCTTAAATATTCCTATTGCACATGTTTGCTTTTATGTTCATTCAAAATAGTAACTGAAAATTGTTTATGTTTATTACTTTATAAAACATGATTTTTTTCAAGAAAGACTACTAGACATTATATAATAATGAACACCAAATGTGATGATAATGATTGACAAAAAATAGAGAAATTGTTATTAAAGTGTTTCTTTTAACTTTACTATTTCATCTTGAATAATTGACTCTGTAACCTTATTTATTTTTTATATTTCATAATTGATTTTTTCACACATATTGCAATTCATTATTCCTTGGTACTATACAGAAAAAGAAAACGTTTCTTTGCTGTGTCAGAGGTAAATGTTTAGTTCCCAAAGAATTATCTGAATATATTGTTAGCATTTACGCAAAGTGTTTGTCACACAGCTTAAATTAGGATGTAACTGAACAAACACTTACCCACTGATATTTTACACATCTCTGCTAGCCCATCTACAATAGTATTTTGTACTCCAATGTGCAGTAGGTATAGTAACAAAGTTATCATTAATAAGTAAACCTAAACAATCATCATCATAAAGAATATAAATTCGTTTTGTTTCATTAAAGGAAGATAATTGTTAATAATTACTACTGCCAAACTTTATCTGCTCATGAAGTTTGTACGGCAGTTTTGGCCTTCTCTAATTCTCCCTGGCCTACAGATAAAGCAATTAGTGTGAGAAAATATACATTGTTCTCCTTATTTCACCACTGGGTTTTAAATGAGCTTCAAAAAACCTTTCATTCAATGTGATTTTTATGACATTGGATTGAGTTTTTTTAAAAATTAGATTGATGGATATCAAGCATTACATTGAATATCTAGTCATAAATTTGTTCATTTTAATTTGTATATAAAATGACTTTATTAATGCAAACATTAATTTTAAAAATTTTGAAAACGGAAGCTATACTTAAGGAAGACTTCTAACAAAGTCTTTGTAAACAAAATGGAGTTCAAGAAAAAAATGGACATGGAACCAGACCCGCTTTTTCCTGTGATATATAAATTGTGATCAATGCTATCTTAATCTTTTTAATCCATTGCTAGATGCAGTTCATGTTTTATTCATTTTTTCTCTGAAACTTTAAGAATATCATGGAAGACTGATTATCTTTTTCATTTCTAATTTTGAAACAACCAGAAATGGACACCCTCATATAAATGATATAATTACTAACATAATTACTCTGCCTTCAATAAACACTGAATTGAAATTGACTTCACCATTAGCTCCAACAGTTAAGAACCTTCATACTACATTGGTTTTATAACTTGTCTAAAAATTCTAAATCTTTACAATTAAGCTGACATAAGTGAAAGCATGAATTTTTCATTAAGACAATATGAATGAATTTCACTTTCATTTGTTTGTTTCTTAGGAAATATGACAAGAAATTTTATATTATAGTTTCTAAAACTGACTAAAACTATTCAGATTTCTGAATAAATATGTATACTCAACATATATATGTGAGATTAAAATTACTTGCAATGTGAACACTCCATATGATGGTGTTACCAAGATTTGTGGGAAAACAAATGTTTAATTTATATTATATTTTATTTTACATCCTCTGTTACAGTTATGTTAAATTTTACAAAGGATTGTAGTATTGTAGCTAATTATCTTTTACAGCTAATTCTCATTTTATGTTCTAGTTAATCTTTTAATGAGGTGAGATAAACAAAGGTAATTTGAAAAATATTTTTCCATTTACCTTATTTCTAAAGGCTTTTCTGTGTTTCTTGTCAATATCATATTCCTTAAGTCTGCTGAGAATTTTTTTAAAGAATCTAATATGTCAAATCTAATTTAGGACAACACTTGCCAACCTAAGTACTTATACGGTTTCAAAGATAGTAAAGTGTTCATCAAAGTGATAACAAGAGATGTGGTGGCCGTTTATAATCCCCTTCAGGTGTATTTGTTGAACTTAGTGACTTAAAGCAGGTCCAAATCCCAATTCCTGACAGCTGGGGCTTTTGAGAAGCTTTTCTGAAATGTCAAATGCAAGAAGGCTATGGTTTTGAAATTCATTTGTATTTTCTCTCAGGAATAAGGTTGCATTCTAAATCAAGATAAAAACACTGGAGTTTCAATGAATTTCTCCAATAGAAACGTTAAAAATCTTGAATAGAATTGTATTCCCAAACACGAAGCTGCTGATTGCTGAAAAATAGTCCATAAGCATTGTAGAAAATAAAGATCCAAAACACATTTAACATATTTGTAATTTTGCTCAAATTTTCAAAATGCATCAAGGATTCACTTAAATAGTATCAATATGGATGGGCTTATTTGACTTTGAAGAAATAGTTTCTGAATATACTAGAGGTAGTTGACATGGTGGATCAGGATTGGCAAGAATCTGACTCTTACCAATATGATAAATCACACCTTAATCTCTCCAAACAGAAGCCCCATTTTCATGCAGCTAGTTCCAATTAAATGACATTTCTTATTTATGCAGAATGTCTAAGAAGGTTTAGACACTTTTCTCTGTACAAGGCCACTTATCATTTAGAAACAGAATTGGGATGCTTTGATACACTCAGGCAGGATTAGTCTTTGTACTATTTGCATGTAGGTAGACATGATCACTTATTCTATGATAAAGGACTGACAGGACAAAGCTTCCTTTGCTAAGCAACCTGAACAGTCTTTAAGGGATGAATGCATGTTAAGATTTACAATGAATGAAAAACAGTAGCTTCAATGTCTCTCAAAATGAAAAAAAGGAGGGTTAATAAAAGGAATAAATGATAAAAATTATTAAACTCTGTAGTTGTATAATAATTTAATATTTTATATATGTGCCTATTAAAATGTTTAACTAAATTTTGACATGTTGAATTTCTTCCAACAATACAGGAAGCTTTTGTATATGTTTTATTTATAATTGGCTCTACAGAATGCCAAAATAGCTGCTCAAATAAATCTAACCAAAAATGATACAAAACGAACACATAAATTGAATTATTTATTTTGGTTATAATTAGTGATTCAATCAACAGGATACTTTCATTCAATTTTTAGACAAAAAATTATCATAAATACACACAGTTTTTGTTATATAAATAGCAAATAAAATCCAATGAAAATTTGAACCAAAGTCTACCATTTAAATGATGATTAGTTTCAATTGGCTTAACTTATAATTCAAACCTGTTTATGACACAGATTCCTTGCCCATAATTAAAAATAGATTTAAAAAGCTAATTTACTTGTATATTTATGATATACTACAGCCTTCTGTATAAGTAGGTCAAAGCGATTAACCTCAAGTTTTGAGTAGAAAATCACAAGCATAAAGTGGGGATTTTGTGGTCTCCGCACAAGAGACACTATGTGAGGTCCCATTACTAGCTATATCATCACCAGGTAATATCAAGTCCTCTTGTGGCCTTAAATATTAGCCACCATCAAAAATCTTCATGTGAGATATTTTATGTAAGATATAAGGGTTATGAGAAGGAAGGTTAGAAAATAAGCAGTTATTAAACATAAAATATGATGGCTACAATATCCACCTCTGCAGCTGAACTTGAAGTCTAATTTGGACATTATAGCTGCATTCTAAGGACTTCTACTCCGTGCTTGCTTTAAGTTTTCTGCTAGTAACACAGTTTAGCAGGGTTCTGTGTGCCGTCACATGAAATTTATTCTTGTGGGATCTGAGTCCTTTGTGGTCTTGCTATTAATTGGTTGGTATGGTATTTTCACTGAGCAATAACATGGTAAAAGAGAGTATTAAGCGGTATCTCATTAAACCATCTGGCTTCCAAAGATAGCCCACCTTGTCCCCACTACACAGCAGAAACCAATTTTTTTCCTCATGATTAAAATAAATTACTTTCTCAGTAATAGATTTTACTAGAGTCCAGTCTCAATTCCCTCTCATGTGAACCCGTGGCTTTCCTTGTGGATGCATTCATCCTTTAGTCACTTGGTTCTTCTATTTCTTCCCAGTGACAGGAGGTAAAACATGTTTACTGTGTTATTAAGGTCATAGTGAAAGGGGCTTTTCCATGGTCCTCAGAGCCATGCCTTCTGCCTCTGGGAAATAGGTGTTACATATTAGCCACTGGTTTAAAATACATACCATGTGATGTAGATTGCTACATTTGTAAAATTTTATCTTCCAGTGGGTAGCATAATTTAGCCTTCAACAGGACATTCTATTTTTCTATCATATCACCGCTTTTGGTTAATGGGAAACATATTAAGATTGTAAATTTAATGGTCATGTTGCATTTCTTTTTAAAAATAGCTTTACTGAGGTGTGATTTCTGTACAATAAACTTCCTGTTTAGGCTGTACATTTTGATAAGCTTAATATATCTACACACCTATGAAATCATCACCACAATTAAGATAGGGAATATATTCAATTGCCATAATATTTCCTTGAACCTTATTGTAATCCCTTCCTTAGGCGCGTTCCTATTGAATACTCAACAGGCAACCACTAATCTACTTTTAGATATATTTTGTCTGGTTTTCTTTTGTTTTGCTTTTAGATGGAGTCTCGATCTTGTCACCCAGGCTGGAGTGTAATGATACGATCTTGGCTCACTGCAAATTTCGCCTCCCGGGTTCAAGCAATTCTCCTGCACAGCCTCTCAAATAGCTGAGATTATAGGTGCTTGCCATCACAGCCGGCTATTTTTTGTATTTTTAGTGGAGACAGGGTTTCACCATGTTGGCCAGGCTGGTCTCAAACTCCTGACCTCAGGTGATCCACCCACCCTGGCCTCCCTAAGTGCTGGGATTACAGGCATGAACCACTGCGCCCAGCCTATTTTGTCTGTTTTACGTTTATTTCAGGATGGAAGATAAATCTGGTCTCTGTTGTTCTATATAGGTCAGAAATGGAAGTTATGCATTTCTTAAGCTGTGAAAGGTATGCCCTGAGCAGAAACAACATTGAGGACAACATGACAACGGATAAGGTTTGCTGCAACTCCATAACTAGCAATGCTGGAAGAGGTGCTGTAGTCTGGAAAGGAAAATGTGTATCCAGAGTATGTTTCTATTCCTATGAGAAAAGCAGCACTCTTCATTTCAAAATAGAAAAGACGTCATCAAGCTACCACTATACATAAAGTTGGTCACTCCATCGTAATGATGCCTATCAGGATAATAGCATTGGCCTGTAATGCTTACAGGTTTTATACTCAGCAAAATTATGTAGAGAAGTCAATGTATTTGAGCTCATGATCTTTCACCATAGTTGCCTCTTGGTAGGCATATACATTGACCATAAATAGCTCTACATGTGCCCACTCAAAGAGTAATACCAACATACTTATTTTCTCAGGGATGCTATATTATTTTTTTATTTTTATTTTTTCAAATTCTACCCAAGCTGGCCAACTTAATAGTTACTATGCAGGATGCCTACCTGTATGTATCCATATTTCCGGTCATCTATACTTCCACACAAAGTAGACAGGAAATTTTACCTAAGTACCTGCTTATTGGAAGGATTTCCTGTCACTAAAGTTATTCAGGGCAATCTAAGTCATGTCGTAGTGCAGCTGCCACACACATTCAGCTATATGTGGAAAATAAATTACATCCAACTGTAAACAAGCACAGGCTATAGGCAATTTCCCATAAGACTTTAGGTATGAATTGAGAGAGAGAAAGGTAGCAAAGCACTTACAACAGTACACGGGGGTCTGAACCACCTTCTTATACAGTTGACTTGTACTCTCAGGACCTACGTTTTCAAAGTCACGTTTAAAGTGGAATGAAAATAATATGTACATTCAATCTTGAATTTGAGTACAACTACATACATGTAATTTTACAAGTTAATTTATCTTATACGCTAGGCTTAAGAGGACTGATTAGAGATTCATAGCCACGTGGTGTGCCCTAGTCAGGAGCTTAGCTTTTACCAGGGCTCATGTTCAAGCAGAAACTTGGCATTCTTCCAAAACACTACAATCCATGCTGCGATTCTCTAAGTGGGGTTCACCCAAGACACTGTACAGAATTTATCAGTGCCACTGACACTTTTAATACTATTTGATTGGATGGATCACAAAGCAGGACAGCTTGCACCACAGCTTGAACGCGATGCAGAGAGGTCTTTTGCTCCAAGACCCACTCAACATTGGCAGCCTAATGGGTTACCTGATAAATGGGTTAAGCAGCATAGCCAATTATAATATATGTTTCCTCCAAAATCCAAGGAGACAAACCAAGAATTTCACATTTTTCAAAATCGTGGATGGTGCAGGAAGTCTCTTACCTAAAAAGGACACCCATGGACCCCTGGAATTCAGATAACTTAGATACTTGAGTATCTAAGAAGTGAGTGAGAAGTCACTCACTTCTCAACTTTACGGTGACAAAGAGAGAGGTAATTGATATAGCTCTGTGGCAGGACACCAAGCACGATCTTAGCGTAACATAAATTGTTATTCTTTCCTAACTTATAGAAATAAAATAAGTTGCATAATAGATGCCAAGATTTTCATTCCTTAAATAAAGACAACACTTCTGGAGCAGGTGCCATGATTAGCATCACCGCCTATGAATGGGATAATGGTAATTCTCTATCATTCATCTGGATTTAGCAATGATTAAAAGATTTAAATGGAGATAAGACAGTAAATATCAGCTGTGAATCTCTCAAGTCTTTCATAGTAACAGTAGTCTCTACATTTCACTCCAGGATGCAATACTACTATGCCTGAGTCTCTTTGTGGTGTGTGGACATTTCCAGAAGCTTCTAACTAGTCCTATCTGTGTGCTATGACTCCTGTCAGTGATATCATTCCATAGATTAGGCACTAGTGTCCAGATTCTTCCAGTTGCTAAGTGTATCTATCCTGGCTACCTATTTTGAGATGGAAGAAACAACTAAGGAATGATTCAGTACTCACATCGGACCCACTGTTAGAAGAAACTTGGGCTAAGACTTCATTTACAACTACTATGACTGGTGGACCACTATCTGAAGATCAACAAAAGCTCAAAGTAAATATATAATATCCTCAATTTTTGTTACTTAGAATCTAAATCAGCAGTCCTCAATATTTTTTGGCATCAATGACTGGTTTCATGGAAGATAATTTTTCCATGGACCATATCATTAGGCATTAGGTTCTCATAAGGAGTATGCACAACCGAGATCTCTTGTATGTGCAATTAACAACAGGGTTTGTGCCTTTATGAGACTCTAATGCCATTGCTGATCTAACAAGGCAGAGCCCAGAGGGTAATGCTTTCTTGTAGTGTACCTCCTGCTGTGCGACCTGGTTCCCAGCATGCCATAGATGGTTCTGGACCCATGTACTGGGGCTTAGGACCCTTGATATAAATTATTATTATTATATTACCTATATTATTCTGAAGAAAACAGTCACCTAGTAAATGACTGCAAGTCATAGGCTATGGACAATAGTCTCAGGATAGTATTTGGCCTCAATTCCGGGATCTTTCTGAAAGATAATTGGATACCTTGCTCCTTTCTCAGTGGAAGTAATCCAAGTACCATTTCCAAAGGTTGTTTGCTGTATTAGTTTCCCAGGCCATAAAAATTTACCACCACGGGATGGTATAAAATAATGGGAATTTATTGTCTTACAGTTCTGGAGGCTTGTTGTCAAAATCAAGACATCAGTAGAGGTGGTTCTTTGTTGATACTATATTGGAGAATCAATCCATAACTCCATCCTGGCCTGTAATGGTTCTCAAAATCCATAATATTCATTGACTTGTAGCTACTTTACTCCTATCTCTGTCTCCATTCTGACTTGGTATTTTCCCCTGTTTCTCCTCTGCATCTCTGCGTGTCTTCAAATTTCCTTCTTCTTATAAGCACAACAATCATTTAAGAGTCCACCTTTCTCTGATTATATCTCATCTTAACTGTATAACATTGACGAACAATTTTAAAAATAACATCACATGTGTAGGTCCTTGGGATTAGGACTGACAGCATAGATTTTTGAGGCATAACAATTCAACCTGAAAAAGGTATATTGGCACTGCAAGAGATATGTTAGTAACCTTGAACTTAGTAGAGCAGAAAGCAGAGTGACAAATGTGAAATGGATCAGGAGGCACAAATGGGAGATGTGAAATACATATGCCAATTGGATAAAAAGATTGAAAGAGAGTTTCTGAGAAAAAAAACTGTGAGCAGTCAAATAGTCTGATCAATGAAATCAATTTGCTACAACATAAAGCTGTGCTTGCAGTGTTTGTCCATTATGATATGGGATATACTTTGAAATAAAATATCATATAACTACTGAACTTGTACTTTTCCAAATATGAAATTCTATTTTAATATCCTAATTTTTGTCCTAATACTGCATTGCAGCAATCATTTTGATAGTAGTTGTAGTTGTCTGTTATTTGTTGGTTGCTGAAATTAATCAAAACCGAAAGACACAGCCTGATAAGACTCAGTTTGTTTGTGTGCTTTTCAGCAAGTGAAAGATATTGAGATTTATTTGTCTAGTGATTTGTGGTCAATATACCTTATGACAAAACATTGTTTCTATATGGCGTCCTTTCTGATGGGTCAGTGTCAATGCATTACTGCCTTTCAATTACTTTTCCTGGTTGTATGTAGCAATTTCCTTTTCAAATTACATGTCAAGGAAAATGGCAGTACGCTTCATAGCCAAAGAGTAAGTAAAGATAAACATTTGATGCTTTTCTTGACTTGCATCAGATTTAATTTTCTTGTGGTTAAAAAAAACAACAACAAACTTTTTTTGCCTGACATTTGGAGAATTACATATGTCCCAATCTATGTTGTGAGAGGAGATATTTTATCAGGTGTATTCACACGTCCCAATGCCCATAGTTATTAGAATTTGACCCAGTAGGACAACATATATAATTTAAAAATTATTGGTTAAAGGGTGACCATGTATCACAAAACAAGTACATTTGTGTTTTCCATAATTTGGCATAACACTGGAGGCATCTTCTGAAATCTAAAGTCATGAGAATGTGGAAAGCTTGGGATATCTGAAACAATGTTCCCTAGCTCACTCAAGACTGAAAATAAATAAGCAGGCAAACAAATACACACATAAAAACAAATTAATTAATTTTATTCTTAGAGAAAAAAATTACTCAGACATAAAATTTTAGAAATTCACACCCTTGTTAGAGTCATTATGTCTCAGTCATGCCAACAACTAATTCCTGCATTTAAAGGATACAAATGATAATAAATTTCCCTTTGGGTTAAGGTTGTCTGAGGACTTTACCTAACTTACATGTAACAATTTCTTGACTAAACAGTAGAAATAAATGAAAATAATAAGTGGATGCATCCAACTGTTTTATGCATAATATCAGATTTTACCTCAATATTTATTTTTTCTTAAATCCTTAGCTTATTAAATTCAGGGCATATATGTAGCAAGAATTCTGGCAAATGGAGCAGAGGGAGAAATGGTAGCTTCGTGCATAAAGAAATATCTAGCTTTATAACTAAATACATAACACCAGAACAAAAATTAAATACATGAATATGTATGTGTCTTTATTTGTGTGTGTGTTTGTGTAAGTCAAGTTTCTGAAATTATATTTTTCATTTGCTGATTGTCAAGATTAGTTATTGTCCAACCAAACATTTAAAGTTACTGTATGCTCATCTGATCATCTGGTCTAAATTGAACTTAAATTGCAAAGGCATTTAAAAATATAAGTCTCATTTTTATCTCCTAGTATATTTATATACCTAATATTTTAATCCATGCTATATAAAAGAAAGCTGGCTCAGTAAGTTTATGTGAATTCCCCAAGGTCATTTTAGTAAGTCACGTGGAACCCTCATGTTCATGAACGTTTGATCAAATGAACCCACAAGCTTGTTTCTCTTTTTAAGCTTTCTTTATTATTATACTTTAAGTTCTTGGGTACATGTGCAGATCATGCAGATTTGTTACATATGTATACATGTACCGTGATGGTTTGCTGCATCCATCCCCCCATCAGCTACATTAGATATTTCTCCTAACGTTTTTCCTCCCCACTCCTCACACACCCTGATATCCTTCCCATAGCCCTCCCACCACCGAACAGGCCCTGTTGTGTGATGATCCCCTCCCTGTTTCCATGTGTTCTGATTATATTTTAAGTTTATTGGCTGCATAAATGTCTTCTTTTGAAAAATTTCTGATCATATCCTTTGCCCACTTTTTATGGGGATGTTTTTTCTTATAAATTTGTTTAAGTTCTTTGTGGATTCCAGTTATTAGTCTTTTGTCAGATGGGTAGATTGAAAAAATTTTTTTCCCATTCTGTTGGTTGCCAGTTCACTCTGATGATAGTTTCTTTTGCTGTGCAGAAGCTCTTAAGTTTAATTAGATCTCATTTGCCTATTTTGGCTTTCGTTGCCATTGCTTTTGGTGTTAAGTCCTTGCCTAAGCCTGTGTCCTGAATGGTGTTGCTTAAGTTTTATTCTAGGATTTTTATGGTTTTAGGTCATATATTTAAGTCTTTAATCCATCTGAAGTTAATTTTTGTATAAGGTTTAAGAAAGGGGTCCAGTATCAGCTTTTTGCATATGGCTTGCCAGTTTTCCCAACACCATTTAGTAAATAGGGAATCCTTTCCCCATTGCTTGTTTTTGTCAGATTTGTCAAAAATCAGATGGTTGTAGATGTGTGGCATTACTTCTGAGGCCTCTGTTCTGTTCCACTACTCTATATCTCTCTTTTGGTACCAGTACCATGCTATTTTGATTACTGTAGCCTTCTAGTATAGTTTAAAGTCAGGTAGCATGATGCCTCCAGCTTTGCTTTTTTTCTTAGAATTGCCTTGTTTATGTAGGCTCTCTTTTGGTTCCATATGATGGTTAAGGTGTTTTTTTCCAATTCTGTGAAGAAAGTCAATAGTAGCTTGATGGGGATAGAATTGAATGTAAAATTACTTTGGTCAGTATGGCCATTTTCACGGTATTGATTCTTACCAACCATGAGCATGGAATGTTTTTACATCTGTTTGTGTTCTGTCTTATTTCCTTGAGCAGTGGTTTGTAGTCTCTTTGAAAAGGTCCTTCACATATCTTGTTAGTTGTATTCCTAGGTATTTTATTCTCTTTGTAGCAATTGTGGCTGGGAGTTCACTCATGATTTGGCTATTTGTTTGTCAGTTATTGGTGTATAGGAATGCTTGTGACTTTTGCACATTGATTTTGTGTCCTGAGATTTTGCTGAAGTTGCTCATCAGCTTAAGGAGATTTTGTGCTGAAAGGATGGGGTTCTTTTAAATATACAATAATGTTGTCTGCAAATAGAGATAATTTGACTTCCTCTTTCCCTAATTGAATACACTTTATTTCTTTTTCTTGTCTGATTGCCCTGGCCAGATCTTTCAATACTATGTTGAATAGGAATGGTGAGAGAGGGCATCCTTGTCCAGTGGCAGTTTTCAAAGGGAATGCTTCCAGTTTTTGCCTATTCAGTATGCTATTGGCTGTGGGTTTGTCATAAACAGCTTTTATTATATTGAGATATGTTCCATTGATATCTAGGTTATTGATAGTTTTTAGCATAAAAGCTGTTGAATTTTGTCAAAGGTCTTCTCTGCATCTACTGAGATAATCATAATCATGTGGTTTTCGTCTTTGGTTCTGTTTACATGATGGATTACATTTATAAATTTGCAAATGTGGAACCAGCCTTGCATTCCTGGGATGAGGCCTACTTGATCGTGATGGACAAGTTTTGATTTGCTGTTGGATTCAGTTTGTCATTATTTTATTGAGGATTTTTGCATCAATGTTCATCATGGATATTGGCCTGAAATTTTCTTTTTTAATTGTGTCTCTGCTACGTTTTGGTATCAGGATGATGTTGGTCTCATAAAATGAGTTTGGGAGGATTTCCTCTTTTTGTATTGTTTGGAATAATACCAGAAGTAATGATACCAATGCACATTTGTACCTCTGGTAGAATTTGGCTATGAACCAGTATGGTCCTGGACTTTTTTGGTTGGAGGACTATTAATTGCTGCCTTGAGACTTTGTTATTTGTCTATTCAGGGGTTCAACTTCTTCCTGGTTTAGTCATGGGAGGGTGTAAGGATCCAGGAATTTATCCATTTCTTCTAGATTTACTGGTTTATTTCCCTAGAGATGTTTGTAGTAATCTCAGATGGTAGTTTGTATTTCTGTGGAATCAGTGATAATATGACCTTTATCATTTTTATTGTGTCTATTCACATCTTCTCTCTTTTCTTTTGTATTAGTTTGGCTAGCAGTTTATCTATTTTTGTTGATCTGTTCAAAAAACCAGCTCCTGGATTCATTGATTTTTTTGGATGGTTTTCTGTGTCTCTATCTCCTTTAATTCTGTTCTGATCTTAGTTATATTTTGTCTTCTGCTAGCTTTTGAATTTGTTTGATGTTGCTCCTCTAGTTCTTTTAATTGCAACATTAGAGTGTTGATTTTAGATCTTTCTTAGCTTCTTATGTGGGCATTTAGTGCTGTAAATTTCCCTCTAGACACTGCTTTAAATGTGTCCCAGAGATTCTGGTATGTTGCATCTTCATTCTCATTGGTTTTGAAGAACACCTTTCTTTCTGCCTTCATTTCATTATTTATCCAGTAGTCATTCAAGAGAAGGTTGTTTAGTTTTGATGTAGTTGTGTGCTTTTGCATGAGTTTTCTAACCCTGAGTTCTGATTTGATTGCACTGTGGTCTGAGAGACTGTTTGCTATGATTTCCTTTCTTTTGCATATGCTGAGGAGTGATTTACTTCCAATTACATGGTCAATTTTAGAGTAAGTGTGATGTGGTGCTGAGAAGAATGTATATTCTGTGGATTTGGGGTGGAGAGTTCTGTAGATGTCTATTAGGTCTGCTGGGTCCAGATCTGAGTTCAAGCCCTGGAGATCCTTGCTAATTTTCTGTCTCATTGATCTGTCTAATATTGACATTGGAGTTTTAAAGTGTCCCACTCTTATCGTGTGGGAGTCTAAGTCTCTTTGTAGGTCATTAACAGCTTTGTTTATGTATCTGGATGATCCTGTATTGGATGCATATATATTTAGGATAGTTAGTTAGCTCCCATCTGCTCTGACAATATCCATTTACCCAAATTCAAATACTTGACTTTCAGTGTAATTTTTTGGGATGTTCCAGACTTCCAGGGAAATCAATCTAGTGTCTTCTCAATGACTAGAAAATAAGGAGATTCAGTAGTTACTCCTCTTAAAGTTTCTCTTTTCAGGGACACTAACCTCAAGGACCTCCCTGTATTGCAAGAAGTTATTGCTTGCTTCTGTAGCAATATGAAGTTAGTTTGTACTTTTATGTTATCTTCCCTCTAAGATTATTATCTAATGAGCTAAGTTCACATATTTTGTTTTGAGAAATAGCAAAAGTTTTATCAATCTGTACTACTAACCAACAATGGCCATTTGTTTATTTGTTTGCTTATATAGTTATTTATTTATTTTATTTTTTTTGATATGGTGCTCACTGTCACATAGGCTGGAGTGTAGTGGTGTGATCTTGGCTCACTGCAGCCTTGACCCACTCTGGTCAAGCAATGCTACTACTACCTTAACCTCTCAAAGTGTTGGGATTACAGACTTGAAACAGTTTTCCCAACCAACGTTCACCTTTTGACTTGTTGAAAAAAAATTAGCAATAATTTAGGTCAAACTTTCTGCTTTTCACATCACTTGGGGTTACATGATAAAAAATGCAATTACCATTATACTACTGAGAAATGGCCACTAATAAGTAAAATTTTAAAGCTGACTTTTAGTTAAAACAACCTTGAGAGAGAGAAAATACATGGAATCCAGCACTGCGTTAAGCCTTACATGTAAATTGTGAGGCATTTCAAGAAATGCAATTTTCCCGTGATCTCATACTTTTTCTCTCATCACTTTTAAGACATTCATAATTGAGTTTAAACTCTAGATTTTTATTTATATTTGGACAACTTCTAATGAATGCATGACATTTGTGAATAATTTTTAAAAATTTTGCATTTACAGAGTAACTGCATTTTATCCATTAGGAATCCACTTACTGCTTATGTGCAATTATTTATCATTTTGAGAATAAGCTGTGAAAGAGAAACTTTAAAGATCGTGATAGTGGAGACAAGCTTATATTTTCTCATACATATAGCATTAGTTAAATAGGCAAAATTGTATGTGTATATTCACAGTCAATGAAGTAAAAATGTTGGATTTTAACATTTTAAAAATAATATTTCACATGGGAAGCCACATTATACTAATCTGCCTGTTAATGAACTTATATTATGCAAATGAGTTATTATTTATATTAAAATATAATTTAAAAGTGTTAAAGTGTTTATTGACAAGTATGTAAATCTATCGTTAATTGCTTTCAGTGTCATGTCATGCAGAAGGATAAAAGCAATGAGTTCTAGCTATTTTAATAGTTTCCTAGAAAATAAAGATACCTAAGTTATTCCAAAACTCTCTTACATGAATTACATAAGCCTGTTATTTTAAATCTATATTTATCTTGCAGGAAACAGTATACAGTTTTGTTTTATTAACATTATAAGATATTACAACTGCTGACATTACAGTGATATTGTGGGAGTTAATATTTGAAAGATACAAATTATTTAAATAAGAAATATATTTTAATACAAAAAAGAGATAAATGTGTTCTTATGTGTTGTTATCAAAATAGTCATTAATTCCTCATCTGTAGAAAAAATAGAATATATTAGTGAAAAGTATTTGGAGACTATTACCAAATTAAATAGAATATTGCTATCTACATTAAAAGAAGTAGAGAAATGCTTTACATTTGACATATTCTAAAGATCTATATCCTAAACTCTTATTCATATATCACTTTTTACAAATATTTACAAAAATGTATTTTAAAACTGTTCAAAAACATTTTGGCCCAAATAGAATTGACATCTCTGATGACTTCACAATTAATTCAGTGTTCTTATCAACTTTTCATGTAGTCCTTTGGATTCTTTCTCTATTCATTTTAATGTGCTTACATTTTTACCAACATTGCATTGGCACAGAATGTTATTTGAATCCACAGTCTGGAGTTTGAGTTTTCTGGTTTATGGCTTCCCTCTCTATGGCCATTAATCATTTTGAGATCACTATTGAAATAATCTAGAGTTTTTGGTCATGGACATAGACTGCATGGGGTTTATTCTAGTATTAAGAATAAAACAAAGGTCAATATAAAGCTGCTGTAAGTTTTGTGACAGAGTGCCCAGTAATACAACCAAAATATGGCACAAGCAAATCCTAAATTGAGGTGTCAGTCTGAACAAGATCATCTGAAAGCACTATTCATTAAATAAATTGTGCATATCAGACTAGATAAATAAATATGGCTGGTCACAGAGTTTTAGTCCCAAGTACATGGACTTAGCCATTTGTAAAGAAGAAAGAGGTAAGAATTCTGAGCAACGAAGACTAGATATTTAATTTTGTCCTAATTTCTATAACAAAAACCTTTGTCATAATTTTAGTGGAAGATTTTTAAGAACATCAAATGTGATTATATATGGTTTAATTTGTACTGCAGTATAACAAATCACTGCAAATATAATAGCTTAAAATATTATCAGTCTATTAGTTCACAGTTCTGTGACTCAAAAGTCAAACATCATGTGCCTGGCTCTGGGTTCAGTGGATGACAAGGCTGAAATTAAGGTCAAATACTCATCCAGAACCTAGGATAAAAGTCTGCCTCCAAGTTCATTCAGCTTGCTGGCACAATTCATTTCCTGTGGCAGTAGGATGGAAGCCCCTGTGTCCCTGCTGGATATCACTTCTAGAAGCTGCTAACATCCCTTGAACCTTTGACCCCTTCCACCTTCAAACTAGCAATAGCATGCAGAGACTTGCATTTAGTCTCTTATTTCAAAGAACTCATGTGATTAACATGAGTTCCTGTGATTAGATCAGGCCAAGAAGCATCTCCCATTCTAAAAATCATTTGTTCTGGGTAACATAATCTAAACTCTTGAGTAAAATCTATTAAATTCACAATATCAAGAGTAAGTATGCTATAGACATCAATATGGAAGTGAGAAATCTTGGAGAATTATCTCATAATTCTGACACCCACAATGTATCTGAAATAATTTTGTAACTATTAGGGTCCTAATTAATGATATGGAATAATTATTGCATATAAATTTATATCTATTGAATTAAACAATAAGTATTATATTGATCTTTGTTTTATTCTTAATATGTACTAATTACATATTTTTAATACCATAACATATCATGATGCAATAAATATAATAAAGTCTTTGCAGGAAAATCTTATTTTGTTGCTTTGTGCTGTATATCTATGTAAACTTTATTAGAATTTTATACACACAGATATATCCTGAATATATCTGCTAAATTCATAATCTGAATAGAATAGAGTTTCTTTAAGCTGCATCCTATGACAGAAAATCTCTCCTTGACCAAACTTCAATCAGATTTCTCTGAGCTACTTCCCAACTAGGCCTCAACTTTTAGACTTCTGTGTCTGCTTTTGCATAACCCAATTTTAGCAAAAATTCTGCTAAATTGGTTAAGCCAGAATCTCTTACCTTTAATGTCTATTAACTTTATGACCTACTGGGCTTCCTCATCTGTATTAGTCCATTTCTCACACTAGTATAAAGAAATACCTAAGACTGGGCAATTTATAAACAAAAGAGTTTTAATTGACTGACAGTTCTACCTGGCTAGGGAGGCCTCAGGAATCTTACAATTATGACAGAAGGTGAAGGAGAAGAAAGCACCTTCTTCAGAAGGTGGCAGGAGACAAAGAGAGCATGCAAGGGAAACTGCCACTTTTAAAACACCAGATCTCCTGAGAACTCCCTCATTATCAGAAGAACATCATGGAAGAAACCATGCCCATTATCCCATCATCTCCCACAAGGTCCCTCCTTCTATCTGTGGGGATTACAATTGAAGATGAGCTTTGGATAGGGACACAGAGCAAACCACATCCTTCCACCCTTGGCTCCTCCAAATTATCATGTCCTTCTCACACTACAAAATCAACCATGCCTTTCCAACAGTCCCCTAAACTCTTAATTCATTACGGAATTAACTTAAAAGTTTAAGTCCAAAGTCTAATCTGAGACAAGGGAAGTCCCTTCTACCTATGAGCTTGTAAAATCAAAAACAAGTTAGTTACTTCTAAGATACAATGGGAGTACAAGCATTGGGTAAAATGTTGCTATTCTGAGTAGGAGAAATTGGCCAAATCAAAGAGGTCAGGAGCCCCATGCAAGTCTGAAATCCAGTTGGGCAGTCATTAAATCTTAAAGCTCTCCAAAATAATCTCCTTTGACTTCATGTCTTACATCTAGGCACACTGACGCAAGGGTGGGCTCCCAAGGTCTTGGCCAGATTCACCACTATGACTCTTCAGGTTAAAGCACCTAGGGCTGAGTGCCTGTGGTATTTCCAGGAGCACAGTACAAGCTGTCAGCTACCATTCTGGGGTCTGGAGGATAGTGGCCCTTTTCTCACAGCTCCACCAGGCAATGCCTCACTGAAGACTGTGTGTGGGGAATCCAATATCACATTTCCCCTCTACATTGTCCTAGCAGAGGCTCTCCATGGGGACTATACCCCTTCCACAGACTTCTCACTGGGCATTCAGGCATTTCTATACATCCTCTGAAATCAAGACAGAGGCTCCCAAAGCTCAACACTTTTGTACACCCACAGGCCCAATATCATGTGGAGCCACCAACACTTGGGTCTTGGCACCTTTGAATCCATGGCCTGAGCTTTAAGTTGGCCCCTTTTAGCCAAGGCTGGAGCTGGAGTGGCGGAGATGCAGTGTGCCACGTCCTGAGTCTGCAGAGAGCTGTGGGGCCCTGGGTCAGGCCCGGGAAACCACTTTTCCTTCCTAGGTCTCTGGGCCTGTGATAGCAGAGCCTGCTGCAAAGATATCTCAGATTCCCTAGAGACATTTTCCCCGTTGTGTTGAATATTAAAATTTGATTCCTCATTATTTATGCAAATTTCTGCAACAGGCTTGAATTTCTCCCCAGAAAATGAGTTTTTCTTTTCTACCACTTGGTCAGGCTGCAAATTCTCTGAATTTTTATGCTCTGCTTCACTTTTAAATGTCACGTCTCCATTCCAAGTCCCCTCTTTGTGACTGCACATGACTGTAAGCTTTCAGAAAAAGCCAGGTCATATTTTGAATGCTTTGCTATATAGAAATTCCTTCTGTCAAATATCCTAAATAATGTCTCTCAATGTCAAGTTTCCATAGATCTCTATGTTGGGGACAAAACATCTCCGATCTCCTCACTAAAGTATAGCAAGGGTGATCTTTCCTCCAGTTCCCAAGAAGTTCCTAATCTCCATCTGAGACCACCTCAGCCTGGACTTCATTGCCCATATTGCTATCAGCATTTTGATCAAAACCATTCAACAAGTCTTTAAGAAGTCCCAAATTTTCCCACATCTTTCTGTCTTCTTCTGACCTTTCCAAACTGTTGTAGGCTCTGCCCATTACCTAGTTTCAAAGTTGCTTACATATATTTAGGTATCTTTATAGCAGTTCTCCATTCTGTCTGTACCAATTTTCTATATTTCTCTGTTTTCACATTGCTATAAAGAAATTCTCAAGACTGGGTAATTTATAAGGGAAAGAGATTTTGTTGACTTACAGTTCCATATGGCTATCCATATCATTATCCTAAACCATTCCTCAGATAATAACTTCTCATCCTGGGATACCTTTGGTCATACTCCTGTTAGGTCATTTAAACCAGAAATTCCCCTTACCCCTCATGCTTTCTCTTAATGTTTTTCACCCACCAACTCTGGCCCTTCTTGTTGGCTCTAAATGCCCCCTTTATTCTGATTTAACTTCAGCCCAGTTTCTCTTCTGTAGTTCAAAACCTCATTACCAGTGCAATAGTCTCTATACCTATCACAATAATCCCCCTACAAAAACTGTGACTTCTTATTCTTTAGTAAATATCACAAATATTTTTTAACACTCCTAATACTTTTACCTTGCCCTCCAAAACTCATCGGGGGTATTGTGACTTGTAATAATGGTAGATCAGTTTATTCTAGACCACATTTCCCACTGAAAATCTATACCTAATTAGGCAGTCTATTCAAATACAAAACAACAACAACAACAACAACAACAACAACAACAACAGGAACTGTTTGAAGGCATCATAGCTTTAGCAAGGCAGGAAGAATGTGTGGGACAAGATCAAGAGGAAAAGGGATGTGCAAGGAAGTAAACACACCAGCTGGCCCCACTTTTCCTCATGAGGCATCTGGCAATTCTAGAATTCATGGGTGAGAAGCTGAAAAGCCAAAGGTAGCATTAGATCAGTTTACGTGCCATAACAGAAAAAATGGTAGTTCAGGGAATCACAAAGGAAGAGAGGCTCCAGATAAGAGAGAAAGATTTCACTTAAAATACCAAAAGCACATACCAGAGCCAGCAACAACAGCCAAGTGAACAAAATGCAAATTCTAATCATTATATTGCTGTCACCTACCTGAACAAAACTGGACTCTCTTCAGAGGAAGAGAACAACCTATACCCCTATGTAATTCTTACGATTCTTCATGTACTACATTTGTCAACCAAAACAATAAAAACTATAAAAAAATAAAGGACACTTGGATGGCAAAGTAAGAGGGTAAAAAAGCAGACAATATAAATCACTCACAATTATAGATACTGGAGTTACCATATACAAACATAAAAAGAGCTATAATTAATATATTAAATAAATTAAAAGTCTAAGAATTTTTTTTTAAAACTCAAGAGAAAGTGAACTTACAAAACTGTATCAATGGAGCAGTTAAACAGAAAAGTAGATCTGAAAAGAAATAAACATTTAACACTAAAGATGATAGATATAAAATAACATAAAAGTCATATGAGAATCAGTGTATTGGTCTGTTTTCACACTGGTGATAAAGACATACCTGAAACTAGGAAAACCAAGAGGTTTAATTGGACTTCCAGTTACATATGGCTGGGGAGGTCTGAGAATCATGACGGGAGGTGAAAGTCACTTTTTACATGGTGGTGCCAAGAGAAAAATGAGGAAGAAGCAAAAGCAGAAACCCTAATAAACCCATAAGAGCTCATGAGATGTATTCACAATCACAAGTATAGCACAGCCCCCATGATTCATTTACCTTCACATAGAGGTCCCTCCCACAACACATGGGAATTCTGGGAGATACAATTCAAGTTGAGATTTGGGTGGGAAAACAGCCAACCCATATCATTTTGCCCTGCCCCCCTCCAAATCTCACGTCATTACATTTTAAAAACAATTATGCCTTCCCAACAGTCCCCCAAAGTCTTAACTCATTTCAGCATTAACCCAAAAGTCCACAGTCCAAAGTCTCATCTGAGACACGGCAAGACCCTTCTGCCTATGACTTTGTAAAATCAAAACCAAGCCAGCTACTTCCTAGATACAATGGGGGTACAGGTATTGCGTAAATACAGCTATTCCAAATGGGAGAAATTGGTCAAAATAAAGGGGTTACAGGGCCCATGTAAGTCCAAAATCCAGCAGGGATGTCAAATTTTAAAGCTCAATAATGATCTCCTTTGACTCCACGTCTCTCATTCAGGTCATGCTGATGCAAGAGTTGAGTTCCCATGGTCTTGGACAGCTCTGCCCACGGTTTTCCAGGGTGCAGCATTTCTCCTGGCTGCCTTCAGGGGCTAGCATTGAGTGTCTGTGGCTTTTAAAGCCACATGGTGCAAGTTGTTGGTGGATCTACCGTTCTGGAGTTTGGAAGATGGTGACCCTCTTCTCACAGCTCCACTAGGCAGTGTCCCATTAGGGACTCTATGTGGAGGCTCTGACCTCACATTTTGCTTCCATACTGCCCTAGCAGAAGTTCTCCATGAGGGCCCTGACCCTGTAGCAAACTTTTGCCTGGGCATACAGGTGTTTCCATACATTTTCTGAAATCAAAGTGGAGGCTCCCAATCCTGAATTCTTGACTTCTGTGCACCTGCAGGCTCAACACCATGTGGAAGCTGCCAAAGCTTGGGGCTTGCACTCTCTGGAGCCACAGCCTGAGCTCTATGTTGGCCCTCTTCAGCCATGGCTGGAGCAGCTGTGATGCAGGTCACCAAGTCCCTAAGCTGCCCACAACATGGGGACCCTCTGTGCAGCCTGTGAAACCACTTTTTCCTCCTGGGCCGCTGGGCTCATGATGGGAAGGGCTTCTGGGAATGTCTCTGACATGGCCTGGGGACATTTTCCCTATGGTGTTGGGTATTAACATTAGGCTTCTTGGTACTTATGCAAATTCTGCAGCCAGCTTGAATTTCTCCTCAAAAAATGGGTTTTTCTTTTCTACTGCTGTCAGGCCACAAATTTTCTACACTGTTATGCTCTGCTTCCTTTTTAAAATGGAATGCTTTCAACAGCACCCAAGTCGAATTTTTAATGCTTTGCTGCTGAGAAATTTATTCTGCCAGATACCCTAAATCATCTCTCAAGTTCAGAGTTCCATAAATCTCTAGTGTAGGGCCAAAATGCCACCAGTCTCTTTGCTAAAATGTAACAAGAGTCACGTTTGCTCTAGTTCCGAACAAGTTTCTCATCTCCCTCTGAGACCACCTCAGTCTGGACTTTATTGCTCATATCACCATCAACATTTTTGTCAAAGCCATTCAAGAAGTCTCTAGGAGGTTTCAAACTCTCCCACATTTTCTTCTGGGCACTCCAAACTGTTCCAATTTCTGCCTGTTACCCAGTTCCAAAGCTGCTTCTACATATTCAGATGTCTTTTCAGCAACATCCCACTCTACGGGCACCAATTTACTGTATTAGTCCATTTTCACACTGCAGGTAAAGACATACTCAAAACTGGGAACAAGAGGTTTAATTGAACTTACAGTTCCACATGGCTGTGAGGTGCAGCGTCATAGTGGGAGGTGAAAGGAACTTCTTACATGGTGGCAGCAAGAGAAAATTGAGGAAGAAGAAGAAGTGGAAACCCCTGATAAACCCATCAGATATCATGAGAGGTATTCACAATCACAAGAATAGCAAGGGAAAGACCGGCCCCCATGATTCAATTACCTCCCCCTGGGTCTCTCCCAAAACTTGTTGGAATTCTGGAGATACAATTCAAGTTGAGATTTGGGTGGGGACACAGCCAAACCCTATTAATCAAGTAAAAATCTAACATACATATAAGTGGATTTCTAAAGAGGAAAGCTAAGACATAATGTGAAATAAATGATATTCTAAAAGACAATAGCTTACTATTAAAGAAGATGGGGCCAGGCATGGTGGCTCACACCCATAATCCTTGCACTTTGGGAGGCCAATGCAGGTGGATCACAAGGTCAGGAGTTCAAGACCAGCCTGGCCAATATGGTGAAACCCTGTCTCTACTAAAATTACAAAAATTAGCTGGGCATGGTGGTGCGTGCCTGTGGTCCCAGCTACTCAGGGGGGTTGAGACAGAAGAATTGCTTGAACCCAGGAGATGGAGGTTGCAGTGAGCTGAGATTGTGCCACTGCACTCCAACCTGGTAACAGAGCAAGGCCTTTTTGCCATAAAAAGAAAGAAAAAAAACATGCTGGAAACCATCACAAAACCAATTTGTACAATTTGTGCATATCCTAACCAGGAAGTGTAATACTTAAAACACAACTATATCTAAGCATATTGTAGTATAACTCACTTGAAAATTACAAATACAAAATTGTAACAGAAATCTGAAGAAAAATACATATTAAGATCGAAGGAACAAAATTTGTATCTACTCTCAGCAAGACAAGGAATGAGCTACGTAAAAACATAAAACATCCCTACCCTTTATCATAGTAAAAATGTTTAAGTTTTTAATAATTTATTTATATTCTAAAATGTTTTAATAAATTCCTATTGCCTTTAATTTGAAACCAAAGTAGCTCAACTATGCACCATTCTCATTATACAAATAGATAAGTTATGCTTTGTTTGTTTAAGCCATAGTCAAGTATACTATGACTTAAAGATTAAATTATTCTTTACACACTACCTTTCAAATTTACCTATGAATAAATTGTAGAAAATGCCATTACAGCTTCAAAAAATGTAAATTCTTCTACCTTAAAAAAATGACAGCTGAAATAGTTTGAAAAATAGAAGAGTGAAGGAAACTTTTGAGAAGTTAATAAGGTTCCTCTAATATTGATTGATTGATTGATTGATTGAGCTGGAGTCTGGCTCTGTCACCCAGGCTGGAATGCACTGGTGCAATGTCAGCTCACTGCAACCTCTGTCTCCCCAGTTCAAGCAATTATCCTGCTTCAGCTTCCCAAGCAACTGAGATTACATGTGCATGTGGCTATGCCCAGCTAATTTTTGTGTTTTTAGTAAAGAAAGGGTTTCCCCATGTTGGCCAGGCTATTCTCGAACTCCTCACCTCACACGATCCAGCCACCTCAGCCTCCCAAAGTGCTGGAATTATAGGCATCAGCCACTGCACCTGGCCCAACTTTTATTTTATAAAATGTAGACTCAAGAGATGTGGTCTATGCTTAACCAGAAAAACATTTATATGATGTATCATAATAATAAAACCTTAAGAAAGTCTTCTACATTTCTTGTGTGTATGCTTATGTGTGTATATAGAGTAGTAAATTATTTTATAGTATTGAATATATTAATATTTTGTTTGTATTCTTGTTTCTTTACTGAAAATTGTATTAAATCACTGTACATTTAGATGCTGTTGACAGAAGTAAAACAGAGAGATATTCAATATTACCTAGTTTGGTGGTACAATTTTTGCAATATTATTGTATAATATAACAACCAAAATATAGTTTTGTATTTATCCACAGCTTTGTTTTCTAGGATTTCAGTTACCTATGGTAAACTGTGGTCTGAAAATATTAAATGGAAAATTATATAAATAACAATTTAGAAGTTAAATTGAAGGTCATCCTAGGTAGTGTGATGAAATCTTATGCAGTCTTCTGACCTGCCAGGCACATGAACCCTCCCTAGGTGTCCAGTGCATCCAAGCTGTCTAACTGCCTGCTAATTAGTCTAATTAGTCACTTAGGAGTGACTCGGTTATCAGAGGTGCTGTTTGATATGGTATCTCGGTTCTTGATTTCAAGTCACTCTTATTTTAATTCATAATGGCCCCAAAATACAAGAACAGTGTCACTGGCAATTCCGATATAACAAAAAGAAGCCATAAAGTGCTCCCTTGAAATGAAAAGGAGAAAGTTCTCAATTTAATAAGGAAATTAAAAAAAAATCATATGCTGAGGTTCATACGATCTAGTCTTTTATGCATGAAATTGTGAAGAAGGACAAAAAAACTTATGCTAGTTTTGTTGTTGCACCTCAGACTGCAATAGGTAAGGCCACCGTGTGTGATATGTGCTTAGTTAACATGGAAAGGCATTAAATGTTTGGTGGAAAACATCAACAAAAATGTGTTTTAATTAACAGAAATCAGGTTTGGTACTATCTGCGGTTTCAGGTATCCACTGGAGGTTTTGGAATATAAACCCCCAAAATGAGAGGGGACTATGTATTGACATTATGCAGATTTTCCCAGGGGTGTGTGTGTGTGTGTGTGCTTTGTCTTTGTCTGTGTGTGTGTGCCTGTGTGTGTATACTTGTATATTTTGTTCCATACAATGTTATCAAATGTATAAGTTCATGTATCCATCACCAAAATCCAGATGCTGAACAACTCCAGGAGCACAAGAGACCTTACTTTGCCACTATATGATCACACACATCCTTTTGGCACCTAGCCCCAATTAATAACCCCTGTCCAACATTAATTGGTCCTCAACTTCTAATATTTGTCATTTCAAATATTACACGTAAGTGGGAACATATTGTTTATAACATTGAGGCATTGTCTTTTTTCGCTCAGTTAAGTCCCTAGAGATTCATTCAAATTATTGCTTGCATAAACAATTCCTTCTTTCTTAATGCTCAAGGACAACAGGACTAATTCTATTTTCTATTATTTCATTTCAAATAAAGTTGCTGTGAACAATTGTGTATAGGTTTTTGTGTGAAGAAAAATTTATATTTCTTTGTGATAAATTTTAAAATTTATGATTTCTGAATAATACGGTAATTCAGTGGTTAGGATTTTTCTTTTACAAGAAACTGCTAAAATGTTTTCCAAAGTATCTGCACTATTTCATATTTTCTGTCATATTCTCTCTAGTTTTTGGTGGTGTTACTATCTTTTATTTTAGCCTTTTAACGAGTATGTAGTGATAGCACATTGTGACTTTTATTTGTGAATTTCTAATTCTAATCACATTGAACATTTAATGTGCATATTTTCCATGTGTATATGCTCTTCAGTGCAATTTCTCTCATGTTTTTGTTCATTTTCTAATTTATTTCACTTTTCATTTCATTTTTTTTATTGAGTTCTGAATTTTTAAACTATATTTTTTATTTTAGTCCTTTATCCGGTATATCTTTTCCAAATATTTATCTCAGTCTTTTGATTGTCTTTCAATCTTCTTAACAGATATTTTTTGAGAGAATTTTTTTTTAATATTAATGAGACTTTTTTGTCAGCTTTTCATATTGTTGAAATATGAAAAAACAATATCCATACTGTTGGCATCAAATCTAAGGCTTCTTTGCCTAGCCTTGAATTTTGAAAAAGTTTTATTTTTATTTTTTGCTAAGACATTTAAGGGTTACGTTTTATTTTAGTTCATGATCTGTTTGAATTAATTTTATTAAAAATTATGAGGTTGATTTGTATAGAGTTTATGTGTTGGTTTTGGTTTTTTGTCATACACATTTCTAATTGCTCCATCAATTCTTGAAACGCTAGCCTTTCATTATTGAATTGCTTTTGTACGTTTCTCAAAATTAATTGGGCATGTATTTTCAGGTCTCTTTTTTTTTGTTGTCTGTTCTGTTACTTAAACCTATGTGTCTATCCCTTCTTTAATAACTCACAATCTTGCATATTGATGCTACATGCTGAGTCTTAATATTTGATAGACTGATTTTTCACACTTTTCAAAACCATTGTCACTATTCTGGCTCCTTTGCCTTTCCTTGTAAACTTTAGATAGATCTTGTATATGGTGAACGTCCCACTGAGATGTTGATAGGAATTGCATTTAACCTCTATATCAATTTACAAAGAATTGACACCTTTACCCTGTTAAGTCTTCCAATCTCTGAAAAGAGTGTGTCTTTTCAACAATTTAGGTCTTTGATTTCGTTCATTGATATTTTGCAACTTTCAGCATGTAGAAGCTGTTCATGTCTTTTTAAGTGCCTACTTAAGTATTTCTTTTTCTCTTTACTTTTTTTAGAGAAAAAAGTGGCTTTTTTTCAGTTTTGGGTTTTTGCTTTTTATGCATTCGTGTTAGGGCATAGAAATGAGATTGATTTTTTGTGTTTGATCTTGTATCCTCTTCTGGATTTACATTCCTTGGAATTTTCTGTTTAGTTGTGTCATTTGCAAATAGAGAGTTTTATGTCTTCTTTTTCAATCTGTTTGCCTTTCTTATTTGTACTGCATAATACCAGCATCTAGAAATTTGATTATTGTTGAGTAAGAGTGATAAGTGTTACTTTGGAAAAAATAATTCAGTCTTTTAACCTTAAATGTAATGTAATTTTTTCAGCTTTCAACACAGTATTTTTCATGGCATGAATATCTTTGGGTTTATCTCAGTTAGTATTCTCTCAATTTCTTGGTTATTTCTTTCACCCAATGTGGGAAGTTTACAGACATTATTTCTGTAAATAGTCTTTCAGTGCAACTCTTTTTTCCCATCTTTTCTCATTTGGGACTCTAATGCAAAGGTTGGATATTTGGTATTATTTCACAGATTCCTGGGGCTCTGTTCAATTTTTTCAGCCTATTTCCTCACTCTGTTGGTAAGACTGGACGAATGGTATTGATCTGTCCTCAAGTTCTCTGTTTCTATCCTCTGCCATCTCCGCTCCGCTATTGAGCACATCCAGTGAGTTGCTATATTTCTCTTAATGTATTTTGCCGTTCTATAACTTTCAATTTGTTCTTTTCTATAAATTATATTTCTTTGCTGGGATTATCTATTTCTTATTTGTTTCAAGAGAACTTTTCACTGTTTCTTTAATCATTTTTCGATGGCTGCTTTGAAATCCTTGTCAGATAATTTCAACATCTGATTAATCTCAGTGGTAGCATCAGTTACATTGGCTATTGTTCATTCAAGCTGTGATTCTCTTGGTTATTTTTATAATGGGTGATTGTAGATTGCATCCTAGGTATTTCATATGTTATATATAAGAGTCTAACTCCTATTTAAATCTTTAATTTTAACAGTCAGTCACCTTGCTGAGATTCATACAGGCCTTGCCTACTTTCATGAGCTGTGGCTCATATGGCAGATTACTTCTCAGAGCCTTAGCTGTGTGGCGCTGCTGGACTTCCCTCTGACCTCTCTTGGCCTCTATGGGGCAGGAGAGATTCCTCAAGGCCTGGCTTCTGGGTTGTTCTCTGTAGGGGCACGTTAGCTCAGTATTTCCCCAAAGGTGCTCCCTGTGAATCTTGTTTCTCAGGACAGGAATTTTCGACCCAAAGGCTCAAAGCAACTTTCTGGGCCAGACTTTTAATTGTAGCTGCTTTTCTCTTCATTTCTGTTCGCCTGTCGCAATGCTTCTGGACAGAAGATAGTTTTCTGCAGCTGCTGACTTACTTTGGCTCAGTAACTTCTGCTGATTTTTCTGCCTACCTACTCCAGTTTTTCCAATGAAGGAAAGGAATTTAAGGATTTTTCGGGCTTTGGATAAAAAGAGATTTTAGGCCTAGGTCACTCATGTAAATTCTGCCTTTTCAGCTTTATTTTTAACTTCAAGGATGCCCATATTAAAATCCCTAATTTTCACCTATCTTTTCTTTTTTTAAGATATGGGCTTATGTGTGTTTTATAACCAGTGATTTTCTAAGTATCAATATTGTATTATAGCTTCAGGGAGCTTCCTTAAGAGAGAGCAAAACCGTGTCTTTTGCTATCCTTTTATGGTTTTCTTTGCCCGTCTCCTTGAAAAGGAAAGCTGACATTTTAAACTACGAGGCTGAGCCTACATAAAGAAGAGCAAAGATGGAAGGATCTGGCACCTTGGCATCTAACCACAGGAACTTGTCACTAGTCCTAGACTGCCTCCACCAAATCCATCTGTGGGAGGAGGGGGAACAAATGTAGACATTGTCTGCATTGTTTACATGTATAAATGCCACTTTTACATTTATCTATCATTTATATATAACTGTAATATTTATTAATACAACATTTTTTTCCTGGAAGTAGAGTCCCGCCAATGCTAATGTTTAAACAGTGGCATTGACTTAGGAGGTGGGAAGAAGACAGATTTTGCATTTGGAAAGCTATGATGTGTTTATCCCTTTAATGCAGTGATAAAATGCTCAGTGAGACTGTCATCTGTAATACCATGCAAATCAGCATCGGGAAAACCTGTATAGACAAGTGGAGGATGGTTGTGTATTAACAATTCCTTCTTAGCAAGTGTGACTGACAGAGAGGAATTGGACGTAGAGCCTCCATCTATGAACAGAGACATAATATTCATCCACTAGGTTTACTACACTGTGGAGCTTAGGAAAGCATAAAAACAAATTGTTTTTTTTTCCCTCAAATTTAACAAATTATAGAATTGTCCTTGTATAAATTTTATATCTGTTTTCAGATATAAGGAGAAGCACCAGCTGACATCCAGCAAAGCATAAAGAATCTTATTTCTATGACCTCAAGGGAATAGACTCCTCCAGCAACCTTAATGAGCTTAGATGCAGATTCATCCAAGGGTCTCATGACAATATTCCAGCAAACCAACACCTCAATGTCTAATATGTGAAACCCGAAACAGAACATTCAGCAGAGACAACCCATATTTATGTCTTCTAGAACTGTGAAATAATAAATGTGTGTTGTTTTAAACCAACAAATTGGTGGTGACTTATTGCAATAGAGACAGAAAACTAACACAGATTTCTCCAAGGTGGCTAGCTTCATGTGATGTGAAAAGGGCAAAATGAGAGAACACAGAAATGAGTCAGAAAAAGACCAGAAATTTATACTAAGCCACTATATCTATTAATACCTATTTACAAGGCAGCATAACCAGACCAGTCTAGGTCTGATCAATGAAGTTAATTTCTAGGGTAGAAGTTTCATAATTGTCATCAACAACTGTTTCTGCATTCATCCCGCACTCCACTCCCTTCTCCAAGTGTGACTTTCACAGTATTTATCCTGTTTCTACTGCAGTATAACATTGAATTTTGGGTGTTTGGTCCAGGATTACATAGTTGTTTTAGAGTTTCTTTTGTTTCAAACTACTTTAAATAAACATTTGATCTTTTTAGTTATCAAATTTAATAATTAATTTCTTTATTAAATATCAATTAAGCAACTACTATATTTCAGGTACTTTGTTGGGTAATAGATATTCAGATTAATAAGATGCTGCTCTCTGACAACATACAGTTTAGTAGAAGATCTTCTGCATGTCTCATGTGTAAGAGAAATTCAGACATTTTGGCCAGTAGGGTGATGGTTACTCATGGAGGGAGTAAGTGTGATGTCCAGACAAAAAAGAGTTGTTTTAAAACTTGATTTTCAATGATAATTCTCTATAAGCTAGATGAAAGCTTCTAAGAAAGTGATTCCCTTTCTCTAAGCTTCAGTTTTTAGTCTTTACAATGAGAATATAACATCTCTCTGATTGAGTTAATGAAATGTTTGCTTTAATAAAGATAAAGAAGTAGCACACTGTTGATTGCATTGTGATGAACTAGTAAAGAATATCTCTAGCATAATGATTTAGTAATAGTAATAATAGATATTTTGCATTTTTAGATTAAATGGCCATGAGATGTCACATTCTGAACTTTGAACCATATTGGAAATCACTCTGAGGTCCTGGATTTGGGGTGGATTCATGAGCTCAATGAACTTTTCCAGTGTTCTCCCTTGGAGGATGGTGGCAAAAGTACTGTGCTTGTGAATGGAAAAGTAAACACATTAGATGACCAATAAGGAAGACTTCTGCAGACCACTGGCTATATCCCAATTATAGGTGTTTAGTTAGGCATATGACTGCCCAAAATAAAATCTATCTCTCCATCTTAATACCTAGAAGATAGGTGATATACCTCTATTGAGGTCATACTTATTAAGGATACTAAAGACTGCATCTGTAATACATGGAGCATCTTATCGGATGCTACACTGTCCCAACCAGATTTTAATTTTAAATAAAAACAAAGTTTTATTTTGTTGAAACCATTTTAATTTGAGGATCACTGTCATAGGATAACGTCTATTAATATATGTTATTTAGGGATTTTTTTTCAGATTGTTTAGATTAAGATCAAAAAGAGAAACAGTTATAAGTGATTCCCTCCACATGAAACAAAACCAGGCAAGAGAAAATTGCAACCAGAGGCTTTTCTGTTTAAGATCTTCAATAAAAATGCGATACCTAAAAACTTATGTGTGTGTGTGTATCTGTGTCTGTGTATAATTAGCTACATGTTTGTATATATCTACAATTTAGTATTAAAAATTAACAAAATAAAGAATATGCTAGAAAAGAGAAATAGGAATAATTAGACTTACACATACTGGAGATCATATCTTAATAGATGTTATTTAGGGATATTTTTTAGATCATTTAGATTATAGTCAAGAAGAGAAACAGTTCAAAGTGATTCCCTCCATGAAACAAAACCAGGAAAGAGAAAATTGCAACAAGAGGCTTGCTTTTCACTTTAAGATCATCAGTAAAAATGTGATGCCTAAAAATTTATGTGTGGGTGTGTGTGTTTGTGTGTGTGTGTAATTGGCTACGTTTGTATATATCTACAATTTAGTGTTAAAATTTATCAAAATAAAGAATATGCTAAAAAAAGAAATAGGAAAAATTAGGGTTTACAAATACTGGAGATCATATCTTAATAGATGTTATTTAGGGATTTTCTTTAGATTGTTTATATTAGAATCAAAAAGAGAAACAGTTAAGTGATTCCCTCCATGAAACAAAACCAGGCAAGAGAAAATTGCAACAAGAGTCTTGTTTTTCATTTCAAGATCTTCAGTTAAAATGTGATGCCTAAAAATTTTTATATGTGTGTGTGTGTGTGTGCACATAATTAGCTATGTGTTTGTGTTTAACTACAATTTAGAATTAAAAATTAATAAAATAAAAAACATGCTAGAAAAAAGAAATAGGAATAATTAGGGCTTACACCTACGGGTTATCATATCTTAATAGATATTATTTGGGGATTTTTTTTTAGATTGTTTAGATTAGAATCAAAAGGAGAAACAGTTCTAAGTGATTCCCTCCATGAAACAAAACCAAGTAAGAAAAAATTGCAATAAGAGGCTTGTTTTTCATTGTAAGATCTTCAGTAAAACTGTGATACCTAAAAATTTATGTGTGTGTGTGTGTGTGTGTGTATAATTAGCTACATGTTTGTATATATCTACAGTTTAGAATTAAAAATTAACAAAATGAAGAATGTGTTAGAAAAAAGAAAGAAGAATAATTAAAGCTTACACATATTGGAGATCACGGATACCTGGATAACAATAGAAGGAAAAATGGCTACAGTAGCTAAGCAGAAGCATTTTTTTTTTCTACAGTTTAATATAGGGTGTAGATGTGGATGTAAAGCAGCCAAAAAAGGGCCATGTAATGGACATTTTATATTTCTGCTTACCCAGGATCATGAATTCCTTCCCACTTGGGGTGATACTCTCATGGTGCATTGATTGCTGCATAAGTCCCCACCTGTGTCTATGGAAAACTGTAGGGGAGACAAGGCATTTACTTTACTTTCCTTCCTGGCAACTGTATTATGACAGGATCAAGTTGAACATTCAGACTTGTTTCTTTGAGATTTGAAAGAGTGATGTGAGAAGGTAGTGTCCAGGTAGTGGTGATGCAGACATGGCAACGATGAAGCCAGTTGTGACCTCCTTCTCAGACTGACAAAGTAGCACGTTAATTGCTGTGTTGGAAGCCGTAGCCTGCATTCTTCTTGTCAATTCTCTGAAATTCCAGTATCTTTCCATGACATTCACTATCTGCATAATTCATGCAGAAACAATTTCTGCTTTTGTATCATATATTCTGTGTGGTACTCTACCTCTCTAATTAAATTTCATAGTGCTCCCTCCTCCTTCACTATCATTCAGCATCACAGGCCTATTTTCTGATCCTTGAACGCAGCACGCTTCTTTCAGTCACCGAATCCTGGAGAATGCTTTTATTCTGCCAAAGTATCTCTTCCCACAGAGCTTAGTATAATTGCTTATATCCAGGTCTCCTTTCAAAGGCAAAAATTCCCTGCCTTCTTTTATAGTACTTGAAGTCATATGGAAATTATTTTAGTATGTATTTAGGCAAGTATTTGTGTTTAAAATGATTTATTAAGTTGTCTTTTCAAACTTGTTTCTTCTCCCTCCCATTAAAATATAAGCTATTTGAGAGCTGGGACCTAGCATGGCTTAACCACAGCTCTATTCCAACAAATCTAGAATAACTCCTAATATGATGCTTTTCTACATTAAAATTGTAAGTTAAACCAAGAAATAAAGTTGTTGGATAAAAAGTTATACCAGAAAAATCTGTGTAACTACTGAAAATTAATAATACATTCAACTCTGAGTTTTCCGTATATTGCCTATCTTAACAGATTGTTTCTGTTATGTATTTTATTTTTTGCCCCATTTCTGTATATTTATTGTCATGTTATAAACTAGTTTAATGAATAGCTTGATTCTATAAAGATTTATTTGAGGCAGTATGGAAAGAGATGCTGGGATGAGACTAGATTAGATCAAAGAAACTTGAGAGTGATAGCAAAGAGAGAGTCAAAAAGATCTAGTTAAAAGACAAGGTTCATAAAAACGCAAAACCATGAATCTGTTCGGAGAGCAGCTGAAAAAAATTAAAGTGCTCTAAGCATGGAAAGAAAGACTGATTGAAGCTTGAATTGAAACTATAAGTGGGAAAATTGGTTCCCTTGTAACATGCTGTTAAAATATTTTCCTTCTCTTCAGTCACTGGGCTAAACTTTAACACCTGTAGTCAACCAGAGGAGCTGTTGAGCAATTTACTAACACAGTATTGACTCCAACTTTATGAAGTCATTTCTTCAATTCAAACTATCACACTGACACCTGTAAGTACACTGTCCAATTTCAGTTCAGAAGGTTTACCTGGAAAGATAATATGTGGATCAGAATAGTTCACTGGGAAATCAAACTCAAGGACAGTCTGTATCCAAGGCTCAAAATTCACACCTTATTCTATTCCCTTTTCTAAATTATGTTTAACCACTATGTTGAAAATAATACATGGCTTCATCTATGAGAATGTTAGATATAGTGAACCCCAAGTTTCTCTTCAAAGAATCCGTATGTTGGTATGTTCAGCTCTCTTATTCTTTAATTCTCTATTTTAATGTTTAAATTCCTTGTAGTTCCAGTAAACAACCTTCTCCACCAGTTCTAATCAGTAGGTCACATCTGTTCCCCCAGCCCCGGCTCTGTCCTGACTCGTCCTGGTCACCTGCTTCATTCACCTGCTCTAGTCACCTGCTCCAGTCACCTCCTTTGTCCTAGGTCACCCCTGGCTACTTGCTCTTACCCACCTGTAACCGTCCCTCCTGCCAAACCACCCACCCTGCCACTCCAGCTCTGACCCATGCTCCCATTATCATAGCCAGTCAGGATTAGTCTAGCTTGTGTGGTCTAACCCTAGCCAATAGGGGAACAACACAGCAGTAGGAGCGACCCCCATCAGGCATAAATAGCCCTTCCCTTCCTTGTCCAGGTGTGTGCTTGCCACTGTTCCATCTGTTAGCCGCACCCTTCTATAGAAGTAAAGTGCCTTGCTGAGGAAATTTATATTTGAGTGCTACTTCTTTTGTGGCATCAGAAATTCTACTTATAACAAGAATAAATGATAGCATTAAAATAATATTTGGAGGTGCCCCCAAATCTCAAAAACATGTTCTCTTGAAATATGAAGTTCAAAGATATTAAAGTTTAGATAGGTTCTATTTTTAAATTTTTTTTTCTTTTGAACACTAGAAGTTTAATTTGTAAAATTCCTAAGTGGAATTAAAGCACAAATAACAAACATCAAAATGCCATTCTGTGAGTTTGTAGACAAGAGTAGATCAAAGCATAGCTCTTCCACAACTCCTTCCCTAGTCTTGAATATAGAATCAAACACAGAACAGTGAGTTAGTGCTGCCTATTTAATGTAGCACTGATCATGTAAAGGTAGAAACTCTCCAATATTCCAATATTTTGTAGCTCGTGGGAATTTAGTGTCTTCCAGTTTAAAGCATCACATGCTTTTTTGCCAAACCATGTAATGCTTAAAAGCCTTGTAAAGATTATTTCCCCCGTATCCAAGTTTGCCTCTGAACCCCATATCCAAGTTTGCCTCTGAACCTGCTAGTCCTGCAGTTTGCAGCTGTGAGACTTCCTGTGGTCCCTGCTACCCTCTCTCTTTAATTCTTGCCTTAGCTGAAAATGCTCATTAGGACTCTAGCCCATGAATTCTCAGGCATTTGCGCTCTTTCTTTGACACCACTATACTTCCACCCTATGCTACCTGTGTAGAAAATACCACATGTCTGGAGTCTCCACCATACATTTGATATCCAATAAAATGTTTCTGACTTCCTTACTAGGATTCTGAAGAATTTAAGAAAAAAAGGGACATAGATGGAAAACATCATTCTCAGCAAAGTAACATAAGAACAGGAAAACCAAACATCACATGTTCCTCACTCATAAGTGGGAGTTGAACAATGAGAACACATGGACACAGGGAGGGGAGCATCACACACCGGGACCTGTTGTGGGGTGGGGAATAGGGGAGGGATAGCATTAGGAGAAATACCCAATATAGATGGCAGGTTGATGGGTGCAGCAAATCACCACGGCACGTGTATACCTGTGCAACAAACCTGCATGTTCTGCTCATGTATCCCAGAACTTAAAGTATAATTTAAAAAAAGAAGAAGAATTAAAATAAGAGCATGTCTATTGATGAACCAAAATCACTCTTATTGCTTAAAAAGAGAAGGAGGAGTTTTATCCCAGAATTAGAAATACTATCCTTGTACACTTCATTCTCAAACAGTGCTGATTCAAATAGGCCTGTTTGTTTAGGAAAAGCCTAGAGTTGAAGCCAGTTAAAGTCTAAGAAGAGCAAAATCAAAACAAAGTTGAACATGCCCAGTGACTCAATCCCAAATTTGCAAAACAACTGTCACTTTGCTTCTCTATACATATTTAAAGTAAGGGAACAGAAGAACTGGAGCATGCCTAGGGGAACAGTTTTAGCATGCAAACTGGGAAATGGGAAGAGTTTTCCTTTTTAAAATACATGCTAGCCGGGAGCTATAGCTTGCGCCTATAATCCCAGCACTTTGGGAGGCTAGGGTGGGTGGATTACGAGGTCA
>NW_016107591.1:1113126-1162656 GCF_001604975.1 Cebus imitator | reverse complement strand
AAAAAAAAAAAAAAAAAAAAAAAAAAATTAAATTAAATTAAAAAATAAAAATAAAATAAAAATGAAAATAGATGCTGTTCTAATTAACTGCTGGGTGCTGAGGAACCCTGTCCAATATCCCTAGATGGCTTTGCCACAAGCTTCAAATCATAGTATGTAATAAAATGTTTAAAAATATAAGATGGTATTTAGCTGGAATTCAATGAAGAATACCATATAAACATATATATGATTTATTTATCACATTAACATTAGCTATGCCAAGCATTTCCAAAAACATACATAAATCTGAGAAATGAAAATAAATATGCAAAATGTAAATATGTTGAGCGGTACAACATATATTCTAAACATTATTAAATATATATATATATACACAAACATACATAAATATTTACACACACTTAAATAAATATATCTCAATATGTTCTACATACCAATACACATCTGTATTATGTTTCAATATCTTCCTGTGAATTATCTATTACATCCACCTTAAGAAAAAGTTTCACAAAAAAGCTATAACTGTACACTGATCAATAGAATCTGATCATTTCTATTTTCTTTGCTCCATTTTTATTGTTTTTAATTATGAGGTTAAATTAGTGAGCCTTGATAGCTTGCATGCATTGCTGAAAATCTCTGGTGAATAAGAATACATGCATAGAAAAGCTCAGTATGAATATAGATAGACAAGTGCTATCTTAAAATTAAATTTTATGTGGAAATTCTTTTTTTGATACTCAGCTTCTTTGCCTTTTAAATTTTTTAAATATCTAAATATGTATATCCTTCAAGCAATAATGGTTGCATACTAAATTTTACTCCCTACACTCAATAATTACTGACATACTTCATTGTGTTGGCACAAATTAAATATCTATGTTTTAATATATAATTTAGATTTAAATTTAAACGTAAGTGGCTTACCACAACATCAATACGTATGTAGAAAGAGCTGCAAGGAAACCACTTATTCTTATTATGTTCCCTTTAATGTGCACCAAAACTGCTAGTCTTATTGTCTGCAGAAGGAAGTCTTGTGGTGATGATAGTGGCTAAATAAAATATTATAGAAGAACGTAAGTTGATACATTATTTACACAAATAAAGTTTTAAAATTAGGGTTAAGCATATTTTGCTTATTGTTAAAAGAATTTCTTCATCTGATACTTAATTATTTTATTTTATAAATGCTATAAATATGAGGTTAAAAACAAAATAAGGAATAAAATAGCATATGAGTTTAATTCTCAACAGACGTGTCTTAATAATACTGGAAGTTATCTGTAGACAACAAATAAACAACTGTAAAACAAACTCTATTAAAATTATTTGATAGAGAACATAAGATTCTGCTCTTTTGAGAACTGAGAGATATAAAAGTGAAAACTAAATTTAGATAAAAAATATATAACCAAAAATGTGATTTGGTTATTATCATGAATATAATTTGTAACAGTCTGACAAGTGCAATTGTGATAAATACATAAAGAATGATTGACAATATCTGGCATAGATTCTTTACAGAAATTGCACTAGTGAGCACATATTTTTTTTGTTTGAGATATCTTAATTTAAAAAGACAGGCATGTTTCTTTGAATTTAATAGCTAACTTTTTACAGATGGACTGATGGTTCAAGTTAATTCATAATCTTTTAAAAATGATGTTATCACAGTGATATATCAACTACAAAGTAAGTTCTCTGAAATTGAATCTGTACTGAAAGGATTGATAGAACTGATTTAGGTTTTCAATTTCTACTTTTTAGTGAATGTGGTTGCACAGAAAAAAATATATATTATCTTCAGCCTTTCACTATTTCTCTAGGCCTCAGTTTCATCATTTGTCAACAGGGTTTATAATTGATAGAACTAACATCTTTTAATGTAATAATTGCCATTTATTTTAAAATATATTTTTAAAAATACACAAAAGTTAATTGTGGTTTATAAAAATAACTGTGAAAGGTAATGTTTTCCATATGTTTTTTAAAACTACACAAAAGTTAGTTGTGGTTTACAAAAATAATTGAGTAAGGGAATGTTTTTCATCCTACGTACTGTAAACTATTTATACTTTATTGAATGTACTAGCCCTAGGGTCTACTTGTGGTCTCCCTTGAAAAAAGTGAAACATGTCTTTACAGGGAGGTATGACAGTGTTCAAGGAATGAAGGAATGGAGGATCAAAAAGAAGCAAGGCAAGTCCCACATACTCCTTTTCATGATCTTGAAAATAGCAGAAATCTCTTGCCAGTGGTGGGTGGGATATTACTGAAGAGTTGGTTATAAGAATACTTGGCTTTCGAGAGAAGCTACAGAATAAGTGATTCAAGAGAAGATTCAAGTAAATATTTCTGTCTACAGGAACAGTAAATTCTGGGGAGATGATCTTAGAATGTTAGGTAGATCCTTGCTTTAGTTAACCAAAAATGCCTGAAGCAGAAAACTGAGGAAACTATTTTTTCTTGAATGAAGCCATTCACATATATGTTTTTTGAACAACAAAAATGTTCTTTTTGATGGGATACACTGTTTATACTCTCAAATTGAACTTACACTGTATATCCATTTTAGAAGTGTACATTTGTTTTGTACACTTCTAAATTTAAAAAAATCAGTTCAACAAGTGTATTTTGTTTGACCGAGGTACTAGATTATTTCAGTTGTTCTAAGTTTATCTTTAGACTGATATTAGGTACATGTTTCCTTTTTTCTTTCTTTTTTCCCATTATAGCACGTTTCAAATATATGGTCAATTACAACACTAAATTATTGTATTTTTTTGAGGCCAAGTCTCAATCTGTCACCAGGCTGAAATGCAATGACGTGATCTCAGCTCACTGCAACCTCCGCCTCCTGGGTTCAAGTGATTCTCCTGCCTCAGCCTCCTGAGTAGCTGGGATTACAGGCATCTGCCATCATGCCTGGCTAATTTTTTGTACGCTTAGTAGAGATGGGGTTTCATCATGTTGGCCAGGCTGGTCTTGAACTCCTGACCTCATGATCCACCTACCTAGGCCTCCCAAAGTGCTGGGATTACAGATGTGAGCCACTGCTCCCAGCCTAAAGTATTTTTTAAAATTCCACTTCCTTACAACAAAACCACCAGTGGGGAATTCTAGAATGGAGAGATTTAGTCAGGGAGAGTATAAATTTTGCAATGAATTCTGCTTAAATCTCCAACTAATTCCAGCATATATTCTAAGAGGCCAAATTTCAACTACAAGAACTAAATTTATATTCCAATGTTAAACTCTATAGGAGAGGCAGATTTAAATTTCAGAAATGTTAGCTACCTATTAAAAAACCATTACTCTTTGGATGAACGTACCAGAATCTAGAGTGCTTGTAATACATCACTCACAATGTGTAGAGTGTAATAAAATTTACTCACTGTTAGAGGAAAGGATAATTACCTATAATCAAGAGAAGATACAACCAATATGATCTAGACTTTAGAATTAGTGGACCATGATTTTAAAATGTCTACTTCAACTATGCTTAAGGAAGTGAAATAAATAAAAAAAAAAAAAAAAAAAAAAACTAAAAAGGAAATCTTAGAAATAGAAAAATAAAATAGCTAAAATTGAAAAATATGAGATTACATAAAGGAAGTGAAATAAGAATCAGTAAGCAATAGGAAATCAAAAGAAATTATGCATTTCGAAGAGAATAAAAAACAGATACAAAACAAAATTAAACAAAGCCATTGGATAATCTTAGATGGTCCAACATGCTTGAAATTCAAGTTGCAGAAGAAGAAAGAAAAATGAAATAAAAAATATTGAAGAAATAATACTTGACATTTTACTCAATGTGGTGAAATGCATTAATTCATGGGTTTAAGAGCGAGAAAGTCCTGGCTAAACACACACGCATACACACACAACCAATACCAATTTCATGTCAATTACTTATTTAAAATCTAAAAATAACATCTAAAATACATAAGGACAGGTAAAAACCATTATGTATAGAGAGACAACAATTACTAATACACTGTTGACTTCTAGTCAGAAATGATACACCCAGACACGACATCTTATAGTGCTAAATGTAAAGAAAGGCAAACGTCAATCAAGAGTTCTACATAAGTGAACATAGCCTTCAAAAATAATTGGGAAATGAAAACAATCTTACTTATAATAATATATATTTTTACTCAGAAGACCTTCACTATAAGAATGGTTATAGCATGTTTTCAACCTGAAGGAACATTAAACTACATTGAAACTCAGCTATATAGGATGGTTTTACACACAAACACACACAATTTTTCTGAATTTCATAAACTTGTATATAACTTTTCATATCAAAAATTTTGTGAAATTTCATGGAATCTATACACATACACACACTTTAGCAAAATTAAAATAGTAAATATATGCTTTGTATGGTGTTACAACCTTAACAAGTTTTATATGCAAAAATATGCATTTAATGCCTGAAATTACGTTTTAATTTAACTTGGTTGTAACTTAAACACGCATCCCTCCAAAACATATATACACAAACATAAACATATAGGTTTAATTAAAATTATTTTAAAAATAAACTAAAGCAAAAGGAGATAGAAAAGGACGATCATAGAAAGAGGAATAGAAAACAAATAATAAAATTGTAGACCTACTGCATATTTTAGGTTAATATTATGTACTATTGAGGAAATTTTCTCTATTCCTATTTTTATAAGGCTTAAAAATCATAAATGGGTGCCAAGTTTTGTCAAATTCTTATTTTTGTATAATTTGATGTAAGTATGAGATTTTTCTGTTTTAGTCTGTTTGGTTTCAAAGCCCCTAGCTGTATGTTTTCTTCTTTCTATTCTTCTGAATTTTGTTTTGTTTGTTTTTATACAATGTCCAAAGGTTTTATCTAACCTCGGTGAGAAGAATAGGAAACATGAATCTACTCTACCTTCTTAGAAGTATTGTGCTTTTGAAAACATGGATCTTTCCCAATTGTAAAGTATTGGGTCAACTTTGTTAGTTGTGTTATTGAAATCAAACATATTTGATAATTTCATGTCTGTTTTATTTATAGTTACTCAGAGAGATGTTAAGATTTAAGATGTAAATGTTTTCCCAGCAATGCTGTGATTCTGTGACTCTTTTGCTTTTTACATTTTTTAGACTAAGTTATTAAGTGTATACACTTAGTAGTACTAGTCATATAATTTTCTAGGGAGTTGTATCATACCTTATTTATAAAATGGTAACCTCATTTATTATATCAGGATCTTCTTTATTTCCCAATAAAACATTTTTATTTATACTGTGTAATTGTAATAAAATGACAGTCTGAAACAGTCTTTTCTTTTAGTATTTTTTTGGTATATTTCTTGTCTTTAGAGTTATATTCCTTTGCAATTATGAAAGATGTTGCATAAGATCCTTTTGCTAAATTATAAATTTATGTTGTAATGCAATCTAGCTATGCTACTGTTCAGTCTATGACTTAGGCATAGTTGCATTTTTTTCCATTTTGTTAATTGTTTTCTGTATGATTTGTACTTTCTTTTTTCCTGTTTTCCTGTCTTGCTGTCTTCTTTTACTATTTGTTGATTGTTTTTGTACGGGTATTTGATTTATTCCTCAGTATATTTTGCGTATTTACTATATTTTTTAGGGTTACCATGAAAACCTGTTATAATTTTAACAGTCTATTTTAAACTTAAGCTTATAACAACTTCAATTGTATCCAAAATGTGTGCACTTTTCCTTAATCTCAAACCCCCATTTTATACTATTGATGTCACGCTTTATACCTTTTGTCTTTACACCCTCAAATTCCAGCAGTGTGAGAACAAAAAACATTTACTTCTCACACTGCTGGAGTTTCCCAGTGAAGTCCCTTTTCCTAGTGTGAAGATGGCTGCCTTCTCACTGTGTCCTCACATAGCCTTTCCTTGGTGCAAGAACATGGAGAGAGAAAGAGAGGGAGAGAAATCTCTTTTCCTCTTTTTCTTATAAAGCCACTAATGTCATCGTGAGGGCTCCATCTTGATTGTCTAATCTAACCTTAACTACCTCCCAACGGCCCCATTTCCAGATACCACCAGGCTGGAGGTGAGGACTTCAGCATGAGACTTTTGATGGGACACAAATGTTCAGTCCATAACATCTTGTCTTTTCCATGCTTTTTTATTTTCTTTGTATGTCTTTTCCATTTAAATGAAGATAAAACATATTCATCTATCTATACACTCCTTTTTTTTTTTCTTATTTATTTATTTTTGAGATGGAATCTCACCCTGTGGCCAGGCTGGAGTACAATGGTACGATCTCGGCTCACTGCAACCTCTACCTCCTGGGTTCAAGCAATTCTCCTGCCTCAGCCTCCAGAGTAGCTGGGACTACAGGTGCCGGACAGCATGCCATGATAATTTTTCCATTTTTAGTAGAGATGTGGTTTCACCATGTTGGCCAAACTGGTCTCTAACTCCAGACCTCGTAATCCACTTCGGCATCCCCAGGTGCTAGGATTACAACTGTGAGCCACCTCACCCATCCTCTATATACTCCTTTTTTAAAATAAGAGCCATAAAAATAGATCTGGATCAACTAGAATATCAACTTTATCACAAAAAAAAATCTTTAATCCTCCACTTGGGAGATAACACTTCTCTAGTTCCTCTCCTACACTCAAACTATTTCAAATCTTAAGACTTTTAAACAGAGTTTTACCACCCTATTCTATATTAATATGTAAGACATGAAAGACAAAAGTTAACACCTGAAATTTGTTATTTGAAAGATGTCTTGCCTCTCTGAGCCTTTGATGACCTCATACAGAGTAGGACTAATTCAAAAATGAAACCCTTGGATGACAGAAAAACCTTCTATCACTGAGTAAAGAACTTAAAACAGAGAACATTAAGGTTGCACAAACCTGACAGATTTCACAATCATGAGAGCCTAGTCCCTCATGAGATCAAGGAAAGGGCTAGCGAAACTCACAACCTCATTCTTAATGGTGAGTGGATGGACAGAGTATGGCCTACTTTTCTCCATGCAGCAGAGAGAATTTTAAACCCCCAACTATGAAAATTCTATGTATTATAGTCCTAAATCTCTTATCAAAATGATGAGGTTAAATTGTGCTAGGTCCCTGTTCTCTAGCCAATGTTATGCTGAAGAATAAAGAAACACATTACTTCTATTCTTTCTTTGTCTAGACATTTTATCCACAAATGCTGTTCCATGGCTCTTGTGTGTGTTGAGGCTTTTACCATTATTTACTCAACAATGTAAAATTAAAGCATGTTGTGAATAGCCTAAGGAAGGGTATTTTATTCTGCTATATATCAAGATCTGTTGAAAGCTGTAAAAATAACTTTGTAGCTTAAAAGCAGATCAAACATAACAAATGAAATAATGCGGAATTAGATGCACAAATAAATAGTTATAAAGCATCTGAGAAAGGAAGCTTTCTAAATCAGTGGCAAAATATAGACTTCTCAGTAAATTAGACTGAGATAATTGGAACAATTTAGAAAAAATATAAGCAGATAATTACCACATCACACTAAAAAAATAAATCATAAAATACATATTTAATATTGAAAATGCATAAAATATATATTTATTGCCTTGGAGTAAGAAATGTCAATTCATTCTTTGTTTTTAAAACTAACAAAATGTTGACAATCTCATAGGGACTCAAAGTCAGTTTTCTATGATATCCTACAAATAGTTTTAAAAATATGTAGTTTTCAGTGTCATAACATAGAAATATTTTTAGAACACCTATTTAATAAACAAATTGAAGAATAATTCATATAATAACTTTTAATAAAAATCTCAAGTAATATATCTTATTTTACATATAAATATTTATATAACCGCCTCAAACATGACCTAAAATAGGGTATAAGAATATGAAAATAATTATCTTTAGAGAGCAAACTGGTTTGGCTGTAGTATGGCTTAAATGGGCTAAATTTGTATATAATAATTAAAACTTTAAATATCAACAATATATATTTGTATAATTGTTGTGAATAAAATCAACACATATTTAAATTTATAGATACAGCAATTTCTAAATTACTCGAACCTTGATGTAAATAGCATATGATATAGTATTCTGCTGGAAAAGGGAGGCTTGCCCTTTTCTCAGTAACAAAAGAAAACTTATCATGTCTTCCAAAAGAATAATGTTGTTATAAATATAGTAAATAATTAACTGTTATGGATATATTTGAAATTTAACCTAAGATGATGGCAAACACAATTAGAATAAACCACTAAATAAATCTTTCTACAATATTATAAAATAATTATTGTTTAATCAATAGCATAAAATTTCACTTTTAAAAAATAAAATGATTTGAAATATATGTTTGTGCATGTGAATTTGCAATTATTTCATATATATAAACATATTTTATTCCTTTCTTTGTTGTTTCTTTCTTATATTTATTACAGCCATATCTTTCATTCTAGAATCCATTGAATTACAATTGAACTTGCTATGCCCTTCCTATGGTGAACATGAAATATGAATGAATTTCTAGTAAAAAAAAGTGCCTAGAAAACTGACTTGGCCTTTCTTGTCAAGATAATACCACATAAAATAGGGACACTGATTATTTAATATGGCTATAGCCATTTAATGAATTGCTGTCAATGGATGTTTCATATCCAAGTTAAATAATAAAATGTATATGTTAGCATATATTACTGCATCTGTTTCTGGGCAAGGAAGGAGATAGTCACTTCTCAGGCAGAGCAAATGAAGGCATGCCCAGTTGTTTTGTGGGGAAACATTTCCAATATTCATGGGATCTCTGAAAAATCAAGAAATACATTTATAGACTATAGAGATTTGAGATGTTTTAAATTGTTGGTTCAAAACCAGTGGCAGTTGGCAACGTCGCCAAAAACAGTCATTGCAGCTGGGTGTAGGGCGCAACTAGCATCTAGCTGGTAGATGACAAGGGTGATGCCAATCATCCTCCCATGCACAGGACAGCTTCCCATAACAAAGAAAGATTGGACCCACAACATTAAAAGAGCCGAGGTTGAAGAACCCTGATTATTTTCAACAAACAATGCTTTTTTCATAAAGATTATTCAAATAATATAAGAATGCTTCAAATGTACATTGTGTTGATACATTTTTAACAATAGAAAAAAATTAAATAAGGCAAGCTTATATTTCAAATTAAAAATATCTTGTATAACTCTTTTAGTCATCTTAATATGCCCACAGAAACATAGGAGAGGGTAAAAAATGCCCAACATCATTAAAACCAGGAGGAACAAAGCTATCACAGGAATCTAAAAGGAATGTGTGTTTCACAAAGCTGAGAAATGGTCTAAAAGTATAAGAAACTTTTGCTAGCATTATGCAGAGAATGACAAAATAGCCTTTTCAATAAAAAGTAGGTGGAAAAACAATTTAGCACTTTTTCATTGTTTGCCATTTTTCATATATGCAAATCATGAGTTAGAGTAATATTTAGTAATATTTGCATATTTAATGTTTAGTAATGCTAAGAGAATATTTTTATACCATCTCCCTTGCAATTTTCTCATTTTAGAACTAATAGAAGGCTGGGCATGGTGGTTTACCACTGTAATCCCAGCATTTTGGGAGGCAGAGGCAGAGGCAGGTGGATCACCTGAGGTCAGCAGTTCAATACCAGCCTGACCAACACAGGGAGACCCCATCTTTACTAAAGATACAGAATTAGCCAGGCATGGCTATGCATGCCTGTAATCCCAGGTACTCAGGAGGCTGAGGCAGGACAATAGCTTGAACCCAGAAAGTGGTAGTTTCAGTGAGTGGTGACTGCACCATTGCACTCCAGCCTAAGCAACAAGTGAAACTCCGTCTAAAAATAATAATAAAAAAAAGTACTAATAGAAGCATCGCTCTTGAATACGTGAACACAGTAAGACTGAAAGTTTGAAAGTTGTGGACAGAGTAAGAGCAGAGTGTTCAACTGGACTAATAATATTGCCTTGTGGCTTTGATAGAATGTGATCCCGAATCATTAACTTCTGTTGATAGGAACACAAGTTAGAGGAGTTCAAAGTCATGAATATCCAAAAGTATTGCAATAAGGCTGGGAAAATACATCATCTCTACCACTAAATTTATACAAGAGGATATTCTGCAGGAGAGTTAATCTGCAGACATCAGCAGTTGGCCATTATAGGTCATTACAGACAGCTGATGGGTGCTTATGTGGAGAAGATTGCCAACTTGCAAGTTCTAAGGCTGGAATAAAGTGAGATACAGAGATCGGAGATGGAGAGCATGTGTTAAAAAAATCTAAATATTAAAGTATCAATTTGAGCCTTAAATGTTAAACTGGGCATAGTATAAATATCTGTGTGTCTATGGGACATTTATAGAGTAAGTTGAAAATCCTAGTATTATGAAATATTTTCCCTTCTCTTGAGGTTTACAAAATGTTCTATGAATCAAGCTAGTTGCCAATAACTTGAGATACAGATAAATAATTCATAAAAATTGAATGGTTAATACACTGACACAGCCTATCACATATTAGAAACAATTTCTGCCTGGTTAATGGGGTTTAACGTATTTTATAAAGGTTAAAAGTAGTATTTGGCATTATAGTATGTCATTGACTCTACTATGGAGGAAAGAGATTCTGTTTCTACAGTTTCATCAAATGTGAGGTCACTATACAACATCTCCAAGGTAAATCACATATGTGGTTATTCAGAAAAGATATGCAAAAATAGGCTCTCAATGTGTTTTAGAAAGAGGGAACAGAAAGCTGAATACTTCTAGGAATCTGCCCAAAAATTTATTAAAATAGAGTCAGAGAGAAACTCACATTATAGCTAATTATAAAATAATGTGACATGTGTCCTATCATTTTGGATAAAACCAACTACATTCATCACAGTTACCATTCTTTCCTCACATTTCTATGTTATTATTATGGTATTATATGTTAATATCTTGAGTTTTACATTTAAAATAGTATTCATCAAGTAATAGACTACAAAAGTCCTGGTAAAATCAAGGGAGTCCTAAATTGGAGAATGCAAGAACAAAGGAAAAACGAGCATTCTGATTACTTGCTAGAAATTTCAATCAATATATTATTTAAAGGTTCGTATTTATGCTGGAAAAGAGAAAGAGATAAGGAAAAAAACTCTAAAGTTATCACTTCAAGTGTTGTAGCCAATATTTTTTTTTTATCTGAGAGAAAAAAATGAAATGATAATTGTGGAACGTGTTTGATAAATATATAGTATTATAATACCATGTGACATTATTTTATTACTTTTGTGCACTATTTTGGCTAATAAGTTATTTTCAACCTGACTATATTTTAAAATGTATTTTGATGATATTTTTATGTGTAGTTTTAGGTTTACAGCAAAATTAAGAGGAAGACACAGAGGTTTCCCATGTATCCTCTGCCTTCTCACACACACAACCTCCCTTATTATCAGCATCTCCAGAGTAGCACATCTTTAAAATTGATGAACCTACATTGACACACCGTAATCATCCAAAGGCCATAGTTTGCATAAAGGTACACTCTTGCTGTTATACATTCTACGGTTTCAAAAACATGTATAATGACATATGTGGTAAATGTAGCATCATACAGTGTGTTTTCACTGCTTTAAAATTCCTATGTGCTCTGCCTATAAATATCCTCATCCCAACTTCTGGCAACCATTGATTGTTTGTACTGTCTCTATAGTTTGGCTTCTTCCAGAATTTTATAAGAAGCGAAATCATACATATACATATGCTATCACTGGCTTCTTTCACTTAGTAATATGCATTTAATTTCCCCCATGTCTTTTGATGATTTGATTATTCATTTCTTTTTAGTGCTGAATAATTTTCCCTTATTTGGACGTGATAAAGTGTATTTATCTACTCATCTCCTTCTCAGCCTTGAAAAATTATCTATAAAGCTGCTTTCAACATCTGTGTAGAGGGTTTTATGTGGACACAAATTTTCAACTCCTTTAGGTAAAGATCAAATAGTGTGATTACTGGACTGTATGGAGAGAGTATGTTTTGTTTCATAAGGACTGCCAAACTATTAAACGAAGTGGCTATCCTATGTTGCATTCGCCCCACCAGCTATGAATGAGAGTTTCTGTTTTTTCACATCGTCATCAGCAGTTGTCAGTTATCTGAATTTTGACTATTCTAATTGGTATAGTGTGGCATTTTCTTGTTTCTGTTTTTTCTTAATTTGCATTTCCCTCATTTACATTGTGTAGCATCTTATCCCATGCTTTCTGTCATGTGTATGTCTTCTTTGGTGTGGTGTCTGTTAAGATCTCTGAGTCATTTTTTAACCTGGTTGTTTTCTTATTGTTGAGTTTTAAGAGTTATTTGTTTTGTGGAAGACAGTGTGGCGATTCCTCAAGGACCTAGAAATAGAAATTCCATTTGACCCAGCAATCCCATTACTAGGTATATATCCAAAGGATTATAAATTGTTCTACTATAAGGACACGTGCACATGAATGTTCATTGCAGCACTGTTTACAATAGCAAAGACCTGGAACCAACCCAAATGCCCATCGATGATAGGCTGGACAGGGAAAATGTGGCACATATACACCATGGGATATTATGCAGCCATCAAAAACGATGAGTTTGTGTCCTTTGTAGGGACATGGATGAACCTGGAAACCATCATTCTCAGCAAACTGACAGAAGAGCAGAAGATCAAACACTGCATGTTCTCACTCATAGGCAGGTGTTGAAAAATGAGAACACATGGACACAGGGAGGGGAGCACTACACGCTGGGGTCAGTTGGGGGGAAATAGGGGAGGGATGGTGGGGGGTGGGGAGCTGGGGAGAGATAGCAAGGGGAGAGATGCCAGATGTAGGTGATGGGGAGGAAGGCAGCAAATCACACTGCCACGTGTGTACCTATGCAACAATCTTGCATGTTCTTCACATGTACCCCAAAACCTAAAATGCAATAAAATAAATAAATGGGAAAAAAAAGAGTTATTTGTATATTTTGATGACAGTCCTTTCAGATGTGTTTGAAAATATTTTTTCTGAGTTTGTAGTTTGTTAGTTTCTTTTCTCATTCTTTTGACATTGTGTTTTGCAAAGCGGAAGTTTTAAATTTAAATGAAATCTGGTTTATCAATTCTTTCTTTTATAAATCATGCCTTTGGTGTTGCGTTTAAAACATATTATCATATCCATAAGTTTTTTCCTGTTATCTTCTAAACATTTTATAATTTTTTTTATATATTTAGGTTTATGATACATTTTGAGTAAATTTTTGTGATGGTTGTAAGGTTTGTGTATTGATTCATTTTTAATTTGCCTGTGAATATTTAGTTATTTCAATATCACTTTGGGGAAAGGACTATCTTTTCTCCACTAATTGCTTTTGTTTCTTTCTAAAACATTGGTTGATTATATTCATGTGAGTCTACTTCTTATTTTTTAATGTCATTTTATTAATCTGTTTGCCCATTCTTTTACCAATGTTACACTGCCTTGATTACTGTAGCTTTATGGTAAGTCTTGAAGTCTGATAGTGGGTCAGTCTACTGGCTTTGTTCTTCAGTACTGTGTTGACTATTCTGAGTCTTGCCTCTCTTTATAAACCTTAGAAACAATTTGTTGATATTGACAAAATAACTTGCTGAGATTTGGGGGGAGGATTACATTGAATCTATAGATCAAGTTGGGAAGAACTACATCTTGATACCATCAAATCTTCCTATTCATGAATGTAAAATATCTCTCCATTATTTAGTCTGATTTCCTTCATCAAAGTTTTGTATAATAGTTTTCCTCATATAGATCTTCTATGTATTTTTATATATTTATATAAAATTATTTGATTTTGGGGGTTGCTAATGTAAATGGTATTGGGCTTTTAATTTCAAATTCTACTTGTTAATTACTAGTATATAAGAGATTTATTAACTTTCATATATTAATCTTGTATCCTATAACCTTGCTATAATCACTTAGTAATTCTAGCTTTTAAAAATTATCATTCCTTCAGTTTTACTACATAGATGATTATGTCATCTACAAACCAAGAACATTTTGTTTCTTCCTTTCCAAAATGTATGCCTTTATTTCCTTTTTTTGCCTTATTCCATTAGCTGAAACTTACTTTTTTTAGTTCTGTGGTCTCTATGTTATCTATATTTTTATAAGTCTGCCTGTCCAACATGGTGAAATGCCATCTCTACTAAAAATACAAAAATTAGCTGGGTATGGTGGCGGGCACCTGTAATCCCAGCTATTTGGTAGACTGAGGCAGGAGAATCATTGGAACTCGGAAAGTGGAGGTTGCAGTGAGGTGAGATCACACCGTTGCACTCCAGCCTGGGCTACAAGAGTGAGACTCCATCTCAAAAAAAACAAAAAAGAATGAATGTTCATTACCTCCTTAAAGACCTGCAGTGGTGAGCCCACTGCATTAGGATTTTAGGGCTGCCATGCTGGTCATATTTAATTTCTGGGTAACCATACTCTGAAATGCAAAACTTTGTTTTGTGATGACAGTTTGCCCTCCATATTCATGGGTTGCACATTCACGGATTCATCTAAGCCCAGACCAATAATACTTTAAAAAAATTTTAAAAGATGGTTGCATCTGTATTAAACATACACAGACTTTTTTACTTCCTTTTCATTATTACCTAAACAATACAGCAAAACAACTGTTTACATATTATGTACATTATATTAGGTATTATTAGTAATGTAGACACCATTTAAAGCATGCAGGAAGATATGTTAGGCTGTATGCAAATACTACACCATTTACCTAAAAGGTTTGAACATCTATGGATTTTGGTATCTATAGATGCGGGTGACCTTGAACTAATCTCTCAGGAATAGAGAGAGATGATTGTATTTTTCTCCATGCCGATTTTATTTCGCAATAAATAGCTTATAAGCCTCTGTCAGATGACAACTTTTAAAAGGAGACTTTTTAGTAAAATTCTAAATCTGAAATTCTCATTTCTGGATGTATATTTTTAAAGAATGTCTTATGATCTGAGTATTACTTAAAAATATAAGTCAATTCTTAGCCACTTTAGAAAATAGGATTAGAGAGATTACTTATACATTATCAAGATTGCTTATCTTAAACAGTAAATATCTTTTAGATATTTATATTAGATGTTATATTTTTTCATTTTATCAGATGACACAAGATCTAATATATACTAAAGAATACATGAAATGAGCAATTATTTTTGTTTGCTGTTTATCATTTTAAACATATCTTTAATATTACTAATTTTCTGAATTTCTAGAAAATTCTGTATACTTTTATACCCAATGTGTAATAAGACAGTGAATTTTATTTTATAACTATTTTATCAACATAAATCTAGAATCTTATTGTTATTTAACTCACAAATTTGATGAATTTCTAGTATTAAGTCAGGATGGCTTTAAGAGTAATTTTGACTGACAGCTGAGAAGTCTAAACTTAAAATGTACACAGGTGTGTATTTATTAAAGGACAAATTCTGTGATTTCTCCTATTTCCTACTTAATTCGTATATACAGTTTATGGGACTTTTATTCTTTCAATTTATACTACACAATCATCATAAATAAAAACATCAATATTTCTACTGTGATAACAAACAGGGGTTAGGCATTTGTGATACATAGTTTAAGCAGCTCCAGACTTGAAATTACAGAAAATGTAAAATGCCTCAACCAAAAGCAATGACAGTGAATTTTTATATAGCATCTCAATCTCAATTACATTTTTTTTTGTTTTCTTTCTTTCTCTTTTTATAGAGACATTTTTTCAAAATAATCATCCAAATCACTTATGATCAGTAAGTATAAATACACATGTCATTTCTTCTTTTATGTATGTAAGCTATATTTTAATTTTTAAACCATTTTCAAATTTGAAAAGTTTAATAAACTGGGCAATTTTCTTATCTTTACATTATTTCAAGAAGCATATTACAAAGAATAATGCATCATTTCGATTAAGTTAGAATACTATCAAATATGATCATTTAAAAGATGGGGGTATAAGAAGTAATTAAAGTATCACAGCTGTCCTGTATGTGTGTGTGTGTGTGTGTGTGTGTGTGTGTGTGTGTGTGTGTCTGTTTGTGTATGAGTGTGTGCTTTCATTCAATACACTTTAAATGTTAATTTTTTTTGGACTCTGACTAAGTTAATAGCCCTGCTTTATATAAGTCCCACATTCAGTCCATATACGTACTGTAGCTATTACAAAAGATAGACAGTAATCTCATTTCCTAAGATTGAAGAGTGCATGGACATTGTGATAGATCGGCAGAGCTCTAGCTTCATCCACATTACTGAAAAACCAAGGAACTATGCCTAAGGACCATGAGGTATTCTCCTTTATTTCCTGCAACCTGCATTGGAGGATTAAGGCTGATGCCTCTATATAATGGTAAGGCAGAGCCACAAATTCTCTTTGATACGTATCCACTAAAAATTCAATACCTATGATTTTAGTATTCTAGGAAGAATTTAGACTTTTCAAGCATTTCTGGCCTAAATTCCTGTGAGGTACTACTTTTTTTTTAAACTTCTAAAATGGAATATATAAACTTTAAAAATTTCAGCTGATTGCAGGGATTTGATTGTAAAGCCAGAAGAGACAAATTTTCTCAAAGAGTTAACGGCTCCATTTTTGTCACATATTCAACATAAAAGGATTTGGGAAATCCACCTCATTATTTTTATTTTATTTAACTTCTTAGAGACTCTGAATATAGGAGGGATATATATTTTATCACAGATTTTTGAACTGTCAGGAAAATTGTAAGATTAAATACAAATGCTCCTTTTAAAGAATGTTTTATGACAAGAGTTATAGAATGAATTATAATGAAATATTTGAAATGATATTTATATTTATTAAGTATCCATCTTTAAAAATATTGTTCATTATTTTAACAAGAAAATTTATTTTTTATGATATGGCCCCTTCCTGGAAAAAAAAGAAAGACACAAAATGAATAATTTTATCAGGTCTATTTTCTGTGAGAAGATGAATATATGTAGTTTTTGTTCAAGGAACTCAATTGCTCAAAGATTTATGAGTCACAAAGTAATCATAAGAGGGTCTCTGAAGACTCACTAATAATAATACATATATAAATCTAGATTTTGACATCCTAGTGGGTCTTTTTTTTTAAATTTCAGGTAAGAAGTCAAAATATATAATAGCACTAATCCCATCTTTAAACAATTTGAAATCCACAATAATACTTCATTCTTATGGATTATTTTATCACAACAATAGTATAAACATAAATCTGGACAGTATACACTATGGGAAATATATAAGGCCTTTTTAAAGCTCACTTCTATCTTTCTCAGAAATCTTTTAAATCACCACACTTAGAATCCTAAATTCATTTGTTTAAAAAAAGAAAATACTCAGTGACTCAAATTTTCAGTAAACCAATAGTTTCTTTGAAGACCTCAAAGGCAATTAAAGAGTTTAATGAACTTCCTTAGCAATCTGTGGTGAAAAGATTCTTGAACTCTTGAGTCAAAGGAAGATTTTACTTTTGTACTTACATGTTCAGAGATAGGTGACAAAGCTGGAAAGAAAATATGATTGTTTAAGGTATGTGTATTCTCTATATTCATAAATGTTCACATTAATTATGATGCATTCCATAACAAAACTTCAAACCTATCTTCTAAAAAGTAATAAATTAGGACAATACAACCAGTCTTATGCCTAGCTTATTTTTCCTGGTGACAGCTACCTGTTCTTTACTGCTACCAATATATCAACTACTCTTCCAATAGTAGTTCACCAACATGAATCCTCATATGACACTTTAGAATACTTAAAACAATGTTTTCACAGAACTCTATTTGGTATGCACAACTTTTATGTCAGATGATTGTAATTTCCATCTTTTTTTTCAGTTTGTGTAGGAAACAAACTGAAAATTTAATGACTTCCTCGAAACTGCATATTTCATTGTTTATCTGAAACTTCTATGTAAATTTCATATCTCACATCCTATGTCTGTGCCTGAAAACACAGGCACTTGCCTAGAAAATAAGGAGTTAAATTATTGTCTAACTTTACGGTAGAAAGTAGCATATTGGAAAGGCGATCTGCCGTGTAGATTAGAAATATAAGACAGACTGCTTTGTTTAATTATCAAAGATCATTTCCATTTTCTCATCTGTTATGATATTCAGCAAGAAATTAGATCACTTTAGTGAAGTAAGTGTAGTAAGTTTAGATATTGAATATTTCAGAATTGCATGCAGTCAATGGAAGCATTTAGAACAAGCCATTAATTTAATAGTAACACTATTCTGTTGCTAAAATGAGTTAATGTATTTTGAATAAATTTTATAAAAGCTGCCTGTCATATTTGATAGAGTCCATTTAGAAAATTTATTTGAATGTCTGATAATGTGGCTCCATTTATGTGAATTTATGTCTTAGACTTTTTTCAGAAAATATTAAAATAACTTAAAAATCATTGAGGTAAACTCATTTTACTTTTTCTGAGAGAAAAAAATTATTTCTTACATAGTATATATTTTCTCTATATTTAGGTATAAACATATCTCTTCCTGCCAGTATATAAATGTCAAAAAACTAATAATCAGATTCTTCAAGAACTTATGAATCATCATGGGAAAAAGTTGAAAAATAGCTCTCCAGATTCATTGCCAGATCACTACATACCATTTACAAAATTGCTGCTATAGTGTGTTAATCAGTCATGTAAAGGAACTCTAAAAGTTAGAGATCAAATAATTTTAAATTATTTTTGTCAATTTTCCTCTCACTGTTTATCTCATGGTAGAAAATGTCCATATCCTAATATGTTAATATGGTATTTTGTATCATTCATTGTCATTTAAAGTACTTCATTTATTCTGATACCTATTTTTCATATTAAACACATCTGAATTTGAAATATATGGTAAATAATAAAGCATATTGTACCTTGATTTTTAGCCTTTCCCTATTCTTAATGTTGCAGAAAATAATGTTATGTATTTCAAATTATTCTACACAACATATAATGGTACATGTTTTAGAATATATTTATACATAATTCTGGGTTTGGAAATAAAATAGAATCCATTAATAAATGCTGCTTTAGGATACATTGGTTTAGTAGAGGATATTGACAAGTAAGAAAATACAATGTACTTTCATATCTATGCCTATAGAACAAAGGAATAGAAGTATATGGAAGAATCGGATATTATCTGTCAGATAGCCACATCAGTATATAAAATACAAAACAATGAACACATGAGTAGAGAAACAATATAGGTTATTAGCCCTTAAAAACTTCAAATATATGCTACATGTTTTCTCACTAATTTAAAATTTAGTTACATGAGGTAATTCAAACCAATGAAAATATAAAAAGTAATAATATAATGATTTAATTAATATCCTTTAGATAAGACATATACAGTCTTTTTTATTTTTGGAGTTTTTGAGATGTTTTATATTCTTTCACACAGTATTCTAATGCACTTCAACTCTTGCCAACATTATGGGGAGAATTTCTTTAGCCCCTTTCTGAACTACTTTTTATGTTACATAGTTTATCTCCCAAATTCTGTTACCTTCTCATATGATTTCATTTATTAAGTAATTACAGCAAAATTTAAGTTATGTAGCACAAGATCTACTTTGACATTATTTTTAGTCATATTTGTCCTTGTTGTTGAATTTTACTATCTCACTAAAGAAATGTTTATCAATCTTAATGAATATTAGAATTACATGGGCGGACATTTAAAAACCCTTATATTCAAATTCCACTAAAACGGTTGTAATAAATTTTAGGTGTGACTGTGTAACTTTGAATTTTTCTACTGTGCAAGCAAGGCTGAGATTCCTTGCTTTAGATCACTTTGGCATCTTTTATGATTAAATGAAACCATAAGCCATCAGTTTTTGTTAAATTAAAACATATTTTTACCATTTAATTTTATTTTTGTTGCTTTAAAATTATAGATTGTTTGAGGATGAATAAACATCTTAAACATATCTTTGAATTTAATAAAATATTTTATGTCAGTAATGTTTTCACTCTTCTTTGGGAGAATTGTTATAGAGTCAAAATGGATAGATGTACTGGAATCTCAATTATACTCTATCTACCTAATTTGCAAGCTGTTTCTTAATGGAGCAGTATAGCAAATACATTAAGGTCATTTGCTGTATAGTCTCTGCTAGAGATATTCGACTGGGCTGTTGTAAATTAAAAACGGCCATAAACCATACAGAAACAAATAGATGTGTATATGTTCCAACAATATTTTACTTACAAAAATACATGTCAATTCTATGTACCATGTACCATGGGATGGCAACTTCTGAAAAAGCAATTATTGCTGACTTATTTGATCAGAGGATTTACTGAAAATCCAATAGTGTTTGACTATCTCTTTGTAAAGCCCATCTATTTTACCACATTATCATTTACCTACTCTTTGAATTTCCTCCATCTATTTATTGAAAGATAATTATGAAGTCTAAAATTATAGCTATGTAATCTGGTTGTATTTTTAAAAGTTGTGACTATAAAATCTATTACTCTTGCTACAATTTGATTCCTGAATTCTAACGTCAAATATTATTTAAATAACATATGCAATCCTATAGGAACCTTACATTTCACAGTATCCAAACTTAACTCACCAACCATTTTACTCTAGTCCTCTCCAAATTACAACTTAAGGCATGACATCTCCATTTATTTTTTGCTCAGATTAGAAACACAGAACTCTTGTTAGATCTTCCCTGCTATTTGATCTATTGCACTAAAACAAAGACTTTCTAATTCTGTTTCCCAAATAAACAGCCCTTCCTTTCTGTATTCAAATTTTCCTTCTGGTTAATAAGTTTATCATCTCTTTACAAAGCTCTTACAATCATTCTTCACTCTAGCATCTTCTCCTTGAGAATTATTCATTGCACTGCTAGCCATACACACTTGGTCAGATTACTCATTTTAATATTCTGCATATGTTTCTGTAGCTTACGTGAAGAACAAATTTCTCAGCTTTATACAAAATGCCCTTAATTGCCTGAGAGGACTTTGTTTAACTCTTTTTTCCTTTTCCTCTCTCTTTCCATTTCACATTCTCTTCCATTTTCCTTCTAGCAATATTGAAAATAATGGTCATTTAATGAACATGCCATGCTTTCTCATTATTCTGTGCATATTTTAATTTGCTAATTCTACCTCAAATATCTTTCTCTAGAAATCTGCACAAAAAGCTTTGTTTGTTACATAACTTCCTTGAATTTTTAAATATTCTAAGAAGGCTTTCCTACAATATCTTCTTATCTATTTATACGCTTGTATGTTTTAATCATCATATATATTGTAATATTCTGTTAACATATTGAAAATGAGACATCATCTTATATTAACAAATTGTTGGCATGTAATACAATTTTAGAATGTAACTAATAAATAGAAAGTATTTTAATAGTTAAATTAAATAAAGGTTAAATCAAAGGTACAAAATAAACAAATGAATAAAGTATAAATTAAAATCCTTTATTGTATTATTAAAATGAGAATATTCTACATATTTTCTTGCATTTATTTTTATTCAAAATCAAACTTTTACCTATTTAAAATTCTGCCCTTGATTTTATATTTCTTATTTTAGGGAAGTGGATTCTACAAAATTCTTAGCATAGTACACGCAATGAAGCTTTGTTTCTAATTTTCCATGGAAGGAAAAACAACACAATTAAAGAAACTTTTATTTATCTAACAAATATGATTCAAATATCATTAATGTGCAATAAAATAGCTTACATTTCAAGGTGGTAATTGTTATTTAACATTTATTAGATACCTTTATGGTAATTTTGAACATCTTTTAAGTGGAAATCTTCACATTAATATTTAATGCATAAAATATGCATAAACTAAAGTCTTTTAATGTATGTGTAAACAAAAGTATTTAAATAAAATTTTGGTCTTTTTTTAATTCACTTGATCACGTATTTAAGAATATCCTGCCAGGCGCGGTGGCTCAAGCCTGTAATCCCAGCACTTTGGGAGGCCGAGGCGGGTGGATTACGAGATCAAGAGATCGAGACCATCCTGGTCAACATGGTGAAACCCCGTCTCTACTAAAAATACAAAAAATTAGCTGGGCATGGTGGCGCGTGCCTGTAATCCCAGCTACTCAGGAGGCTGAGGCAGGAGAATTGCCTGAACCCAGGAGGAGTGAGGTTGCAGTGAGCCGAGATCGCGCCATTGCACTCCAGCCTGGGTAACAAGAGCGAAACTCCGTCTCAAAAAAAAAAAAAAAAGAATATCCTGAAACACAAATTATATACCTACAAACTATATATATGATATTATATATATTACATACGTATGAATGATGTGGTTACTATAACTAGACAGTGTTGCAGACCAGAAAATTAACCTTCAAACTGGTTTTGGATGTATGTTTATAGTCATGAACACTTTTGTTGAGATAGAATTTTACTTGAGAGACCAATATAGAAATATCTAATTAAAAAAAAAAAAAGTGGATATGTTCTGTTTAATGAGGGACAGAAGTTTAGAGCTACATCCACTGAGAACACAGTTCACAATTCACTAGTTAACAGATAAGGAAAAATACAAGTGCTGTTAATATATCTATATTTTTAATATGTTTGGAGACCCATACTTAGCTGAGTCTCCAGTGCATTCCCTATTTTTGTTTCATGTTATTAGAGGTTTATTACCCATGGGTAGAGTAAATTGTTTGAAGAATACATTTCTGACTGCTTTAGGATGCTGAGAGTTGGTTTAGTGGTATTAAAATATTATATCAATAGTAACTACAGCCTAGCACTTACTTTGAAATATTTTACTCAATAAAAAAGAAATAGGCGGGTGTTGAACAATGAGAACACATGGACACAGGGAGGGGAGCACTACACACTGGGGTTTGTTGGGAGGAAACAGGGGAGGGACAGTGGGGGTTGGGGAGTTGGGGAGAGAGAGCATGGGGAGAAATGCCAGGTATAGGTGAAGGGGAGGAAGACAGCAAATCACACTGCCATGTGTGTACCTATGCAACAATCTTGCATGTTCTTCAAATGTACCCCTAAACCTAAAATGCAATAAAAAAAAGAAAAAGAAAATCACATTCCCTATTGCTATTTATTTGAGGAATATATTACTTATCCTATGATAAATAATGGATTTTTTTCTATATTTGTAATAATTATGAAAGACAATCTTTCATTACAAATCTTATCATGCAAAATAAAATTATTGCATCCTTTATTGCTATAACATATGTAATATTTTGCTTAAAAGATAAATATAATACACATATAAATACTGTATACTTTTTTTTCTAAGAAATGGATATTTGATGGTTTCAAGAAAGATAACATTCAACTAATTCTCCTAAAAAACAATTCAGAATTCATTTTATATCTGTTCCTTAATGTCTTTAAAAATATTGCAGAAGGTAGATAATTTCAACATTAATGTTTTTAAGGAATTACTTTTTTCAAGAATGAGTTAATGTCCTTTGCAGGGACATGGATGAAGCTGGAAGCCATCATTATCAGCAGACTAACACAGGAACAGAAAACCAAACACCACATGTTCTCATTCATAAATGGGAGATGACCAGTGAGAATACACAGACATAGGGAAGGGAATATCATACAGCAGGGCCTGTTGGGGTGTGGGGGTCAAAAGAAGGGAGAGCATTAGGACAAATACCTAATGCATGCTTAGAATCTAGATGACAGGTTTATAGGGGACACAAACCACCGTGGCATGTGTATACCTATGTAACAAAACTGCATGTTCTATACAAGTACCCCAGAACTTAAAGTAAATTGTTTTAAAAAATAAAAACACTCAAAAAAAGAAAAATTACTTTTTTCATAACTAAAAAACTTTAATTTCATATTTTAAGGGGAATTTTGGATAGTTTGTAATTTAGAAAATTATTTTTAGGCAAAAAAATACTGATTAATTGCTTCTACATTTAATTGCAAATGATGAATTGGTCTGTAGTTTAAAATTATATATTATCAGATATATTACATTTGTATTTATATACACATATAACTAAAGAGTGTTCTAACTCACAATCTTCAATGTAGAGCGATTCAAGTAGCATATGTCATATCTATCTTTACCTACAAGTAGTTTATGCAATAAATGTATATAGGAAATATACATAAGGCTAATTTAAAATGTGGCAGATAAATCATAAAAAATAGGACTCAAATAGCACAGAGGCAGCGAGAGTTATTACTACTAATTGTACCAGATGGAGGTGACAATATCTCAAATTGTTATTACTCTTCTTGATTTTTCCGGTATATACATTCATGCAGAACTTAATGAGGGAAATAGATTCTGTTAAATGTATTATTAGTCCATCTAATAATTGTGTGAACATCATAGAAAGTACACACAGGGCCCGGCACAGTGACTCACGCTTGTAATCCCAGCACTCTGGAAGGGATTGGACCACAAGGTCAGGAGTTCGAGACCAGCCTAACATGGTGAAACCCCATCTCTACTAAAGATAGAAAAACTAGCCAGTGTAGTGGTGAGCACCTGTAATCCCAGCTACTATGGAGGCTGAGGCAGGAGAATCCTTTTCACCTGGGAGGCAGAGGTTGCAGTGAGCTGAGATTGCGCCACTGCACTCAAGCCTTGGTGACAGAGAAAGACACTGTCTCAAAAAATTAAACAAATAAAATAAAGTACACACACAAGCCTAGATGGTAAATAGCCTATTACACACCTAGGGTATACACAGTCTAGCCCCCCCAGGTTACAAATGTGTACAGAATGTTACTGTACTGAATACTGTACAAAATTGTAACATAATGGTAACTGTGTATCTAAACATAGAAAAGGTACAGTAAAAATATGCTGTAACAGATAAGAAATAAAATGTATCTGTATAGAGTACTTACCATGAATGGAGCTTGCAGAACTGGAAGGTGCTCTAGGTGAATCAGTGAAGGAGAGATGAGTGATTGTAAAGGCCTAGGATATTACTGTATACAACTGTAAACTTTGTGAACACTGTGAACTGTGGCTATGCTGAACTTATTTTCAAAAATTCCTTCTTCATTAATAAATTAACCTTAGTTTACTGTAAGTCTTATACTTTATAAACTTTTTTTTTTAACTTTTTGACTTGGGTAATAACATTTAGCTTAAAACATAACACATTTTACAACTACACAAAAATTCTTTTTATATACTTATTTCATAAGCTTTTTATTTTTAAAATTTTTCTTTTTTTTTTTTTTACTTTTTAAACTTTTTGTTTAAACTAAGACACTAAAATACATTGGACTAGCCTACACGGGGTCAGTATCATCAATATCAATGTCTTCCACCTCCACTTCCTGTCCCATCGGAAAGTCTTCAGGAGCAATGACACAAATGGTGCTGTCATCTCCAATGATAGCAATGCCTTTTTTAGGAATACCTCCTGAATGAACTGCCTGAGGCTGCTTTACAGTTAACTTTAAGAAAAATAAGCAGAAGAAATATACTCTAAAAGAACCATAAAAAGTAAAGTATTTTAAATACATAATCCTGTATAATAGTCATTTATTATCATTATATACACATAATTATATGTGCTAGACTTTTATACAACTCACAGTGCAGTATGTCTGTTTATGCCAGCATTACCACAAACACACAGGTAATGTGTTTTGCTATGATGTTATGATAGCTATGATGTCACTAGATGATAGAAATGTTTTAGATCCATTATAATCTTATGTGACCACTGGCATATAAGCAGTCCATTGCATTGTATGCAATGCATGTTACATGGCACATGACTGTATATATAAACATACATTTTTTACGACCTTTACATAACCTGTACATGTGCTTAATAAAGTATATGGTTTAATTTTATCAATTTTCAAACTTCATAAGAGTCTATATTCATACATTATTTTCCATTTTTTATTTATTAAAACATTTGGAAGATTAATTAATGTGGGTCCTTTTAATTCAAGATAGTTTAACTTCACTTCTATAAAGTATTGAAATATAGTTTTTTCCTGTGGTTTGCTATTTAAATTATTTGCAGACTTTTACTCTTTAAAATCTATGACATCAGGAGTAATCTTGAGTGTGTTATATTGCGTACATATCTGGCAGATTATGCGGGGTAGATTCCTATGCTTGAAATAACTGAGCATATTTGAAAAAGGAGAAATTTAGGGAAAAGGAGGCATTAAGTGGGGAAAACATATCGAGCTAATAAAATATTTTGTTAGTTCAATAATTAATTATCCTTTTGTAATTCATTACAACGTTACCATATTTTGTCTCTAATAAGGCTAAGCTTCAGAAATATTTGTGTAGAATATGTTGAACTCCCTGTCTTCTCTTTTATCCCTATAACTCTATAATAATATTCCCTGATTTATAATAAACATTGGTTTATTTGTATAATCCTACCTGACTGTAAATTTCTTAGAGTAAGAATACATGTCTTAAGTGGTTTTATAAAATAATAAATTGTTTTTAAATGAATTATTAGATAGATAATAGACATATAGACACATAGAAGATAAATAGAATCATTTCTGCAAGCCATACCATGAATAGGTTTAAAAATTAAAATATTGCCTTATTCAATATCATATATATAATAATATAATAATATATTGCAATATTTATATTGCAATAAGTTCTACATCTTGCCAATTTTGTTTTAATATTCAAATAAAGATAAATCAATACATGGTACAAATAAATATGCTTTGAATGCTCAAAAATAGTATTTTTACACTGAAAATTAACGATGTTTAAAAATAGAGAATTCTAAGAAATTCAAATTTTAGCAAAGATGTTGCTTGATGAGTAAATATTTGAAATATTTATATTTCCTGAATCAGCACTGAAAGATTTTCCTCTGAGAAATGTCCACTAAAATCTAGAGGAGTTCAAAAATGCCAAGATGAAGGGCACACAATTTTCTATAGTCCAATATCGTTTATCACCATGATCATACAATTGAGTTCTTCATCCTTAACAACATGTGTTTTATCACAGGAATGCACCTTATTTGTTGATAATATTGTGTGTTTTCTGTTCTTTCCAACTGAAAAAAATTCTACCCATCTTCCTGGTTCCAATTAAAATATCACTTCTATAAAGGCACTCCTGCTCTTCTTTCAGTCAGTTTTCTTGACATTGTTTTATTATATTGCTTACTGTATTACAGAAAAAATCAATTCTATAACTGTATTTTCTTTACCCTATATTTAGCCTTTATTTGAAACAAGAAAGTGTTTTTTCTTCATTTTTTATTTAGTGATAACACTTCACAATCACATTGTTAGAATTCATGGAAAATGTCTAATGTAGATGCTGGGGGGATGGATGCAGCAAACTACCATGGCACGTGTATACCTATGTAACAAACCTGCACATGTACCCCAGAACTTAAAGTACAATAAAAAAATAAAAACTTATGCACCAAATAATAATGTAACTCAGGAATTTTTAACAACATGGAAAACTATTTTATACTTTATTGAAAAACAAATTACAAAAAATGTACACTCTGCCTGATTCTACTCATGAAAAAATATCTATGTATGTATGTGGAAAAAAGAGACACAGATTGAAGTCATATAACTTTGTGGTTGAATTATGAGTGGTTTTTATTTATTTCTAAATGCTTTATATTGTCTAAATTTTCAGTATTCACCATAGACTAATCTTGTAATAAAATGGTATCATAATAAAAAAAAAAAAAAAAAAAAAAGAAAGAAAAAATACGTAGAAAGCTGCATAATCCAGAATAGTTTAGGCTTTGTCGCTATAACAACCTGACTCTCTCAGTGGTCACATATCTACTTGCTGTGGGTTAGCATAAGCACTCTGCTCCAAATTTCTGATACTGAGAAGATTCCCATATCGACGTATGTTTTCAACATTGCAGAGGCAAGGGAAACCATGGACTAGCTCCGAAACTTCCTGACAAATGAGGAAGGCCACTTCTGATGGCATTAATATCTAGGAATTTAGGAGAGCTACATTTGATTGTGAAGATTATATATTAAGATTTGTTATTTATGGTATATATTGTTAGTATATAATGCTGTATATTGAAGGATACTGTGTTTAGAAAATTTTGGAGGATAAGGTAAATAAATAAAATATACATAATATGAAGAATTTTCTGCCTGCAAATCCTATTAATCTGTCTCTTTACCAAGAGATAAAGCATGTGTATCTACTCTTTGTATATTGTTAAAATGTGCTGATTTCTAATGCATTTATCTCTTATTAAGATGCAGAACTAAAAGGTAGCTTATTTTACAAATGAGTTAGCATGAGAAATGATTTTTATTTCATGAATTTATGAATATTGATAATAAGTATAACACAGTAATTACTCTGAAAACTCCAAATAAAGACTTTTAACACTGTATTTCAGTGGAGAAAATGGTCTACCCCTAAAAAAATGTAAAAGATTGAGGTTTATTGATAACATAGTAAGAAATGAGATACAAAACTTGAAAATTCAGATTCTGTGGCACTGTCTTTACATGGAGAGTTAAAACAGGAAGCAATTTCTAACACTCAGGTCAATTTTTAACATCCGCATTACTGTAGTAACGTAGTGATAGCGTATGACATGGCACAAGGTATGTAGGAGTAGGGCAAGAGGAAAATGCTAGTTAAAATATGAACACTTCCACTGGAATAACTATAACTAAGTCCGGGCACAGTGGCTCACACCTGTAATCCTAGCACTTTGGGAGGCAGAGGCTGGCGGATCATGAGGTCAGGAGTTCGAGAGCAGCCTGATCAACATGGTGAGACTCGGTCTCTACTAAAAATACAAAAATTAGCTGGGCATGGTGGTGCATGCCTGTAATCCCAGCTACTCAGGAGGCTGAGGCAGGAGAATCACTTGAACCTGGGAGGCAGAGGTTGCAGTGAGCTGAGATTGTGCCACTGCACTCCAGCCTGGGGGACAGAGTGAGACTCTGTCTCCATTAAAAACAGACAAACAAACAAACAAACAAAAACCAATAACTCTAACTATACCAGTACTTTCCAATCTAATTTATTATTGGGTCTTAATTTCTATAAAAGCATCTAAATCCATTCTGGATACTATAAACTGGTGGTTTATAAACAGCAGAAATTTATTTCTTACACTTCTGGAGGCTGCAAAGTTCAAGATCAAGGTACTAGCAGCTTTGACATCTGGGTAGGGTCCACTTTCTAATAGATAACACCTTTTCACTGGGTTGTGACAGAGCTGAAGCAACAACCTCCCTCTGACCTCTTTTATAAGGACACCAATCCCATTCATTAAAGTAGAACTTAATCGCCCCCAAAGACCCCACCTACTAATGCCGTCGCATTGGGCGTTAGCAATCTTAATTTATGAAATTTGGGGGAACATAAACATCCACACTATAGCAAGAGCATCACATGGCATTTGCTATGGTTTGAATCTATGCACCCAAATCTCATGTCGAATTGTAATCCCTGGTGTTGGAGATTGGGGCCTGCTGGGAGGCGATTGGATCATGGGGGCAGATATCCCCAGTGTGACTGTTCTCATGTTAGTGAATTTTCATAGATTAAAGATGTGTAGCACCTTCTCCGACCCCTTCCTCTTGCTCCAGCCATTTGAAGATGACTGCTCTGACTGTGCCTGCCATCATGGGTAAAAGCTCCCTGAGGCCTCCCCAGCAAGCTTCCTGTAACCTGGAGAACCATGGGTTCCTTAAAATTATTTTCTTTTTAAATTACTTAGTCCTAAGCATTTCTTTATAGCAATGTGAGAATGAATTAATACAACCTTCTGTGTAATTAAATAAAATAATAAACCAGTAAGGCAATGTACAGTAGTTATTATAAGCAATCCTTGGAACAGCAAATCACTTGAAAACATACCTACATGAAACCTGGAATACACCTTTGAAGCAGCTACATGCTACGATTGTACTACTTATCCTATAGATGTTGGCTGGACTGGACCCTCAAAAATATAATACACACTGACTCAAAGTCTCAGTCAAATGCAAGCATCATAAAAATATTTTCAAAAAATTCGATATAGAATCCTGCAATATAGAGATTATGAACTGAAATTGCTTAGGTTTCAGCTCCCTTAAATTTGGCCTCTAAGCAGCTTTGAGTCTGTAGCTAATCTGTACGTACACCTTTTAAAATAAATTTTTAATGATTTCATTTTTAAAGTAACTTTGTAAATATCACACATATTAAATGTGAAAAAACAGCAACTCAAATGAATCCAGAGGTCTTGTATTATAAGATCAAAACCTAAAGCAGTTATCTAGGTTCTTTATGAAAAGGTAGCTTCCGGGCTTTATCTTGGGGGTTTATATGTCCAACATAAGCCCACAGTTATGATCAGTCTACTGTAATTACTATAATGAAAATCAGATAATATTACTAAAAGTTTTCAACAAATATTATAAAGGAATTTGTTTTCAACAAACAGCTGGCCTTTAGGAATTGTCATTCAGGTGAGGAAAGGGCTATACCTATCTTGAGAAGGGAAATAAAGAGTCCCAAACTCCTCTGATGAAGATATTATTCTAATCTGTGGAATTAAAATTCTTACTATAAATTATTGACAATTTGCCTTTAAATTGCTATTAAAATCTGCATAGGTCTGTAGAAACAATACTTACTAACAACAGTAAATATGAAAGAAAAATTATTTAATTAGGGATCTCCAGAGTAACAGAATACAATGTGTGTGTGTGCATGTGTGTATGTGTGTGTTTGTGTGTGTGTATGTGAGAGAGAGAGATTTATTGTAAGGAATTTGCTCACACAAGCCAATCAAGTTCTGAGACCTGTAGTAGGCAAGCTACAGACCCAGGAAACCAAGGGTGTCATTCCAGTCTGAGTCCAAAAGCCTGACATTCAGAAAAACTAACGCCTAGCTCCAGTTTAAGCGTCAGCATAATTGGGACCCAGGAATAGCCATTATTTTAGTTTGAATCAGAAAGCAGGAAAAAAACTGATGTTTCACTTCAAGGTAGTCAGGAAGGGAAGCTCCCTTTAACTCATGGTGAGGACAATCATTTTGTACTACTTAGATCTTCTGCTAATCGGATGAGGTCCACCCCCCTTAGAGGCTGATCTAATTTACTCAGTCTACAGATTCAACCAAAGGTTGATCTCATGGAGAAACACTCTTACAGACACATCTAGAGTAATGTTTGACCCTATGGCCCAGTCAAATTGACATATAAAAATAACCATCACAATTATGCATGTATGTATATTAAAGTATATATATTAGCATAAGTGTGTAATAAAGTATGTATATTAGCATAAGTGTTTAATTTCTTTCTGATTACAGACTAGTCAATGAACCACTTAAAATATGGAAAATGTGGAAATAGCAAAGAAATTCTACCTAAATAAATTAAGGACCTCAGATACGTGTAAAAGATATATACTATGGCTAACTTCAGGAAACATAGGAATGTCTTGAAGGGATCCCTGGGTTTGATGAGAGTTTAAGACAAAATCGAACAAGCAATCCTAAGGATAGGCAGGCGCTGAGACAAGTCCAGTATCAATACCAAGAAGCAGTGGCCACAGATGTGGCTTCTGGTTTATATTGTGTTATGGACACACTATGAAGACTAGAGTGCCCCCAAATTTAGTTCAGATCTTGAGATAGATGACACCACACACAAACGGAGAGGATACGAGAAGTTCTATAACTCACTAGTGAGAGTTTTGAGTCTCATTATAGCAAAATGTTCCTAGGCTGGTCTGAAAATGGCATGAGAATGCACGGATAGGAGACTGGCTTAGATTTTTATGACATTAGTGGGTTCCTATGCCATGACAGCAGCATGTGTGGTTTGAAATTATAACTTGTAAGCGGGGGGCGCAGTGGCTCATGCCTGTAATCTCAGCACTTTGGGAGGATGAAGTGGGTGGATCACAAGGTCAGGATTTTGAGATAAGCCTGGCCAATGTGGTGAAATACTGTCTCTACTAAAAGTACAAAAATTAGACAGGCGTGGTGTTGGGCGACTGTAATCCCAGCTACTCAGTAGGCTGAGGCAGGAGAATCGCTTGAACCTAAGAGGTGAAGGTTGCCATGAGCAGAGATCACGCCTTTGTCCTATACCCGGGGCAAACAGAATAAAACTCCATCTAAAAAAAAAAAAATGATAACTTTTGTCAAAGAAGCACTCAGACTTTCTTACCAGCTTTCTCAGAATGGGAAATAAAAGAGTAGTGTGAGAATTGTGGCTTATAAGCTGTCAGCAGCCAAATATCAAAAATTGATGTCCTACATGATACATTGGATCTGATTAAAATGCATGTGTCCACATTTTGTACAATGTTCTTCAAAGAGGTTGAGGTTACCAGTATTGTGACTGATGTGTTTCCATAACTGCACCAGCATCCAGAGACTATGATCTGTATTCATTGATTAGTTTAGCCAGTATTCAGGTGACTATCAAATGCAACATTCTTATCTAGGCAACTTGAATCACTGAGTTCAGTCCAAATCTTGATGTCTGAATGGGAACACCAAGGAGGTGGGTGGCTAACAGGATATAAAACAAGAGAGCTCCTGTTCAATTTCCTTGCAGTTTCTTTGAAAGCATGGAGTCTCTTAATGTGTCCTTTGATATTTAGATTGCTCATAAACCCTAACATGATAGTTAATTCTTGTTCAGTGTTGGTAGATTTTAGTTCCATTGGAGACTAATGAGAAACCTGAAAACAAAGCAAAAATATAAAGGTTGTTATTCTGTTGGCAGAAATGGCAAACCTAGTTATAAGTTACCAAAATTAGAATGTAATAATTCAAGAAAAATTTATTCTGATAGTGACAGTTATCACACGTGTCTCTCTCGTACAGTGACCATGCAGGCTTTGTGTGGGCAACAAGGCCATTTATTTCACACTTGGGTGAAAGCAGGCCAAGTCAGAGAAAGGAGTTAGGCAAAGAGGGTAGGAGAGGGGATTGGTTGTACAGGTTGGGGCAAATGGTCAGCTAAAGGTGGTGATCTATCTTGGGGAGAAAGGCGTCGTGAGATGCATGATCACAAGGGTAGGGGTCATTTATTACAAACAGGAATGATCATAAGGGTGGGGGGTGGGTGTTGGTTACAATTAGAGGGGAAGGTGCAGTAAATTCCATAGTTACAGGGATGGGGGTTTTGAGAAACCCAATGTCCAGGGGGAGGTTTTCCTAAGGCTGAACAGGAACTGTGGTCACAGGCTGCAGAGCAATTAGTTGAAGCAGAAACAAGTTGTTTCACTTCTTTCTGTTGCCACCTGGTTACCTGGGGTTACTTCAGACTTTCTGGCTCCTGGGGACCATCCAGAGGTGTACATCCGGGTCACCAAGGCTAAAATGGCCGGGTTTGGACCCTGACAATAGTGAAGCTATTTATCCTCATAGTACTGTTTCATTTATGAATTTGAGCTAACTATTGCTATTATGCAAAGCTAATAATTTTGTTTTGTTTTACTTTTTCCATTATTTTTCTAGGCAGGGAGTATCAAGTAATGTCATCTAGGCAATAGCATCTATTTTTTTTTTTTCTGTAGGTCTCATAGTGTTATGATTTCCTTTATGGTCTTACTCTTATCTTTCTGTTATTGTGTGTCTGTGTGGGGGCATGTGTGTGTGTGTCTGTGTGTGAGAGAGTATGTGTGAGAGAGAGAGAACTGTCTTTTTTTTCAGATGGAGTCTTGCTCTGTTGCCCAGGCTGCAGTGCAATGGCGTGATCTCTGTTCACCGCAAACTCCGAGTCACTGGGACTACAGGTGCGTGCCACCATTTTTTGTGTTTTTAGTAGAGACGGGGTTTCACTGTGTTAGCTGTGATGGTCTCAATCTCCTGACCTCGAGTTCCACCCATCTTGGCCTCCCAAAGTGCTGAGATTACACGCATGAGCCACCACGCTCAGCTGAGAGCTGTCTCTATAACTAACCACACTGACTCACTATAACATGTTTCTCCTATAACTGAGTAAAAATAGCAATAAACTTGGAATTAGAAGACAGAGGAATGACTTTTGCTTTGCACTTGCTAGCTGTTTATAGTAAGATAAATCAGTTAAGAAAAAAATTTAAAAAGTAATTTTTTTTTTTTATGACACCACTTCCCTTTCTTTTCTGGGCTACAGCATCCTCATGTATAGAGTGAAGGATTTCGCTTAATTGGCCTTTCGAGCAACATCCAGAAGTACAGCTTAAAATACTATAAATCACTTAGGCAACATGTTGGTGGGACATAAGATTTATTTAAGATAAGACATCATTGATTTATTCTTCCTTGTTTGCTTTATTGCTATGTGGGTCAGGCAATGACTCACCAAAGTAAGAGTTTAGAAACAGTATATAACACCACTGTATTATTTGGACAATAATTTCTTGTTCTTGAATAAACTATATTGATTTCAAATGTATTAGGTTTATCAATTATAATTAAAAACTGAAGTATTGGGTAGCTATCAATATTGAGAGAAACTGTCTGGCATTGTAAAGTATGCTTTATAAATTAAAGAAAAGCAGCATATTTTCATACAGATATACAGTTGGTTTTCAGTTCTTGAAAGTATAAAAAATTATAAGAATGGTAATAAACTCTATTAGATTGCTTTTTAGTTGTAAACTATGCTTTGTTGGGAAAAGCATATTAAAATTGTAATCCAAAAAACTGACTTCTTTTTCTAAATAAAATCTTTTAAATGAATTCTTATCTTCACTGCAAATTGCACTAAAATTTATAGAGTATTATTTTGTATGTATGTTGTATTATTGTGTATATATCTCTTTTGTGAGGGCTGATTCTACAACTTAACACTTGTTTCTGAAATGAATTGTATTAGTAAATTACATATATTTGACTATAAAGCATGAAATCAAAGTGAACCTAAATAATGTGTATGTAGAGTGAGGAAGCCCACTTCAGCTACTCGGTTATGTAGAAAGACAAAAAAAATTATCATATAAGGACATGCTTTTATTATATCTTACCATTACCCAAAGTCCAAACTTGGGGTAGTGTCACATAAAAATAAAAGTAAGTTTACAAAATAAATCAAATAACGTATTTTATTCTTCAAGGGTACTTGAAGCCGACTGCAGTGGCTCACGCCTGTAATCCCAGTACTTTGGGAAGGCCAAAGTGGGCGGATCACCTGAGATCAGAAGTTCAAGACCAGCCTATGCAACATACTGAAATCCCACCTCTACTAAAAATACAAAAATAGCTGGGCATGGTGGCGCAAGCCGGTAATCCCAGGTATTTGGGAGCCTCAGGCATGAAAATTGCTTGAACCTAGGAGGCAGAGATTATGCCACTGCACTCCAGACTGGGTGACAAAGTGAGGCTCTGTTTCAAAAAACAAAGAAAAACAGAGTACATGAAAAGTTTCCAAATCAAAAAATATTTTTGAAATTTTATTTCCGACTAACATCTCATTTACCTGTAACTCTCCATTTCTCCTCATACGCGCTGCAGATAACAAAACCATTGTAAATGCTATTTTTCTCCTGTTCTCACTGTGATGTTTCATAAGTAAAACCTAGATTTTCCCAAAACAGACCTCTATTTATTTTACTCTTGAAGACCCAGCTCTGTTAAGTTGTGGCTAGGAAAATACGGAATAGAAAAATAAACATTTTGATATCTGATTGTTCAATATTTTAAGCAATTGATTTTGAGAGTATTAATATTTTTAAAAAGAGCAAAAAAAATGGAATTATGTGTGCCAAATCATTTTTGTAATCAGGCCTCCTTACACAGACACAAATGTACACACATGCACTTACATACGCAATTCTAGTTTATATTACTGTGCTGTTTACTATGGTACTAAAATATAATCAAAATAAATGATATAAATGTCCATGGAGAGGGATGACTGATTACGTAACTAGTCACTGCATGCATTTTCATTACCTATTAAAAGAAATAATTTACTAAACCAGTAGGGACTCATTTCGGGGAAAAGTATTATCTGTGTGCATAATTTGTAAATATTTGTGAGAGACTGTACCAAATTTTTACTTGAGATTTAAAACTAAGATCATATACTTTTTAATATTCCACTTGTTGTAATTGCCTGTGCTGCTTTGAAATTTAAACTTAAACCTCCAGTAAAAAGAAAAATAAGGAAGTAAGTTAATGAATGAGAGAGACAGAGAGATTGATATCTAATATATAGTGTGTTATATATTCTCAACTATAATTTTCCCAAGCATCTCTTCTAGCTCCTAGAGAAATACATATAAAAGTTTGTCCCAAGAGAGAAAAAAAGTTTCTGTGTGAAGAAAAAGAATTTAAAAACCACACAATCACCATACACAGGGTGAGTGATACAAGAATGATGATTCTTTTAGTGACCAACATATATAAAGGTAAAAAGATGATGTGATATGCAGGAATGTATCTAGTATTGTAGTAAGAGAGAAAAAAGAGAAAATTGCATTATATATGTATTTCAGAATTCTATTGTTTAAATACATCTTATCTATGTGATTTACAAATATGTGTTTAAACTACAGTGTAACAACTTGTGAGTTATTTTGATCTTGAGGGTGCATGTGTCTGCAGAAGTTGCCAATACTTTGGATTTCACTTTACTGCTTGTGAGGCTTAGAGCAAATTTTCACATTTGCTTAAAGCAAATTGATTTTCTCATTCATATTAATAGTATCTATTTAATACATTTGATTTAATGATTAGACGTATTTTAAGAAAAATGCACATTACATAGGAGGCAGTGCATGTCAGGTGCTATTATTGCTTTATTAATTTTTAAAATAATAATTTTCCTACTACTGTCTTGATCTGATTGGTATAATTACTTCTTATGCATAATCATAAAGAATGAAAATTTTGCAGAGATGTTATCACTTTATCCCACTGTTCTTCCTTATGTTTTATAAAACTGTATGAAATATTCATTTTATCATTCTACTATTTAAATACATCTTATCTATGTGAGTTATGAATATGCATTTAAACTACAGAGTGTAACAACTTGCAAGTCATTTTGGTCTTCAGGGCACATATGCCTTAAGAAGTTGCTGAAAAAAATACATAAGGCTTTTCTAGCACCTGAGGTGAAATTATAAATATTTAATTACATGTCATTGAACATTACTAAAATACTGTAAGGACTTGCCATGCAAAATGCACTTAAATTGTATTCTTGCTTTATATAGAATGCAATAACCAAATAGGGAATGCTGTTTAAATTTCTCAAGTCAACAGCATTTATATATCATAAAATTTATTTTTCCTATTTATTGATTGGAATTAGAAGTTTTCTCATAGTACCACATTATTAAATCTTAGCGATTTTGCTTTTGTGTGTGGAAATATTATCAGAATCTCAAACCAGCAACAAGTATCTAAAGTGTTATTGGCTGTCAAAAGTATACATATATTTGTAAAAAGAATATTCATGAAGGTACGAATTTTACCTTTATAATTATCAATTGCTGTATGATAAACTACTTTATTACTTAGTTGCTTCAAATAGATATTTTATTGAACTCTTTCTTTTGTGGGCCATTGATTCAGCTCTACTGGGCAGCTTATCCTGTTCCACGCATTATCAGCAGGGAAGCTCTACTGGGCTCTGAGGATCTACTTTCAAGTTGACTGTCCTACGTGGCTGGGAACTGTTTGCTGCGTTGACTGTTCCAGTAGGTCAGGGGCAAGGTTCCTCTCCATAGGGATCTCTCTACAGGCTGCTTGTGCTTCTCATAGCATGATGGCTGGACTCCAGGAAACAGAACTGGGCCTGTAAATTGGCACAGCGTCACTTTTGCCATAAATTTCTCAAAGCAGTCCAAAACTCTGATCAGATTCAAGAGAAGGTGAGTAAATCCCACCTCAAGAGGATAACAGTGCCAAAAAGATAAGCGCCTATCTTTAATCCACCACAAGTACTAACCACCCTCACTGTGAAAATACCCTCACATGAAAGTTCATGGCAATTTGCAGTTATTTGAAATAATTTGCTTGATAATTATAGATCTAAAATTAAATTACTTTGAGGATAGCAAAATAGATTTTTCTTTTTGACAATGTAATGATAACACTGAACTTGAGTCTATAGTTAATGTTTGGATTCAAACAGTCAAGGTATTTGTCAGGCTTACTAGTGTCAAACTCTTTGCATTTTGAGATTCAGGCTCAGGAAGTAATTATAACCCCACCATTGGAATTGTTCTGAAAGGTCTAGGTTTTGTCTTAGATAATAGTAATATTGCAGGTCAGGATATTGGTAGAGAGTGTGTCTATGTTTGAATTCCCCAGAAGCAAAGTTTGAGATAAAGATTTGTGTGAAAGATGCCTGTTAGGAAGGTGGGAGAAATAATGCTTTGGAAACGAAGGTGATGCGGAAGAGACAGGAAAACAATGGTGAATGTAAGTGACCCTATGAATATAGCTAACACTGTGGGTGATTGAAGCTTAACTTTGTTGAGAAAATTCCTGAAGTCAGTTTAGAATATACGTTTCAGAGTTACTCCCTGCCACAAGGGAAAGCGACTGGGTTATGTATACAACTTTTTTTTTTTTTTTTTTTTTGAGGCAGAATCTCCTCTGTAGCCCAGGTTGGAGTGCAGTGGCATGATAGCTCACTGCCACCTCCACCTCCGGGGTTCAAGCAATTTTCCTGCTTCAGCCTCCCATTTAGCTGGGACTACAGCCAACCGCCACAACACCCAGCTAATTTTTTGTATGTCAGCTAAGATGGGGTTTCACCCAGTTGGCCAGGATGGTCTCAATCTCCTAACTCCGTGATCCTCCCACCTTGGCCTCCCAAAGTGCTAGAATTAAAGGTGCAAACCACTGTGCCCAGCCTATACAACTATTATCATCAGTCATTGGTTGAAAGTTGCTTCCTGGGGATGGTATTGCCTTGGCGCTTTGAGTCTAACTTTAATTGGCCCAGTGTGCTACTGAAACTAGAGAAATCTTAAGACAAAGAGACCACGTGTTTGCTGCATAAGTTGGCGCAGTATGCACTGAAGTACTGCAGTGAAGAAATACCTGCTACAAAGCAATGTATAAAGAGAGAAAGGTGCATCTATATTTAAAAGATGTATCATTAAAATTCGTATTTAGTGTTACAGAAATGGACATCCGTGAAGGATAAAGAATTGGCATGTGATAGTTTTAAGTTATATATGAAACATTTTAATGATCTACAAATGTTTAAAATAAATAATCATCTTTGGCATGAGATAGTTATTTATAATTTAATTTTACATTTTGAATGAATTCTCTGGACTTTGTATAGATTTGGGGTCGCTTAACTGGAAATAATTAAATATTTCACAAAAACATATAGCAGTTTTCAAAAACACTTAAAATATTTTGCTTTGCCTTCCTTTCCTTTATATACATGGGTAAGTAATAAAAGCTGCTTGATTGATTCCTTGGATATGAGCAGTATAATTAGCTTTCAGGCTCAATACACATATACACTCAAAAAGTAAGGGCATACCCTAAAGCAAATATTTAATATGATGCTTTAATATATTCCTAAAAGTAATCAAACATTTATGGGTTCACATCACACTGTGTTCATATTATTAGGGTTTGCCTTCAAAGTTTTTAATCTAAAACACAGAGATTTTCAGCTTAAAGTATGTTGGTTATTTTAATATTTTATCCAGGTTTAATTTTTTTTAAAGTAAAATACATAGATGAGCTTGTGGTTTCAAATTATTTAAAATAAATAATGTTTTATATGATACTGTTTGACTTAATGAATTTATTTTACATGTTAGAAAAATGTACTGAATGTTATTGTGAACATTCTCATTTACTTCTCTCAGATTTTCTCATTGTTACATAAAGGGGTGTGTTATTACATGAAGTTCTTTCAGCCTTCATTAAAATTCTCTAGAAGCATTCTGTATTAGGACTACAATCAGCAGTCATGGTATGCATGCTTAATAATCATTTCACTGGGTTTATTTTTTAATATCCCTAGAGTATTAATCTTTTGAAAACTCACTTGCAGTTGAGATGATTCCATTGTAAAATGTTTCTTCATTCCCAATAGCACAACATAATAAGTTCTAGTTCTATTTTCATGCTGTATCAACTGATTTGCAATCACCGCAGATCTTAAGATTTCCTCATCCAAGATGTCTTAACCTGCCAGGGGTTATGTTCATTCAATTAATATTTGCTGAGTGAATTAATTTCATTGTGAATTTGCTAACTCCTACTTTACTAAAAGTCTCTTTGAACTGAGGTGTCATGTTGTTTATTTGTTTGTTTCTTGACATCTAATGAGAGGTCAGAGGAAATGATTTCTGAGATATCTTCTTCACCTTTCAAATTCTGACATGTTTTATACAACTGTCTCAAACTAATTTTTTTAGCAAGGCATTAAATTGAAAATGCCAAGGAGGGTTATTATGAAAATATTTACTATTCTTAAAACATGTGAAAATATGATGCTTTAAACTTTGTTGGAAAGATAATATTTACGGTGGGATTGAGAGGAGAACAGTTAGGTTGTTAATCTTGCTCTCTCACTTCCTTTATGAAATTAGAAAATTTATTTAAAAATTTTGTGTCTCACTTTCTTCATTGGCAAAACTGTTAACACATACAACTCTGTGTATGTGTATCTATGTTTATAATCAGTCACACTAAGGAATGCACTTATTAATGCAGGGTGTGTTTATTATTTCACAGTTAACTTACAAGAATATGTAGTTTATTCAAAATTTTTGTAAGTGAAAAGTCGTTCATATAGACAGAGCATCACATAGTGGGACATCAATTGGCAACAGGTGTAAAGATATTCTTGCTGCTTGGCTCTGACAACGGAGAAAGCAAAGCCAAAATGAAATCTAGTCTCAGATTATTTCCTGTTGCTGTGCTTTCAAAGGCAAAGCAGCAGAAGTCATCACATGGAGAGAGCTAAAGCAAGACAGAGAAGGGGAAGGTCCAGACTCTTTTAAAGGACCAGATCTCACATGAACTAACTGAGCAAGGGCTCACTCCTTACCTGGAGGACAGGACTAAGGCATTCATGAGGGACCATTTGTCATGACCCAAACACCTCCCACTAAGCCCACTGTCAACATTAGAGGTCACATTTCAATATAAAATTTGAATGGAACAAAACAGCCAAACCATCTCATTAATGTCCATACTCAATCTGTTCTTCAGATGTCTGCTGATATAAATTACAAAATTCAAGCAGTTCTTTTGGAGCATAGCACACTTGTTCATGGGTAACGCTCTCACTTCTAGGGGCCTGCTGGGACTTGAGTCTAGTTATAAGTCTAGAAACAAAGAGGGATGATGGGGGAGGGTCCTGGTGAGAATTAGCATTGTCTTATCTGACAACTGTCTCGGGGGGGCTATTACTATTTCCTCAGGTATTGCAGGGTTAATATCCTCAGACAAAGGTGGACAGACTGATACCATTCTGGGTCAGGGAGGGGATGTTGCCATCGTAGAGTGTAGAGAAGTCACTTCCTCTGGCAAAATTAGCTCCTCAGAATTTAGGAGTTCAGTATCCCCAGCTTCATCGGGGTCCTCTCACATATCTCCATTCCAACTTATGTGGGCAAATTTTTTCCTAACCAATGCCATCACTTTAACAGTTAACACTTACCAAGGCTGAAAGTTCACCATTTGTTGTTGGCCAGCCACTCACAGGTGAGAGCTTGTGTTTGATCTTTGAGGAATTTAAACCCTTTGCTTCAGAAGAGAAGATTCTCACTGGGCACCCTTAGAAACTTTTAGGCTAGGTATGTGCCTCTGCAAATGACTGTCAATGCTCTCTGAACTATTAAGAGCAAAGTCCTTAGAGATTTCAGGTTTCATCAAATCAGAGCGGGAACTTCTGAAACCCCAACCCAACTAAAGAGATTCATCCTTAAGATTCTATTTCTCTAGAACCTTTATGAGCCAGTACCTTGTATCAAAATCTGTATTAGTCACAGTTCTCCAGAGAGACAGACACAATAGGATGTATGTGTGTGTATGTGTGTGTGTGTGTGCGTGCACGCGTATGTGTGTGTGTATGTTTATTAGGTAATAGATATATGTACAAGTCTAGAGGCAAAGAAGGGTGGTGAGGTTGGGTTCTGAGGAGAATCACCATTGTCTTGCCTGACAACTGACTTGGGATGCTATTGCTATTTCCTCAGGCAAACATATATATATATATATAGGGAGAATTTTTGCTCACATAATTACAAGATAAAGTTACAAAATGGGCCATCTATAAGCTGGGGAAAGAGAGAAGCCAGTAGCCTGGCTCAGTCCAAGTCCCAAGTCTGAAAGCCTCAAAACCAGGGAAATTGACTGTGCAGCCATAAGTCTGGGGTGGAATGTCCAAGTCTCATACACCCAAGATGAGTGCACTTCTCAGCATTTGGAGGTCAAACAACCTGGAGTCTGATCCCCAAGGGCAGGAGGAGAATAAGCAAACCATCTGGCACAGTAGGGGAAGAAAGAGAGAGCAAGCAGACTCAGCAAGCAAGCGACTTATCACCCTTCTTCCACCTGCTTTGTTCTAGCTGCACTGAAATCCACTTCAATTGGTGCCCCCCCACAGTGCCTGTTGATCTTCCTCTCCTAGTTCACTAACTCAAACATCATCTCCTCCAGCAAACACCCTCACATACACACTGAGGAACAGTACTTCATCAGACATCTAGGCTCCCTCAATTCAGTCAAGTTGACACCCAATATTAACCCACCACAGTCTTATTTGTCCAAAACTGATCATAGTTGCTTTGTAGTAAAAACTGAGTCAACTTTCGATAGGATTTTGTAATTGAGTTCCATTCACTAAATTATCTATGGAAACCTTGGAAATGTAAATAATAGGCAATTCTTAGATAAATCATTGATCCTGTGAACAACTGTCTATTAGAAAGCCATCAAAAGCAATATTTTATAAAGTATATAATGGCATAAATTACATGAGGATGATAACTTAGAAAAAGCAAGCAATGTATTCATCTGAGAAGGTTTTAAATATATGCAGAGCCAGGAGAGAAATAGAAATTTCACAACTTCTCACTTATTTGTGGGAATTAAAAATTAAAACAACTGAATCCCTGGTGATAGAGAGTAGAATTATGTAACCATTCGTGTTCTTATAATCAAAGAAAGACACCACAGCTCTCTCTGTCTTTCTACTATGTGAGGATAAAGCAAGAAGGCAGCCATCAGCAAGGCAGAAAGTGAGAACTCACCAGGAACCAAACCTGTTGACAAAGGTTGATGACCTTGGACTTCACAACATCCAAAACTGTGAGAAATAAATGTCTGTTGCTTAAGCTACACATTGTCTGGTATTTTTTAAATAATAACCTTAGTTGATTAAGATAGCATTCATTGAAAATCCATGATATTTCTTTGAAAGTGAAAATGTGCTTAAAGGATCTCTTATGCAACAATATCCTTTCAAAGCTTTTGCAAGTTTTTTTTTTTTCTTTTATAGAAATGATTTTCAGAGCATGCAAGTTATAAGACTCACTCGCTTTCCTTTGCAGAAAAAAAATCAATACTGGTGGAGTGCATAGGCCAGTGGATAGGCATAATTTTCCTGTATGACTTTTGATTTTGAAAAGAAATTATATAAAATAACATTCAGGAGAGTGCAAAATCATTCATAAAGCTTCACCTATTTTAACACCAAGAGCAGATATTTTGCAAAATTGTTTTAGGGTATAACTTTCTTTTTATATAGAAAAAGAAATCATATTACTATTTTCAATGGAAACATAGTTAAGTAAAAAGAAAATGTGAATAAGAAACGTAAAAATTCTGTTTCATTTGTTATAAGTAGGTAGTAATATTTTTAGCAATGCCTAAGCAAGAAAAGGTCATTTGAAGGCTATAATTTTAAGGAAATTATTTGTCTATGGGAGCATAGAGGATTTATAAAGATAAATGCGTTGTATAAATGGCCCTTGAGAAGAATAATGGTCCATTGTATCATCTGCTATTACTTCATATGATATTCAACTAATTTAATACTAAATAACTTATATTTCTTTTAAAAATATTATAGATATTTATAAAGACTCCCTTCTAATACCCACTCAAGGCACATTATGATTATATTAGAAAATCTAGATGGACATTTTTGGATTTGAAATGTGTCGTAAGAGAATTCTATAGGCTTAGAGAATAATTTAGGTTTCACAAAGCTTCATATGTTGAATTGTATTTAAAAATATAACTAACAGCATTCTCCATTTAATTATCTTATGGAATAGATTTGTGTTTAAATATTTATTTTTCTCATATATTTTCCATTATTTTATATTCTCTGTAACTTTGCATCATATGTAAATGATATTGACATTAGGGGTAATAAATTGTACATATTTTATTTGGAATTATAATTTATAGTAACTGATCATATAAGACAAACTATGTATATAAAATACATATTATATGCATGGAGAGCACACATGCACATATATAATTATAGTTTGGATATATTAATTAAAATAAAATATTAACATAGAAATTAAGTGTTTACGTGTATGCATAGATCTGTACCTGTCAAATTAAAATTAAATTTTTATATCAGCCTTTACATTTTAAGAAGTGTTGAAATATAGTCTAATTTTAACTGCTTGAAATTGACTTCATAAAGCCTTATTTTGAATCTCACAAATATTGATACTTTGTAGATACTATTTTATAAAATTTAATATATTTTACTTGTGACTATATCTTTTATATTTTCATTTTCTATACAGTGATTACCTAGATCCCTTTAACAATTCAAAACAAGTTGACTCAATATCTCATTTCAGTATATACTATGGACAAATTTTAACTGAACAAATGACTTGCTTTTCTGTCTACCATAATTTTACTCAGTCCCTGAGCATTTCTACTAATTTCAATTACCATGTTGACATAAAGTCAATTATCTTGAAATGCTTCTGTATCTTTGATATTCTTCTTCTCTTTTCTCTACCTAAATAAAATCACCTTTCTGCAACATTTCTTAAGTCTGATATTTACTTTTACTAGCATACAGTGCACCTGCAATAGTCCCATAGCTTATTCTTTGAATAATTAAAAGCCGAAAATCCACAGCATTCTCTCAGGGGTGCTGTACCTCAGCAGCACCCAAGAAAAAATCTGGTTACATCCTCACACAAATTTCACCTTGAATTGTAATAGTTCCTATGTGTCAAGGGAGGGGCCAGGTGGAGATAAAATAATCAGGAGGTTGGTTTCTCCCATGATGTTCTCGTGGTAGTGAGTAAGTCTCTGGAAATCTGATGGTTTTATACATGGGAGTTCCCCTGCACAAGCTTTCTTGCCTGCCGCCATGTAAGATGTGACTTTGCCTTCTGCCGTGATTGTGAGGCCTCCCCAGTCATGTGGAACTGTGAGTCCATTAAACCTCTTTTTCTTTATACCGGTTTCAAGTATGTCTTTATTAGCAGCATGAGAATGAACTAACACAATCTAAAATATCCTATTGAAATTAGTGAATAATTACTTTTCTCCTTTTTAATATATACACAGATTTGTACCTATTCTATAAAATAATCACCTATGCATCATATTAAAATTCTTTGAAAATATAAACGAGAAACTCATGTTGGAAAAATTCCACCAAAAGATAAGAACAAAGCCACCATGGTGACCTCACTGTGTGATCCTGTCTCTGGCCCTGAATTCCTCTTTCACTTGGGGTTTCTCACTATTTACCACTGCCATTATCAGGCTGGTTTATAGACATAATCCATTTTAATAACAAAACAGAATCTTTCCCTTCTACGCCTAAGAAGGGTGCACAAAGTTATGTTCAAACATGTGTAATAATGCCACTGAGAGGTACTTGACTCCAAAGTTTCTTGACCCTTCAGTGAAGAAAATGTAGAAAGGAAGTGGCAGAATTATGCACAGCTCACCCTGTGTAGACTGCTTATGTCTAATAAATATGAGAGCACTTCAAAAAGTTTGTGAAAAAATTGAATTACAAAAAAAGAACAATACAAACTTTCTTTCTCAATACAGGCTCCAGCAATTTCAACACGTTTGTATACGATGATATCAGCCATTAAGTCCAGGCCTAAACAACTGATGGTTCCAGGAATTTAACCATATGAATGCAGTAAATTTCCATTATTAACTGAAAATAAATGGGTGCATTTTGCAAATGTTTTAAGATTAGGAAACATGAAGGAGTCAGAAAGAGACAAATCGGTACTCTAGAGTCACTCCTTAATGATTTCTCATTGAAATTCTCACAAAATTACCCTTGTTTGATGAGGTGAATGAGCAGGACCACTGTCATGTTAGAGAAGGACTCCCTAGTGAATATTTCACAGGAATTTTTCTGTGAAAGCTTTGGCTAACTGCGTTAAAACACTTTCATAAAAAACAAAGTTATCATTCTTTGGCCCTCTGGAAAGTCAACAAGCAAAATGCCTTGAGTATCCATCCCATAAGACTGTTGTCATGACCTTTGCTCTTGACGGGCCTATTTTTGTCTTGACTGACCATTTCCATGTCTTGGTAACCACTGCTTTGATTGTGCTGCTACATCTTCAGGACCATACTGGTAAAGCTATGTTACATCGCCTGTTAAATTTTTCAAAGAAATCCTTCACCGTTTTGACCCCACTTGTTTAAAATTTTCATTGAAAACTCTATTCTTATCTGCAGCCGACCTGGGCATAACAGTTTTAGCTCACATTGAGTGGACAGTTTGCTCAACTTTAATTTTTCAATAAGAATTTATATTAGCTAAACCAATTGAGATGTTTATAGTGTTGACTGTTGTTTGTGCCATTATTCATTGATCCTCTTCAATTAGGGCAAGAACAAGATATTTTTCTTGCACATTGATATGGATGGTCTGCCACTGTGGAGATCATGATTAAGGTCTCATCCCTTCTTAAAACATTATTTTATACTGCTGATTTCTTTAGGGCTTTGTTCCCATAAACTTTCTGTAAAATATTCATAATTCCACCATTCGTCCACCAAAGCTTTATTATAAATTTGAAATTTGTTGTTGCTTCAGTTTTAGCAGAATTCATGTTGCTCTGATGGGGATTGTTTTCCAACTGATGTCTTACCTTCTTAGTGTCTTAAATTAGATACCATTTGGGCATGTAATTACAGGTTAGTAAGAGTTTATTTTGGTGCCATTTTTAAATTCATGCAGATTTTTTTTCATAATATGCAGTTTCCATGAACTTTTTGAAGACCCCTTATAGTGTCATTTACAGTAAACCAGACCTCATGAAAAGATCAACAAAATGATAAATGTATTTTCATCCAATTGTTAAAACTTGCAACATTTCACGTGTCGTGAAAACCAGTCACTTTCCTAGAAATTACATAATACCTTACATTATGAAAAAGAAATTAACTTGTTCAATGAGCCTCTTCTCTGGTCTCCGTTTGGATGAGCAATATTAACCTATTAAACTGGATGTACTTTACTACTACCTAGATACAAGGTATGATAGAAGATACCTAATTAATTTTAAATTTTATATAAGCAACAAATCACTTCTTAATATAATTTGTTAATATAATAATTACGAGTACGTATCACTGCCGTTATAACCAATCATCAGTATTTGAAATATAATAGAAAATTACTCCTTGCTAATCTGAAATTAAATATGAGGGGTGACAGTTTACTTAATTTTATTGAATAAACCATTTTGCAAAGTAAAGATATAACTATCACATTATACTCTTTAAACATTGTTTGTCAATCATACCACAATAAAAATAATAAAATAAACATATTTAATTGGGTGTTCTGTTTTTATTTACTAAATCTGACAGCCCTCTTGCCCTCCTGCTAGCGTTGCTACTACATCTATTACTACTACTGGCTAACTTGTATTTCTGCAAGAAGTAACATATACCATGTACTTCTTAACTGTTTTATGTGCATTGTTGCAGTATTTCCTGAAATCTTATAGAGTGAATACTATTATTATGTCTTTACTAATGAGAAAACTAAAGCATAGAAAGGGGAAGTAACTTGCTAGAAGCCCACACACCAACTAAGCAGTATGGCTAGTTTCAGAACTAGTTATTATAAATTCCAAGCCCATGTTATTACAATCAAAGATTTACTGCTTATAATACCTTTTTTCCACTTCAAATTATAATAGAGAATTCCATCCTATAACAGGTGCTTCATTTAAGTGTGCTAAATTTGGACTTATGACTTAGACTCTGACGGCCAGGGAATTTTAGCTGGCTTCCAGTGTGGAGAAGAGAATTTGATAGAGGAAGGAAAGAGGATTCAGTCACTTGGGTGATTTACAGCACAAAGAGAGTATTGTCTCATTTCCATTAGGAGAGGAAAACCTATTTTCAAAAAGTTTTAGATCACATATTTTTTGTTGACCTATGTACATTTCTGACTCAAAAAAGCAAGTATATATCACCTCTGTTAGAATCAACCAGACTTTGCAATCTAGAGCACACTGCCAGCTTATTTCAAAGGAGGAAGGTCCTAACCTGACATATAGATTTCAAAATAGTTTTGTTGTGTATTTATACTACAATTTGCTGGATTGTCCATTTACTTTCCTATGAGAAATTTGATGATATTAATCTACAAGGTAAACTTTATTGAGTTTCTGAACCAGTTCTGGTGAATGTAAACTGTAAATCAGGTCCTTTCTACCAGAAATACTATAGGTGTGGTGATACATTGGCCTGGGCCATAACTCGAAGGAAATAATTAACACAACCATATTGAATGAAAGGACAAAAATACAGCAGTATATAATGTCCTCCTGAGTATTTTATGGAACATATGTGGGTGCTTCCTAAAGCTACCCCCAGAGACCCTTGGTTACAACCTCGTTATATTTTCTGCCTCCTTTTTCCTACCTGCTTTTACTATAGTGACAGCTGTTCCTTGTTGATCCTGTTTTGGCTTCTGCTTCTGGATTCAATCCTGGTACATGGTCACACATCCTTGGTTTTCAGGAGGCTTAATTCTTGCTTTCTGGCATCATCCACTGCATTCATTCATATCCTGTCATAGGTTCCCAGCAGGGCTTCATTCTCCATCATTTCAAATCGGCTTACATCTATTCAGACAAGCCATTCCAGTCAATTACCCAGCTATAGCCATGGACTGTACCCCTGGTTGGCCCCATGGATTATAGCACATGCGAATCCTCTCCTAGTCAAAATCCATATTCAGCATTCTGTTTTCACACCAAAACTGGATCTTTGCCCTGACAACAATCTGTATGACTGGAACCTTAACATTCTCACTAGTGCCTGGCAGTTCTTTGGAAGACTGAATATATTGCAACGTCTCAAATCAGCAGACTGGAACATCTGAACTATTTCTATCCTAGCCAATGACACGGATTGAAATCATTTCGATATCAACAGAAACCCAAAATAATTCTGTAACAATCTTGTACAATAAAAACATGACCCTCAATTATTTATTTTAACTGCCTCTTATTC
>NW_016107591.1:1105142-1112951 GCF_001604975.1 Cebus imitator | reverse complement strand
TACAGTTTTTAATCTCTGGTGTAAATCTTTAAGTAAAGTATCACCAAAATCAAAACATTTAGTCAAAATATACTTGTGTGTGCAGGGTTTTAAAGTATCTTTTAGAGTAAAAAGACCACTATTTTTAAGTAACATGACATTTTTTTAAATTCCAGGGTTTCTTTTGTGTGTGTTTTTTTGTTTGTTTGTTTTGCTGAAGGGCAGGATATATCCTTTTTATTTTTATTTTAGTTTTGTTGCTTTGGGGATTTTACTTTCACTTGTAACTTTACTGATGATATCTACACTACATGTGGAAAAACACAACAAGCTTGCTTCCTCAGTTGCTCCACTTTTTCCTGTATAGACTATAAAATATTCCCTATTTTTGGCCATCATTTTCATTAACTGCCTCTTTTTAAATATTGAGAGTTGCTGCTTTAAGCCTTAATTGTTTAAAATGTCCAACTAAGCATATTTTTAACACTTCCAATCTAATACATTGTGAAGTTTATCATGTAGAATCCCAGAAAAGATACGTTTTCTGAAATATTGAGAATGACCTCTTCTTTGTATGGAGGTCCTGAATCACATAAATAAGATATTGCTGAAATCTGAGAGATGTGTAATTTCATTCTGCTCCCTTTGCTATGAAATATAGAACCATTGGTGTCATGAAATCGAAGAAGGATAAAAATGAAGGTCTTTACTGATAGAAGCATGTGCAGTTTATATTAGATTAAGAGGGATGGAAACAGATCTGTAGTTTTTGAAGTACATGAAAAACTACAGTAGCACTGACGATACTGGCAGGTCAGGGCTGTAAATGGAAATAACTACTTTAGGGACAGACTGTTCAAGACCCATATTGAGAACCTGTGTGTCGCATATTTCCAGAAAATCAATTTATTTTCAGTAACTTGGGAGCGCTATGGTTTATGAAATATAGTTATAGTTCAACTGTCAGCTCAAAGCAAAATTTCAAAGTGAGTTCACCAGTGTTGTTTTGTTCCTTTAGGAGAAAAACACACCAGGAACTTTATTTCACTTTGCACTTTTCAGTTTTTCTGCCTAAATGCACCCCACTTGATTTCTTAGTAAATGTGTTCATAGCTTTCAAATTAAAATTATTTGAGCTTTGTGTGAACTTGTTCACATGACATATCTGAGTTGTAAGTTAACTTGTCAAGCTGAATAAAATATTTTAACAAACTATGATAAAAACAGTTTATTATTGGTCACAGACTAGTAAGTTGAAGTAAGACTCAGTCTCCTGAAAAAAGGTACCTGCCGATACCTCTGGGTTGTAGTGAATAAATCATTAAATTTCCACTTATAAGTTGATATCCCCTTTAAATAAATTGTAGTCAATATACAGATATCCAGAAATACCTATTTTAATATTTTATAGTGCATAATTGTAATGGAAAACATTTGGCAAGCCCTATTAGTTGTGATATTTTAAAAAAACAGAATCATATACTGTATTCTTTCTAATTAATGATTAAACAAATGTCAGTGTGGTATTAAATCCAATTATCATTTATTAGTCATTTTCAATCTGCAAAAATACATTTTTATACAGTTTCTTGAATATGTATAGAATGTTATTATAACTTATGAAGTCTGTTTTAAGTGGAATCCTCATTGTATTAGTAATAGAACCAGAGTTTACTTTACCTGTTGGTATCTGAATAGTTTTCCCTTCCATCCTTCAATAGCAAAAATCATACAATCTTTTATTGACATCTCAAGATCTAAACAAAGATCTAATGGCCTTTGTTTCCTTTCAAGACAAATATGTAACATGCTCATTTGGTTTATGGAAACATTAATAGTTTCAAGTTTCATATGTTTTGAGTAATTAAAAATTAAGAATATTTTATCATAATTTTGTTAAAAATTTGTAATTAATGTTGTCATCTAGACTTTGAAGTTATAGTGATAAACTGAAATGTTTTTTTTCCCATTTATTTATTTTATTGCATTTTAGGTTTTGGGGTACATGTGAAGAACATGCAAAATTGTTGCATAGGAACACACGTGGCAGTGTGATTTGCTGCCTTCCTCCCCATCACCTACATCTGGCATTTCTCCCCTTGCTATCTCTCCCCACCTCCCCACCCCCCACCGTCCCTCCCCTATTTCCCCCCAGTTGAGGTTTTTTAATGGAATTTATGTAGCACTTTCAAACAACTCATCAGGAAGAATTAAAACTTGCATTAAACATAAATATAAATAAAATTGCTTATTTACAAAACAAAACTATTCATAAATTAAAGATGGAAAAATTAAATTAGGTGTTTTCACTATTGTGATATCTAATAAAGTGAATAAAAAGGCAATTTATATGCATAAACTATGTAGAAAGCTTTTATTTCTGGTCTTTTTTTCTAGAAAAAAAAAGGAAAAAAGAAGAAACAACGTAATTCTATATATGTCATAAATGTGGGCCAAGGAAGAAAACACGCACATTTAGCACACCATGGTGCTAAATTTACCCCAATTCTCTATAAGCCATATAGTTGACTTGTTAAAATAATTGAGAATTTTTAATAATAATAGTGAGTCTAGATCAAAGTTAAATGAGTAGATATTCTTTATTTTCCCTTCCCTGTATGGAGCATAGAGAAAAAGATTTGAAAACAATCACTGCTGACTCTCTCTCACAGATAAAGAGGTTTCAGGAATCCACAATAAATTCATGGAATTCGCAAAAGTCTCACTTCATTCCCACTTGGGGATATGGGGCGACTGTCACTACAGTATAGAATAAATTTACAGGATGCATAACAAAAGTTCAGACAGGTAAGCAGAGAATTGTTATTCTAATACAGACTAAACGAAGTCTTAGTTAAGTCTCCCCACTCACCTCCAACTTCCTACAAGTCTGGCTTACAGAACAAAGCTATACAGTCCAAACTAAGCTGAGATGGGAGTCAAGGAAAAGTCACTAAAGCTGAGTCAGATGAAATGGTCATATGGTGAAAATGATTCATTTTAACATCAACTAAAATAAAAAGAAATCTACTCACAATCAATTTGAAATTTGAAAAACGAACACAGCCTGCAGAAGATTACCAAAGAAACTATTTTGGGACAGATTGAAACATTGTATAACTCTTTCAGGTGTAAGAACTGCCGAGGTTTAATATGAAGTCAATTTTAAAAAAGAAAACCCCAATAATGTAATGTCATAATAATTTAATTACCCAAAAAATAGAAAGTGATGAGCCAAGGGAGGGGAAATGAGTATTCAAACAATGCTTTTAGGCATTTACAAATGCAGGAAAAATAGTAACAAATAGAAGAGACATTTGAAAATACGTAGAAAAAATACTTCAGTAAAGTGCAGTAAACATAAAGGAAAAGGAAAGAAATTAAAGCAATAATAGAGAAACTTTGAACATAAGGGATTGAAGTAGAAAATGTAAAATGTATACCCAACAAATCAAACAGAGACAGTGTTTGAAGATAATAAAATAAATTACTTTAAAATGAAAGAAGATCTGAGACTGCATATCAAAAATTGAAATTATAATCCAGGAAAACATTGAAACAACTTTACTAACACCCAAATATCTGTTGATTCAAGCGTTCAATTCCGAGTCAAATAAAGAATGACTGATTTCATAGATATATCAGTTAAAAAAATCATGGATCATTGGACAGTACTAGCTTAACTAAATTATTTTCTTCCCCTATATATCAATAATTCAACACTAATGGATCAGTTTAGGAAAGTCACCAATATTATACATTGGCATCTTCTATCCTTTTCTTCTGCCATGTGACTGTCATCTAATGCAGTGGTCCCCAGTCCCTGGACCATGGACCAGTACCAGTCCATGCTTGTTAAGAAACAGGTCGCATAATAGGAGGTAAACAGCACGTAAGCCAGTGAAGCTGAGCTGCACCTCCTATCAGATCAGTGGCAGCATTAGATTCTCATAGGCGTGCCAATCCTTTTGTGAACTGTGCGTGTGGTGGATCAAGGTTGCATGCTCCTTTTGAGAATCTAATGCCTGATGATTTGTCACTGTCTCTCATCACCTTCAGAAACCAACATACACTGAAGGAGAAAAAATAAGTAACTGTGATTAAAGCCCCATTCTGACAAGGAAAGAATATGAAATCTACAGCAATCACTAGTTGATGACACATAACAAATTCTGCTGGTTATTAATTGGAAAGACTACACACTCCTGTAAGTGGAGGATGTTACCTAGTCAATTATTCTGTCCCTAGTTCATATTTTCTAGGAAAAATTTCAGGGTCCATTTTACTTCATGTTTCATAGATCTGCTTTCTAGGAAAAATCATTCATGCTCGTTATCTACACTTTAAACCAACCTCAGGCGATTACCTTTCCGGCGATTCTGTAATGTTTGTGTTAGAGGACGTGATTGATGACCCACGCTCCCGATTTGTGCCTGTTTAGCCATTCATATCACGGTTTATGTTTTGTTTTGTTTCAGCTTGTTTGTTTTGTTGTTGTTATTGTTGCTCCACATCCAAAGGTTAAGACTGTGTTCCAAGTAGAAAGAAGAAAAAGGCTAAGTGATTCCAAGAGGACATTTCTTTCTAATATTTTGCCATTTCATTTGTGAAGGGTTGCCTTACACGGAGACTTTCATCAAAATTTCATTGGCTATAATTCTGTTGTATGGACTCCACTCTCTGTGTGGGAATGTAGACAAATGAATATTCATCACTTCACATGTCCTAAAGTAAATTGGGGCCCTATGAATGAGAAGTGGAGAGGGATTGATACCAGATAGATATCTACCACAATCAGCTAGAACTGTCAACATATAGAATAGAACATATGTATTTTTTTAAAAAAATATATCTCTCAGTAAAGGATAAAGTGTGGGAGAGAGAAGGAGATCCTACACAAATTTTTAAAAGCAATCTCCACTTGACCAGAATTCATAATTTTAAATTGTAGCTGATAATGTGTAACACTTGAACTTTCAGGTCCAGATATAAACTATTCAATGTAACCAGTAACAAGTTGTTTGTTAAAGATTGGGGAAAAGGCAAAATTACTCACACAAACATAATTCAAATATACAGTGTTCATGAATTTTAAGCCCGAGCTGGGTATTCGTTAGGATAAAATCCCTAAACTGAGCCATTAGCAGAGGACTTGATGAGAAAACTTATATTGCTGTGTAGCAGTTGGAAGCAAACATAAAACGTGTCCCCAGAAAATAGGCAGAAGTTATAAAGGCAATCATAGGAGATACAATTTAACCTAGAATTAGGGGGTTTCAAAGCAAAATTGATTCAATGCTAAAAAGGCAAAGAAGACTTTAGTTGAGACTGTTCAGTTGGGGTGAGGCCAGAACTCAGGCTGATGCAGAATCCTTTGAAACAAAAGACTGGAAATGTTTCAAGTGCTGGGGTAGGGAGATCATAGGCCACTTGTGTAGGCTAATTTTCCTTAACCAAAGGGAAGTCAACGTCCTCATATCTTCACTAGAGAAGCTAATTTTATGACAAGATAAGTTTACAAGGAACTTCACTGAAATTAGACTCATCCTTCTGCAGAGAGACTTGGAAACAGAGACACCATCTTTCCTGATGATTACATTTCAAAGGCACGAATCCCAGGTTCTAGAGAAAGATTGTAATGACAGCAAGGGGCTTTGAAAAAGATTATATCTCTAAGAAGTAAAGAAATCATTTAGCAACAGACGACCTACAGAAATGGGGAAAAATATTGTGCCAACTATACATCTAGACAAAGGTCGAATATTGAGCATCTATAAGAAATGTCAACAAATTTACCAGAGAAAAATAAACACCCTTATTAGAAAGTAGGCAAAGTACATGAATATACACTTTTCAAACAAAGACAGGCATGTGAGCAAAAAGCCTATGAAAAGAAGTTCAATATCACTTATTTTGGGATAAATAGAAATCAGAAGCACAATAAGATACCATCTCACACCAGTCAGAATGGCCTATTAAAATGTCAAAAACTAACAGATGCTTGCAGAGAAAAGGGAACACTTATTCACTGTTGGTTGTAGTGTAAATTAGTTTAACCATTGTGGAAAGCTGTATGGTAATTCCTCAAAGAGTTAAAAGCGGAACTACCATTTGATTCAAAAATCCCATTACTGGGTATATATCCAGAGAAATATAAATCATTCTACCATAAAGACACATGCATGTGAATGTTCACTGAAGCACTATTCACAATAGTAAAGACACAGAATCAATCTAAATGCCCATCACTGGTAGACTGGACAAAGAAAACGTGGTACATGTACACCATGGAAAACTATGCAGCTATAAAAAAGAACAAGATCATGTCTTTTAAGGGAATATGGATGGAGCTGTAGGTGATTAACTTCAGCAAATTAATGCAGGAACAGAAAACCAAATACTGCATGTATTTTTCTTAAAAGTGGGAGCTAAATAATGAGAACTAATAACACAAAGAAGGAAATAACAGACATTGGGTTCTACTTGAGGGTGGAGAGCAGGAGAAGAGGAGCAGAAAAGAGAACTTTTGGGTACTGGGCGAAATATATGGGAGATGAAGTAATCTGCACAACAAACCCCCATGGCATGAGTTTACCTATGTAACAAACTTGGACATGTACCCTGAACCTAAAATACCAGTTAAAAACAAAAAAAGGATTCCATCTCTAAGAGGCAGAAAGAAAGAATTTGCAATTGCAAGTTTTATAAAATAAAGCTCTCAGAAGAGGGGCTCTAGAATCAGGAAGAAGCTTGTCTGAAGTTTAGTCAAGTTGAGGACAACATTAAGACCATAGTGGTCAGAGGTACATAAGAAAGTTGAGCACAAATACCTGTACTGGATGGCTTCAAGAAACAGAGGAGTTCATATTCAACAAAATGGAATAAAGAAAAGAGCAAATACAAAAGACATCAAAATAGACACATTTGAAATACCTAAGAAATTGGGAGAGGATAATATTCATGGAAAATAAAACATGTAGGTAGAAAAAGAGATAATTTAGACATCACAAAAACCAAAACATACCTAACAGATAGTTAAAAAATGGATCAGGCATTAGTGAGAAAAACACTTTGAATTAGGAGAAAGCTCTGAGGAAATATGCCAGAATTTAATAGAGATTAATAAGGATACGCAATATGTGAAGAATTTAGAAACATCAACAATTAATCACAAAGTGCCAACCTATGTGGAATTGAAACGTATGAAGGAGAAAATGCTGCATTTATTATCCAAAACAGGAGGGGAAGTAGTCTATAGATCGAAAACACCACTTACGCAACACATAGCAGGGGAAACAAAAATAACACCTAAACCTATAGCAAGGCTGCAAAATATCATACCTAAAGAAAAGCCTTCTAAAACTAATACAGAACAGGCAAATAACTTGTGAGAAGACAATTATATCGACAACATTGTCAATAGAAGCAATGCACAACAGAAGAAACTGAATAAAACAGTTGAGAGAAAGATTCAGGTAAAATATCATTTAAGAATCTGGCATACACTAACTGTTGCCTTCACAGAAAGCATTAGTATGTAACAATACTTTTATAGTATGTAACAATACCCTTTGAATAGTATTATCTTTCGTGAGATGTTGGGAAGGCAATTCCTCAACTCCAAGCCAGGGATATCCTACCACCTAAGGCAGTTTTATAAGAGTCATTTCCTTTGTCAAATGATTGTATTAAGAACGAGAATTTGGACCTGGCACTGTGGCTCCTGCCTGTAATCCCAGAATTTTGGAAGGCTGCGGCAGGTGGATCATCTGAGGTCAGGTGTTCAAGACCAGCCTGATCAACAAGATGAAATCCCGTTTCTACTAAAAA
>NW_016107591.1:1020006-1105017 GCF_001604975.1 Cebus imitator | reverse complement strand
AAAAAAAAAAAAAAAAAAAAAAAAAGAATGAGCATGTAACATAATTCTGAGCCATAGTATTCTTGATGGTGTGTGTGAGAACAGGGACCTTAAAGCTCCTAGTTATTTCTTGGCAGTAAAGAAAGGTACAATACTAAACTCAACTTTATAGCACTGTGGATGTGGATGACATAGAAGACGGATCGATGCTGGGCTCTTACTAACGGCACTGACTTACTAAATTAAGCAAACCTAAAAATGACTTGCCTGTCGGCTTCTCATAATTTGAGATAATAAGTGTTGTAATTGTTAAAGCCACCGTTAGTTGTTTCCTCTTCTATGCTACTTAACCCTAAATATTAACAAAGTGGAGTAAGAATTTAAGTACTCATAGATCATACCTGGCAAGGATTACTAAAGTCCTCGCTTCAACAAGAAAAATAAAAACAAAAAATCTAGTGGGAACGTAGTAAAAGGGAAGTTAAAATCTATGTACAAAAATGATCTGGAATAATGAACAGCTCATTGCAACAATAATTATCTTTCATTGACTGAATTTGGGTAATTTTAAATTTTGGTCTTTGACAATCCTTCTTTGCATTTTGTAAAATAAATATATAGCATTTTTTGAGATAAAAAATCTTGTAACTTAAAAATAAACCTTAACAGAACTTTACTAAATAGCATTTTAACAGTTAATGATGGAAAATAGGATAAATTGTAATGACAACTCACTGGTGGTATAATGTTCCGCATATATTTTTATTGCAATATTGACCTCAATCTTATCATCACCTTTGATTAGTATTGTTTTATAATTTTAAAACTGCTGCAAAACTTTTCTTTCCTTTCCTAACTTTGTATTATGGTGCTATATAATTATATATATTTTTTAATATCACTTGTAGAATAAAAATATTTACTCAGCAAAATTATCTCAGCAACTCTCAGTGGCATTTTGAAAAACAATACATTTTCCAAAATAAAGATGAAAATATGCTTGTGATAGATACTGCCAGCGCTCCCATAAAAGGAATAGTTTTCTTCCCAATTTTATCTTTCTTTTGGTTGCCTTCTGTTTAGTTATAATTTTAAAAATATCCTTCAAAATACCATTCCTAACAAGCTTATATAAATTTAGCATTCATTTAATTAACCTTTCTCCAAAAGGATTTTTATTCAAAGTTCTTTGTTTCTATTTGTTCTGCATTATCTTTGTATTAAATGGAAAAGCTTTCAGGAAGTTGTGTTTTGAATATAGGAACTTAAACTTGAGCTGATGAAGAGAAAGTTGAAAATATAAACAAAGTCATCGCAATTAAGGTCATACGGAAGTTTATCTTGTTATAGGATCTGGGCCTTGCTGGTGAGAATTACACAAATTTGATGTAGAAAATAAGGACATATGAACAACCCTTCACTGGTCCCATCACTGACTGAAAACAACATATTTTTGTTTATTGATGAGCCCACACAGACTGTGTAAATGTAGTTGTGGGGAAGACACCATAATCAGATGCAGTAGGTGGAAACAAATAGACATGAAAAGTATGAATTTATTTAAAATGACAGCTCAAGAAGTTATACTTTTTAGAAAAGTGCATATTTTAAAAAATAATTTCAAGACAAGCCAATTACCATATGTTGTGAGATTTATAATTCGTCATAAAATAAAATGTGTTAAAAATTTTCAATTACTTTATTTTACTGGTAATGGTTTTGAGTGTTTCCTTTTGGGTTCTATCACTCAATTCTTGGCTTTTAAAAAATTTTATGAAACAAGGTAACTTCAGTATTCAAAAGACACAGACAACATGAAATGGAGACATTAAACATCATATATACAAACATTTCAGGTTCTTTTGCTGACATTTCATGCTTTCTAGTTAAAGAGGTTGTTTTAAAAACTCTACATCAAGGAATATTATATAGCACTAAAAAATGAAATCCTGTCCTTTGTAGCAACATGGATGCAGCTGGAAGCCATTATCTTAAGAGAATTAATGCAGGAACAGAAAGCCATATACTACAGGTTCTTGCTTATAAGTGGAAGCTAAACATTGGGTTCTCATAGACATAAAGACGGCAATCATAGACACTGGGGACTAATGGGGAGCAGGGAGAAGGATTCAAAGTGGACTGCTGGATACGATGCTCACTACTTGGGTGACAGGATCAATTGTACCCCAAACTGCAGCAACTCAAAATGTATCCAAGTAACAAACCTGCAAATGTAACTCCTGACTCAAAAATAAAATTTGAAATATAAAAAAATAAAATAAAATAAAATAAAACCTCTAGCCATAGAATGTATTTTTAATATAGGTATAATATGGATGTATTAGTTTCACTTTGCTTTTAGAACAACTTAATGGCTTAAAACAACATACATTTATTGCCTTTGAGTTCTGCAAGTCAGAATTCTGAAGCGGATATTACATAGCTATAAATCAAAGTGTCAGCAGGGCTGTTTTGTCTGGAGACCCTAAGTAAGGATGTGTTTTTTTCCTTTTCAGGAGGCTAGCACATTATTTGGCTGGTGATCACCACCACCGCAATCTGACCTCGGCTTCTGTCTTCACTGCTTCATGTCCCCTCGTCTAATTCAAATCCTCCTACCTCCTCTTACATACATCCTTGTAATTAGATTAACTACCTGGATAATCCAGAATAATATCCCCAACTCTCCAATTTAATGATTTTTCATTAGATCACATTTGCAATGTACCCTTTGCTTTGTAAGGTAGCATATCAACAAGTTCTAGAGATAACAACATCGTGAACATCTTCAGGGACAGGGTATTATCTTGTTTACCACAGGTGATCTCTGTGACATTGTATCAAATTCTCAATGAGTTCCTACTGTTTTTTAATTTTAAAATATCTCACTTTATCAGCTAAACTAGGTTAGCATTCCATGAATTCTGTATGCCACATATATAGGATAATACACAAAATTAACAAAATACTCTTCTATAAAAATGGTGATGCTCAATATTGCAACTAAGTAATTGAAGTGTTTTTGGTACTGTTTTTAGGCTATACATAGAATATATGTATTACAAGCAAAATTGTCTATGAGAATCTAAACGAATATTGCTAATATAGTAAATTCTCCCTAGCTTTAAAAAGTTATTTATTTAGGAAAGATTTAAACAGTAACAATTGTAAGCAGTTTATTTTTTTTTTACATACACATAAAATAATATAAATTTTATTTTCCCTTTTATGGAAATTTATGCTTTTCATAAAAAACTTTGAAATTGCAGGGGAAAATAATGCCATCTGTCTAAAACAAGCACTTAATATTGTCTTAATATTGTCTCTGTACCCTTTCATGTCCATGTAAATTTTTTCTATTTATGTAAATTTCAAAACTTAACATTAATACTATTGTTCTTTATATATGTAATTTATTAGCCTGACTTCTTCATATTTTGAGGGGAATACTTTTAGAATCTTAGGCATTTACAATTTCGATAAATCATATTTAATTTGTTTGCATTTTATAAAGTATTTACATTTATTAATAAAAATGCAATGAACAGAATTATGCATTTTTTTCTAAGAAGAATTTTAAGAATGCAAAAATGGAAATATATTTTTCATAAAAAAAGAATTGTTGATACATAGTAGGCATATATATATATATATATATATATATATATATATACATGAGATACTCTGCTATAAGGATGCAATGCATAATAATTACATCATGGTAAATGGTATATCCATTTCCTCAAGCATTTATGCTTTGTGTTAGAAACATTTGAATTATACTCAGTTATCTTAAGATGCACAATTAAATTTTTATTGACTATAGTTACCCTGCTATGATATTAAATACTAGGTTTTATTCTTCTAGCTACTTGTTATAACTATTAATCATCCCCACTTCCCTTCAATCCCCGTACTACCCTTCCTAGCCTCTAGTAACCATCCTTCCATTCTCTATCTCCATGAGTTCAACTGCTTTAATTTTTAACACCAAAAAATGTGAGAATATGCAAATGTTATGTTCCTCTGTCTGGCTTATTTCACTTAACATAGTGATCTCCAGTTCCATCTATGTTGTTGCAAATAACAGAGTGTCATTCTTTCCTATTGCTGAATAATACTCCATGGTGTATATGTATCACATTTTCTTTATCCACTGTTGATGGATCCTTAAGTTGCTTCCAAATCTTGGCTATCGTGCACAGTGCTGCAACACACATGAGAGTACAGGTATCTCTTCGATATACTGATTTCCTTTCTTTTAGGTATATACCCAGCAGTGGGTTTGCTGGATTGTACTGTAGCTATTTAGTTTTGTTTTTTTTTTTTTTTTTGTAAACTCTAAACTGTTTTCCACAGTGGTTGTATTACTTAACATTCTCAACAACAGTATAAAATTTTTCCCTTTTCTCTGCATCCTTACCAGCATGTTATTGTCTGGTGAGATGATATTACATTGTAATTCTGATTAGCATTTCTTCTGATGATATTGGTGTTGATCACTTTTTCATATACTTGTTTGACATTTGTATGTCTTCTTTCGGGGAAAGTCTATTGAGATCTTTTGACAATTTTTTCATCAGATTATGAGATTTTTTCTTGTAGAGTTGTTTGAGCTGCTTATCTATTCTGGTTATAAATCACTCGTCAGATAGTTTTCAAACATTTTCTCCCATTCTGTGGAATGTCTCTTCATTTTCTTGATTGCTTCCTTTGCTGTGCAGTATGATCCTATTTGTTCACTTTTGCTTTGATTGCCTGTGCTTGTGGAGTATTGTCTAAGAAGTTTTTGCCCAGATCGATGTCCTGGAGAGTTTTTCCAATGTTTTCTTGTAATTCTTTCATACTTTGAGGTTTTTGATTCAAGTCTTTAATCCATTTGGAATTGATTTTTCTATATGGTAAGATAGGTGTCAAGTATCATTCTTCTGTATGTAGATATCCAGTTTTCCCAGGACCATTTATTGAAGATACTGTCTTTTCCCCAATTTATGTTCTTGGCATTTTTGTCAAAAATGAGTTTACTGTAGGTATATGAATTTGTTACTGAGTTCTTTATTTTGTTACATTGAGTAACGGTTTTTTATGCCATTATGATGCGTTTGTCTTACAATAGCTCTGTATTAAAATTTTAAGCCAAATCAGATAACTTCTCCTCTCTTCCCCCGCTCCCCCCCAAGAATGGCTTTGGCTATTCTGGGTCTTTTATGGTTCCATAGAAATTTATTTTAGTATTATTTTTTTCTATTTCTTGAAAAAATATCATTAGTATTTTGATAGGGATTGCATTGAGTCTGTAGATTGATTTGAGTAATATGGGCATATTAACAAGACTGATTCAATCCATGAACATGGAATTCTTTCTATGTATGTGTCTTCTTTAATTTTCTTCATCAGTGTCTTATAGATTTCATTTATAGAAATATTTCACTTTTTTAAGTTAATTTCTGGATATTTAATTTTATTTGTGATGATTTTAAATGGGATTACTTTATAATTTTTTTTTTTTTTTTGCAGGGTGTTAACTCTTGACATGTAGAAATGCTACTGATCTTTGCATGTTGATTTTGTATCCTGCAAGGTTACTGAATTTTTTCCTATCATTTCTAATGATTTCCTGATAGTCTTTAGGTTTTTTGGAATTGATTTTTCTATATTCTGTATTTTCAAATACAAGAGCATATTATTTGCAAACAAGGATAATTTAACTTCTTTCATTCCAATTTGTAAGTTCTTTATTTCTGTTATCTGATTTCTCCAGTTAGGATTCCCAGTGCTATGTTGAATAACAGTGGTGAAAGTAGGCATCCCTGTTGTGTTCCAGATCTAAGAGAAAAGGCTTTCAGTTTCTGCACTGTTGAGTATAATACCTGCTGTGAATCTGTTGTATATGACTTTTACTGTGTTAAGGTGTTTCTTCTATCCCAGTATTTCGAGAGATTTTATTATGAAGGGATGTTGAATTTTATGAAATGCTTTTCAGCGTCAGTTGAAATGATCATGTAGTTTTTGTTTTCCATTTTGTTGATACAGTCTATTACTTTGGTTTACTAATATTGAAAAATCCTTGCATCCCTGGGATAAATCCCACTTGGTCAGAAATGATCTTCTGAATGTATTGTTGAATTCAGTTTGCTATTATGTTTTTGAAATTTTTTTCATCAATATTCATCAAATATACTGATCTGTAGTTTTCTTTTTTTGAAGTGTCCTTGTCTGTTTTTTTGTATATGGGTACTACAGATCTTGTAGAATGAGATAGGAATAAATTCCTCTTCCTTGATTTTTTTTTTTTTAACAATTTGAGAAGGATTGGTATTAGTTGTTTAACTGTCTGATAGAATTCACCAGTGAAGCCATTGGGTCTTAATATTTCTTTACTGGGAGTCTTTTTATTATGACTTCAGTCTCATTATTTGTCATTGGTCTGTTCAGGTTTTGGACTAATTCATGGATCAATCTTGGTCCTAGAGTAATCACTAATAATCTTTTGAATTTCCTTGTTACCAGTTGTAGTATCTCTTCTTTTATCCATGATTTTATTTACTTAGATGTTTTCTGTTTTTACTTGGTTTAGCGTACAGTTTGTCAATTTTATTTATCTTTTCAAAAAGAGTTTAATTGATCTTTTCTTCATTTCAAATTTATTTGTGTTTGCTCTGATCTTTATTATTTATTTTCTGCTACTAATTTTGAATTTGGTTTAATCTTGCTTTTCTGGTTTTTGAAATATGTTATTAGGTTATTTATTTGCAATTTTCTTCTTTTTTATGTAGTTATTTGCTGTAATTTTTCCCCTGAGTCCTGCCTTCATTATATCCCACAGGTTTTGGTATGTCCTGTTTCCATTATCATTTGTAACAAGAAATGTTTCAATTTTCTTCTTAATTTCTCCATTGACTCACTGATCATTCAGAGGCATATTGTTTAATTTACATGTGTTTATCAAAATTCATTCTCTTATTGATTTCTAGTTTTACTATGATTAGAGAAGATGATTGATATTATCTTAATTTGTTGAATTTTGAAGACTTTTTTTGACCTAACATGTTCTATCTTTGAGAAATAGTCATGTGCTAAGAAGGATGTGTGTTCTCTAGTCACTGGATGAAATGTTCGGTAAATATCTGTTGGGTCAATTTGTTCTGTGGTGTAGGTTATCCCTGATGTTTCTTTAGTAAATTTATGTTTGGAAAATCTATCAAGTGCTAAAAGTGGGGTGCTAATGTCTCCAGCTGTTATTGTATTGGGGTCTGTCTCTTTACCTGTAATAATATGTGCTTTATATATCTGGATGTTTATATATTTGCCATGTTTGATACATAATATGTTTACAATTACATTTTCTTGCTGAATTTACCCATTTATCGTTATATAATGACCTTCTTTGCTTCTTCTTACAGTTGTTGTCTTGAAATCTATTTTGTCTGATGTAAGTATAGCTACACCTGTATCTTTTTGGTTCCATTGGCATGTGCTTTTTTCTATCTTTTTAAGTCCATATGCATGTTTATAGATGAAGTATGTTTCTTTTAGGCAACATCATTGGGTCTTGGTCTTTTGTCTACTCTTTGTCCTTTTATTGAAGAGCTTAGTCCAATTACATTCAATGTTATTATTGACAAGTAAAAACTTACTCCTAGCATTTTGTTACTTGTTTTCTGGGTGTTTTGTGGTCTCTTCTACCCACTTTTCTTCCTTTTTGTCTTCCTTTTAGTAAAGGTGATTTCTTTGGGGGTAGGATTTAATTTCTTGCTTTTTATATTTTTGTGTATTCATTGTATGCTTTTTTCATTTGAAGTTACCATGAGGCTTGCAAATATTATTTTATAACACAATATTTTAATCCGATAAAAACAACACATTGTGTATGCAAACAAACATGCCAAAAAAAAAAAAAAAAACAACTAGCAAAAACTCTACACTGTAACTTTATATCCCCATTTTTTTTTTTTTTTTTGCTTTCCTTTCTTTTTTAGTTATACTTCAATTATGGCATACATGTGCAGAACATGCAGGTTTGTGGCATAGTTATACAAATGCCATGGTTGTTTGCTGCATCAATCACTCCGTCATCTACATTAGGTATTCCTCCTAATGCTATCCCCCCAACCCCTGACAGACCCTGGTGTGTGAGGTTCCCCTCCCTGTGTCCATGTGTTCTCATTGTTCAGCTGCCACTTATGAGTGAGAACATGTGGTGTTTGGTTTTCTGTTCTTGTCTTAATTTGCTGAGAATGATGGTTTCCAGCTTCATCCATGTTCCTACAAAGGACATGAACTCAACATTTTTATGGCTGCATAGTAGTCCATGGTGTATATGTGCCACAGTTTCTTTAACCAGTCTATCATTGGTGGGCATTTGGGTTGGTTCCAAGTCTTTGCTATTGTGAACAGTGCTGCAATAAACATATGTGTGCATGTTTCTTTATAATAGAATGATTTATAAACCTTTGGGAATATACCGAGCAATGGGATTGCTGAGCCAAATGATATTTCTAGTTCTAGATCCTTGAAGAATTGCCACTGTCTTCCACAATGGCCGAACTAATTTACACTCCCACCAAGAGTGTAAAAGTGTTCCTATTCCTCCACATCCTTTTCAGCATCTGTTGTTTCCTGATTTTTTAAATGATTGCCATTCTAACAGGTGTGTATCTTCCCACTTTTTAACATTTTGTTGCTTCTCTTTATGTCTTACTGTACTATGTGTTGAGAAGTTGTTGTGGTTATAATCATTATTATTATTGTTATTATTTCAATGGCTTTGGGGGAATAGATGGTGTCTGGTTACATAAATAATTTTTTTGGTGGTGGTTTCTGAGATATTGGTGCACTCATCACACGATCAGTGTATACTATAGTCAATGGATAGTCTTTATCCCTCACTCCCCTCAATCCCTTTGTTGAAGTCCCAAAATTCTATGGTATTGTTTTTATACTTGTGTCCTCAAAGCTTAGCTACCACTTATAAGTGAGAAAATATGATGTTTGATTCTTTATTCCTGAGTCACTTCCCTTAGAGTAATGAGTTCCATTTCCACCCAGGTTGCTATAAATGCCATTGCTTTGTTCCTTTTTATGGTTGGGTAGTATTCCATATTATATGAAATATATATATTTTCTACATTTTCTTTACCTACTCATTGCATGTTCGGCATTTAGACTGCTTCCATAATTTTGCAGTGGTGAACAGTGCTGCTATAAACATGCAGGTAAAAATATCTTTTTCTTGTAATTTCTCCTTTTCCTCTGGATAGATAACCAAGAGTTGGATATCTGGATCAAATGATAGCTCTACTTTTAGTTATTTAACTAAAGTAACCAAAGTGGAGCTCCACTCTGTTTTCCATAGGGATTTTACAAGTTTACATTCCAATCAACAGCATGGAAGTGTTGTTCCCTTTTCACCACATCCATGTCAACATGTTTTTTAATTTTTTAATTTAATTTAATTTTTTTGCCGTTCTTGCAGGAGTAAGGTGGTATCACATTGTGGTTTTGATTTGTATTTCTCTGATCATTAGTGATTCTGAGCACATTTTTTTATATGTATGTTAGCCATTTGTATATCTTCTTTTGAGAATTGTCTTTTCATGTCCTTAGCCCTTTTTGATGGTATCGTTTTTTCTTGCTGATTTGCTTGAGTTCCTTGTAGATTCTAGGTTAATATCTAGAATCCAATATTAACCCTTTATTGGATATATAGATTGGAAAGATTTTCTCCCACTCTGTGGGTTGTCTGTTTACACTGCTGATTATTTCTTTTCCTGTGCAGAAGCTTTTTAGTTTAATTAAGTTCCATCTATTTATCTTTGTTTTTGTTGTATTTGCTTTTGGGTTCTTCCTTATGAAGTTTTTGCCTAAGCCAATGTCTAGAAGCATTTTTCAAAGGCTATCTCATAAAAATTTTATGCTTTCAGGTCTTAAAGTCTTTGATACATCTTCAGTTGATTTCTTTTATAAGGTGATAGATAAGGATCCAGTTTAATTCTTATACATGTGCTTGTCAATTATCCCAGTACCATCTGATGAATAAGGTTCCCTGCATTAGGTTTTTGTTTGCTTTTTCGAAAATCAGTTGGCTGTAAGTCATTGGCTTTATTTCTGGATTATCTATTCTGCTCCGTTGGTCTATATGGCTGTTTTAATAACTTTATCACACTCTTTTGGTGTCTATGGCCTTAGAGTATAGTTTGAAGTTAGGCAATGTGATACCTTCAGATTTGTATTTTTTTAATTAGTCTTGCTTTGGCTATGTTAGGTCTTTTTGGTTTCATGTACATATTAGGATATTTTTTGGTAGCCCTGTGAAGAACAATGTTAGTATTTTGATGGGAATTGCATTAAATTTATAGATTGCTTTTGGCAGTATGGTCATTTTCACAATATTGATTCTACCCATCCATGAGCATGGGATGTGTTTCCATTTGTTTGTGTCCTCTTTAATTTTTCTCATCAGTGTTTTGTAGTTTTCCTTGTACAGGTCTTTTACTTCCTTGGTTTAGTACATTCCCAAGTATTTTATTTATTTTATTTTATTTTTTGCAGCTATCTTAAAGGGTTGAGTTCTTGATTTGCTTCTCAGCTTGGTCACTATTGGTGTATTGCAGGGCTACTAACTTGTGTACATTAATTTTGTGTCCTGAAACTTTGCTCAACCCATTTATTTTATCAGTTATAGGGGATTGTTGGATGTGTCTTCAGGATTTTCTAGGAATATTATCATGTTACCAGCAGACAACAACAGTTTGGATTCCTCTTTAGCAATTTGAATACTCTTTATTTCTTTCTCTTGTCTGATTGCTCTGGGTAGGAATTTCAGTACTATGTTGAATAGAGGTGGTGAAAGTGGGCATCTTTATTTTGTTCCAGTTCTCAGGATGAATGCTTTCAACTTTTCCCCATTCAGTATAATGTTGGCTGTGGGTTTGCCATGGATGATTTTTATTACCTTAAGGTAGATCTCTTCTAGGCTGATTTTGCTGAGGGTTTTAAGTTTAAGGAAATGCTAAATTTTGTCAAATGATTTTGTCACATCTATTGAAATAATCATGTGATCTTTGTTTTTAATTCTGTTTATGTGGTGTATCACATGTATTGATATGTGTATGTTAAACCATCTTTGCCTCCCTGGTATAAAACCCACTTGGTCATAGTGAAATATTTTTTGATATGCTGTTGGAATAAGTTACCTAATATTTTCTTGAGAATTTTTTTCATCTATGCTCATTAGGGATATTGGTCTGCAGTTTTTGTTGTTATTGTTATTTAGTCCTCTCCTGGTTTTTGTATTAGAGTGATACTGGCTTCACAGAATGATCTAGGGAGAATTTTCTTTCTTTGTCTTTAGGAACAGTGTCAGTAGGAATGGTACCAATTCTCCTTTGAATGCCTCATAGAATTCAGCTGTGAATCCATCTGGTTCTGGACTTTTTTACTGTTGGTAACTTTAAAAATACCATTTTAATCTTGCTACTTGTTATTGGTCTGTTCAGAGTTTCTATTTCTTACTGGTTTAATCTAGGTCGGTTGTATGTTTCCAGAAATTTGTTCATTTCCTCTAGGTTTTCTAGTGTTACGTGCATAAAGCTGTACATAGTAGCCTTGAATAATCTTTTGTATTTCTGTGGTATCAGTTGTAATATCTCCTGTTTTGTTTTTAGTCGAGCTTGTTTGTATCTTCTCTCTTCTTTTCTTGGTTAATCTCAGTAATGGCTTGTCAATTTTATTTTTCTTTTCAAAGAATCAGTTTCATGTTTAATTTTTCTTTTGTATTTTTATTTGGTTGTTGTTTCACTATCATTTAGTTCTGCTTGATCTTTCTTATTTCTTTTTTCTGCTGGGGTTTGGGTTTGGTTTGTTCTTGTTTCCCAGCTCCTTGAGTTGTGACCTCAGATTGTCAATTTGTATTTTTTCAGACTTTTTGATGTAGGCATTTAATGCTGTAAACTTTCCTCTTAATACCACTTTTGCTATAACCCAGAGGTTTTGATAGATTATATCACTATATCGTCCAGACCAATTTTTTTTTTAAATTTTCATTTTTATTTTATTGTTGACTCAAAGATCATTCAGGAGCCGTTTCTACATATTTGCATGGTTTTGAGGGATTCTCCTGTAGTTAACTTCCAGTTTTATTCCACTGTGGTCTTAGAGTAATTGCTATCATTTTGATTTTTAAAAATTTGTTGAGACTTGTTTTGTGGCCTGTCATATGGCCTGTCTTGCAGATGTTCCAAGTACCGAAGAATAGAATGTATATTTTGCAGTTGTTGGGTAAAATGTTCTGTAAGTATCTGTTAAGTCCATTTGTTGTAGTGTATAGTTCAAGTCTATTTTGTTGTTGTTGACTTTCTGTGATGACCTGTCAGTGTAGTATTGAAATCCTCCACTATTTGCGTTGCTGTCTATCTCATTTCTTAGGTCTAGTAGTAGCTGTTTTATAAATTTGGGAGCTCCAGTGTTAGGTGCATACATATTTATGATTGTGATATTTTCTTTTTGGAGTAGTCCTTTTATCATTATATCACATCCCTTTTTGTCTTTTTTAACTGCTGTTGCTTTAAAGTTTGTTTTGCCTGATAAGAATAGCTGCTTGTGCTTGGCTTTGGTGTCTATTTGTATATATTTTTACACCCCTTTACCTTAAGTTTATGTGACTCCTTATGTGTCAGATGAGTTTCTTGAAGACAGCAGATATTTGGTTGATGAATTCTTATCCATTCTACCATTCTGTATCTTTAGAATTGGAGCATTTATGCTATTTACATTTGATATTAGTATCAAAATTTGAGGAACTATTCTATTCATCATTCTGTTTGTTGCCTGATTACCTTTTGTTTTATGTTATGTTGTTGTTTTGCAGGTTATACGAGATTTCTGCTTCAAGGAGATTCTGTGTTTGTGTATTTTGAGGATTTGTTTCAAGATTTAGTGCTCCTTTTAGCAATTCTTATAGTGCTGACTTGGTAGTGACGAATTCTCTTAGCATTTGTTTGTCTGTAAAAGACTGTATCTTTCCTTCATTTATGAAGCTCGGTTTAGGATACAAAATTTTTTACTGATAATTGCTTTGTTTAAGGAAGATAAAAATAGGATCCTAATCCCTTCACAAGTGTAGGGATTCTGCTGTAAAATCTGCTGTTAATCTGTTTTCCTTTATAAGTAAGCTGTTGCTTTTGCTTCACAGTTCTTAAGATTCTTTTCTTTGTCTTGACATCAGATTACCTGATGACTATGTACTTAGGCAATTATATTTTTGTGATAAATTTCCCAGGTGTTCTTTGAGCTTCTTGTACTTGACTGTCTAGGTCTCCATCAAGGCTGGGAAGTTTTCCTTGAGTATTTCCTCAAATGTTTTCCAAACATTTAGATTTGTTTTCTTCCTTGGGAACAATAATTATTCCTAAGTTTGGTCATTTGACATGGTGGCTCAGTTTTTTTTTTGTTTTGTTTTGTTTTGTTTTTTTCTTTTATCAGATTTGGTTAATTCAAAAGCCTTATTTTAAAATTCTGATGTTCATTCTTCTACTTGTTTTATTCCATTGCTGAGACTTTCCAGTGAATTTTACAATGACCTTCATTTCCAGAAATTGTGATTGTGTTTTATTTATACTATCTATTTCACTAGAGACTTTTTCATTCACATCCTGTGATATGAATAAAAAGTTTTTATTTCTTTAAGTTGGACTTCATCTTTCTCAGGTGCCTCCTTGATTAGCTTAATAGCCGACTTTCTGAAATCTTTTTTTTTTTTTCTTTTTTTCTTTTTTGGCAATCCATAGATTTTATCTTGGTTTGGATTTATCGTTGGTGAGCTAGTGTTAAAGCTTTTGGGGTTGTTAAAGATTCTTGTTTTGTCATATGACCAGAATTGTTTTCCCGTTTATTATTATTTTTTTCTCATTTGGGTAGACTATGTCAGAGGGAAGATATGAGACTCAAGGGTTGCTATTAAGATTATTTTGTCCCATGGTGTTCTCCCTTGATGTGGTGCTCTCTTCTTTCCCATAGACATAGAGCTTCCTGAGAGCCAACTGCAGTGATTATTATTTCTTTTCTGGATCTAGCCATTCAACTGAGCTACTGGGCTCTGGGCTGGTAATAGGGAGTGTCATGTGATTTTATCCATCTTCAGGTTCCTCAGCTATGTATACCAGCATCTCTTCCAGGAAAGGTAGCAGAAGAATGCAGTGGGCTCTATAAGTGTTCTCGGTTGTATTTTTGTTAAGTGCACTGGTTTTGTGTTTGTTGGCATTTAGCCAGGAGGTGGCATTTTCAAGAGTGCACCAGTTGTACTAGTATAGGGAGGATCAGGTCACAGGCAGGGAGGGCCATAGAGCTCCCAAGACATTATGTCCTTTGTCTTTGGCTATCAGGCTGGGTAGAGAAAGAGCATCAGATAAGTATAGGGTGAGACCTGTCTGAGCTTAGATTCTTCTTGGGCAGGGCTTGCTGTGGCTGGTGTGGGGAGCCACACATTCATCCCCACACCAGCCACAGCAAGCCCTGCCCAAGGAGAGTCTAAGCTCAACAGAGTTATGTCCCCAAGGGGATTATGACTGCCTCTATTGTGTCACACAAGTCACCCGGGAAGTGGGGAAAAGCCAGCAACCTGGGTGCCGATGCCTCACCTAGCTCCCATGCAGCCCACAGCCTGAAAGGCTGATCTCACTCCTACCATTCCTCCCCTGGCCTTAGCAGCACTAAGTTTATTTCCAGGGAGCAAGGGCATAGGGCTGAGAACTTGCCCCAGGCTACAAGCCTCCCAGATGAGAAAGCAAGTTGACTCACAGTTCCTCAGCTGTCCCACAGAGCCTGCAGTGGCAACCCACCTCCTGTGGATTCTCTCAGCTTACCTGGTACATTCCTACAGTAGTTCTTGGAGTGAAAGTGCATGATGTAGGTCTCCAGATGCTGCTCTGTTTATCTCAGTGGGAGCTGCAGGTTAGTCCTGCCTCCTATTCACCATTTACCCTACCATTGTAGTTATTATTTTTGATTTGTTCATATTTTAGTCCTTCTACTTAAGAATAGTTTACATACCACAATTACAGTGTTATAATAGTATGCATTTTTCCGTGTGCTTACTATTTATTACTAGTGAGTTTTATACCTTCAGATTATTTATTTTTGCTCATAAACTTCTTTTTCTTTCATGCTTCCTTATTCCCATTAGCATTTTTTGGAAGACAGGATGGGTATTGATAAAGTCTCTCAGATTTTGCTTGTCTTAGAATGTCTTTATTTCTCCTTTATACTTAAAAGATATTTTTGGACAGGCATGGTGGCTCATACCTGTAATCCCAGCACTTTGGAAGGCCAAGGCAGGGTGGATCACCTGAAGTCAGGAGTTCATGAACAGCCTGGCCAGGATAGTGAAACCTCGTCTCTACTAGAAATACAAAAATTAGCCAGGCATGGTGGCAAGGCCCTGTAATACCAGCTACTTGACAGGCTGAGGCAGGAGAATTGCTTGAACCTGGGAGGCAGCGGTTGCAGTAAGCAGAGATTGCGCCATTACACTCCAGCCTGGAAAACAAGAGTAAAACTCCAGCTCAAAAAAAAAAAAAAAAAAAAAAAGAGAGAGAGATATTTTTACTAGATAGAATATTATAGGGTAAATTTTTTTTCCAGCACTTTAAATGTGTCATAGTATTCTCTTTTGGCCTGTAAGGGTTCCACTAAAAAGTCTACTGCCAGATATATTGGAGCTCCATCCTGTGTTATTTGTTTCTTTTCTCTTGCTGCTATTAGAACCCTCTGCTTTTCCTTGTCTTCTGGGGATTTTATTACTAAATGCCTGTCTTCATGTGGTCTGTTTTGGGCTCAATCAAGGCCTAAGCTTCTTGCAGATTCATAAATGCACTGCACAGGTGGTCTTGAATAAGTTCTGGAAGAATTCTCTGAATCTGCTTGGTGTTTTATAATCTTCTTGTCCTTGAATGTTGAAACCTTTTTCTAAGTTTTGGAAGTTCTCTGATACATCTTTGAATAAATTTTCTATCCCTGTCTTTTTCTTTAAGATCAATAACCCTTTGATTTCCCCTGTTTAGGCTATTTTACAGATTTTGTAAACATGCTGCATTGCTTTTTGTTCTTTTCTATTTTGTCTTCTCTGATTGTATTTTTAAATAGCCTATCTTCTAGCCCAGTAATTATTTTCTTTTCTCAATCAATTCTGCCATTAAGAGACTCTGATGTATTCTTCACTGTGTCACTTGCATATTTCAACTTTACAATTTCTGTTTGACTCTTCATAATTTTTCGATCTCTTTGTTAAATTTATGTCATAGAATTCTGAATTCCTTTTTATGTTATCTTGAATTTCTTTGAGTTTCTTCAAAACAGCTACTGTGAATTCTGTCTGAAAGGGCACATATCTCTGCTTCTCCAGGATTGATCTGTGGTTCCTTTAGATCAATGGTGCCTTTGGACCAACTTATCTGTTTGATGAAGTAATATTTTCTGTATAATCTTGATGTTTGTAGATGTTGTCAGTTTCTTGCCATTGAATAATTGGATATTTAATACAGTCTTTATAGTCTGAGTTTGTTTGTGCCTGTGTTTCTTAAGAAGCCTTTCCAGCTATTCAAAAGGACTTATACTTCAAGTCCAATTATGCTGTAGTTCTTGCAGATTCATATAGATAGTGCATAGGTGGTCTTGAATAAGATCTGGAAGAATTCTCTGAATTACAATAAATAGAGTCTTGTTCTTTTCCCTTAGTCTCTTCTTAATAAAGAGAATCTCTTTCTCTCTTGCTGTTGAGCCTCCTGGAGCTTGAGGTGAGGTGATGCAGGCACTCCTGTTTCCACCACCGCTGCACTGCCCTGGGTTAGACCTTAACCAGCACAGCACTGGGTCTCACCCAAGACTTGCTATAACTACTACCTGACTTCCGCCTATGTCCACTCAAGGCCCTAGGGTTGTATAATACAGCAAGTGGGGAAGCCAGCTGGGTTTGTCTCCTTTCCTTCATGGTAGTGAGTTCCTACACCCTGTACTGGTCCATAGAGTTTCCCTGGAAGCCAGGGATTGGAGTCAAAACTTTAGAAATCTACTCATTCGACTGCAGCTAAGCTGGTCTTTGAACTGCTGGACAAAGTCTTTCCTAGTCTTCCCTCCCGTTTTTACAGGCAGAGAAGCCTTTCCCAATGGCCACCAGCACTGAACCACAGGGAGTCCTGCCAGGCCACCACAGATGTTCACTTAAAGCCAAAGGGCTCTTTAGTGAGCCTGTGAATGCTGTCAGGCCTGGGAGGCAACCTTCAGGGAAGCTGGCTTTCACCCAGGGCAGATCCAGAAGTGCTGTCCAAGAGCCTAGGCCTGGACTTGGGGAACCTAAAGGTCTGCAAGGTGTTATACCTCACTCTGGTCAAGCTGGTACCTAAGGTGCAAGACAAAGTCCCCTTCACATTTCTCCCTGCTTTTCTCAACCAGAAGGAGTCTTTCATCAAAGTTACCATAGCTGAAAATGTGCTAGGTCACACCTGAGGTCAGCATATCTCAGAGTCTCACCTAAGCCTCAGAGCATGCTACTGTGGTATTCGGGGCCCAAGGAGTATTTAGTCAGCAGGTGATAAACCCTGGCAGGACTAGGTCCTTCCTTTCAGAGTAGCAGGTTCCCTATGGTTCAGAGTGTGTCTAGAAATGTCATCTGGGAGCAAAGACCTGAGATGGGAGTCTCAAAATGCTGCCCAGTGCCCTAACCTAGTATGGCTGAACTGGTATTCAACATGCAACACAAAGTCTTCCCTATCCTCTCCTGGAGGGGAAGGAAGGAGTCATTTTCATTGCTGCAGGCTGTGCTGCCTGGGTTTGCGAAAGTAGTGGTGCAAGCATTCCTTTAGCCACCCCAGCGGATGTTGCCCTAAGTCACATGCCAGCCCACTGCACTGGCTTTAAGCCCAGCCCAGCAATAATACTTGCCTAAGAATTGCAGTCCTTGTGTCCAAGACCATCTTTCAAGTTTGACTAGGACCCCAAAGCCCTTGAGCCCATGGTGGTGATGCTAGCCAAAACTCAAGTTCTGACCAAAGGGACAGGCAATTTCCCTCTGGCAAGGGCTTACCCAAATGCTCCCTTCATAGAGGAGTGCTGGCTGAGATCAGCATGGATTTTGCCTCTGCTATGAGGGGACAGAACTGTGTTCAATGCCAAATCCTCGGTTGCTGTGCTCGCCCTCACCCAAGGGCACAGATTCTCTCTCCTTGCCGCGCACCCACTGCCGTAGGATAAGGAAGGAAGGAATTGACATCATCAATTCAAGACTGTCTTTCCTACTCCTTTCCATAGCTCTTTAAATGATAGGAAATTTTTAACCCAGTGCTGTAATAGCTTATCTGATTTTTTATTCTAATGACAGTGCTTTTTTTGTGTGTAGACAGTTGTTAAAATTTGGTCTTCCTGAGGAGGGGGAGTGAAATATGATATGCATTGACATCTTTTATATGTTAACATAGAGAATTAATTCTCATTAATGTGGTTAAATATTCTAACTTAAGATTTTCTTGGAGAAAGATAATTTTGAGGACATGGATATGTTAATTTAATTGACTATAGTAATTATTCACTATGTATATCAAAACATAATATTGTACACCTTAAATGTATATAATTCTTCTGGAAACGTTTTTAGGAAGATAGAAATTTAGAGACCATTTCTCAGTATTCTACAGGAAACGTTTTCGTGTGCTGTGTATTTAAATGAGAGTAATAAAGAGTATCATGTAAATGGCAATTACTCATATTTCATATCAACTTAAAACACTTTTTAAGCTGCATATTATGTCCTGGTGAATCTTAAGTAGGAAGAAATATTGTAGCTATTCAGAACAAAAACATTGAAAGATTATCTTTTCATGATTTCTGAGGAAAAATTCATCAATATTTGGTTTCTAAGTAAGAATAATTTAGATTGTAGAATGAACAATGAAGATGTTTTGTCTAACCACTGTTTACTAATGTGCCACAATTTACATAACTCTATTCTACCATTTACTGGAATATAAATCTGATATGCTATTTAATTCTAAACAATAAAAGCATCAACTTATAGAGACATGTTATTGTAGATAAGTTAGCTGAGTAACAAAATTAACATGAAAAGTAGGTAGGGAAACAAAACAATACAGGGACATTATTAATACAGATGTCCAAAGTCAAGGTTTTTAGTCTCATACAACAATGTGTTATTGTTCACATGGCAAAAGTCAGACTTTAATATGTCATTTATTTCAGTGTCTATAACTAACATACATTCAAGTGGTATTTTCCTTTAATTTTGAAGAACATATCAAATTTTAACTTTGTATTAATAGTTCATGCCGAAAGTCTTCAATGAAGAGGACAACACAAAAACAAACACACACATGACAAACCATCAAAGCATCAACATGAACACAACCTCTCCTTGTAACAAAAGAATGTCAATATAAATACATTTAGTTTTCAATATATCAAAATGCAAATGATGCACATGGGTCTCCAGTAACACAACCACCTACCCAGATAACTACCAGTGAAGTCCAAGTGATTCAGCATGACCCTCCTTCAACAATCAGATTTATTTGGACCAGAACTGGAAATTTTCTGAGAAAATAGATTTTAAAAATTTACTAGCAAAAGTGCAATTGAGATTTAGCATTACATGGACATTCTTGAATATTTAAATTGAAAAAAATTATTATTATTATTGTTACTATTGTACTTTAAGTTCTGGGGTACATGTGCAGAACGTGCAGGACTATTACATGTGCCATGGTTTTTTGCTGCATCCATCACCCCATCATCTACATTAGGTATTTCTCCTAATGTTATCCATCCCCTATTCCCCCAATCTCTGCTATCCCTCCCTTAGTCTCACACCCCTGTCAGGTTCTGGTGTGTGATGTTCCCCCCCTGTGTCCATGTGTTCTCATTGTTCAACACCCATTTATAAGTGAGAACATGCTGTGTTTGGTTTTCTGTTCTTATGTCAATTTGATGACAATGATGGTTTCCAGCTTTATCCATGTCCCTGCAAAGGACATGAACTCATCTTTTGATGGCTGCATAGTATTCCATGCTGTATATGTGCCATATTTTCTTCATCCAGTCTATCGTTGATGGGCATTTGGGTTGGTTCCAAGTCCTTGCTATTATGAACAGTGCTTCAATAACGTACTTGTGCATGGGCCTTTATAATAAAATGGTTTATAATCCTTTGGGTGTATCCCCAGTAATGGGATTGCTGGGTCAAATGGTATTTCTAGTTCTAGATCCTTGAGGAATCACTAAACCGTCTTCTACAATAGTTGAACTAATTTACACTCCTACCAACAATGTTTTTGTTTCTTCACATCCTCTCCAACATCTGTTGTCTCCTAACTTTTTAATAATTGCTCTTCTAACTGGCATGAGGTGGTATCTAAATGTGGGTTTGATTTGCATTTCTCTAATGAGCAGTGATGATGAGCTTTTTTTCATATGTTTGTTGACTGCATAAATGTTCTCTTTTGAGGAGTGTCTGTTCATATCCTTTGTCCACTTTTCGATGGAGTTGCTGTTTTTTTTCTTGTAAATTTGTTTAAGTTCTTTGTAGATTCTGGATATTAGCCCTTTGTCAGATGGGTAGATCGCAAAAGTTTTTTACCATTCTGTTGGTTGCCAGTTCACTCTAATAATTGTTTCTTTGGCTGTACAGAAACTCTTTAGTTTAATTAGATCCCATTTGTCTATCTTGGCTTTTGGTGTATTAGTCATGAAGTCCTTGCCCATGCCTATGTCCTGAATGGTATTTCCTAGGTTTAATGGAAAACAAATTTAGAGTTCTATTGATATGGCAAAAAACCCTAGTCTCTCCCATTTTAACGTTAATGAGATTCCTACTCCTTTGCAAACTGATTGTAAAATTACTCTGACTTCGTTTATAGAGCTTAACTACTTCAATATCCAGAAAGAAATAAATGTTAAGTTTCTAGATGCAGGAAAATCCTGTGTGACAGTGTTGAGCAACGACAAGTAAAACAGTAAATGCTTTTGAGACAATGAGAGATTCTGAAGAGATAAAATAAGGAATTTCTTGTGAATCTAGAATGGTCATGACCACTTTTTAGGTTACATCATAACTGTATAATAAATGAAAACAAAATGCACTACTGAATGAGAAAATTGAAGAATTCTGGTCATTTTAAAAAATTTAACATACAACATAAGCTCTCTCTGAAACCATTTTTCCCCAATTCCTAACATACACTAAAGTACATCAACAGCAAACAGTATTGTTTACCAATGTGATATACAGCGTATTAGATGGAGAAACCCAATCTCTACTAAAAATACAAAATTAGCCACGTGGGGTGGTGCGTGCCCATAACCTTAACTACTTGGGAGGCTGAAGCAGAAGAATCACCTTAACCCAGGAGGCAGAGGTTGCAGTGAGCCAAGATCACACCATTGCAGTCCAGCCTTGGCAACAAGAGCTGTAATGACAAAAACAACAATTATTTTTGCACCAACCAATAGCACGTACTATTGACTCAGTGCCCTAAAAATCCCTTCTCTTCTGCCTATTCATTCTGGCTCCTCTAACCCCAAGAAATAATTGATCCTTTTTCTGTCTTCATGAATTTGTCATTTAAAAAATGTCGTATACTTGGACTCATGTAGTATGTATCTTTTTCAGATTGGCTTCTTTAATTTAGTAATGTGAATTTAAATGTTCTCTCTCTCTCTCTCCCTCTCTCTTTCTCTCTTTTTTATAGATATAAAAATATATATTTATATATTTATTAAAATATATATTTTATAAATATATTCAATATATTTATCAAAATATATTTATTAAACATATTTATAATATATGTACTTTTATATATTTAAAATATATTTTATATATAATAAAATACATTTAATATATATGTAATATATGATAAAATATATTTCATACATAGAAATATGTTTATATAGATTTATATATCTATATATGTTTATACAAATCTACATATCTATATAAATATATATTTTAATAAATATATAACTATATAGATAATTTTAATAAATATATTTTTATATAACAAAATATATTTAAATATGTTTAATATATTATATAATAAATATAATATATAAAACATAATAAATATATTTATATATTTATATATGATAAAATATATCTATATAAAATGAAATATATTTAATATATTTATATATTAATGTATAAGTATAAATATATTAAATATATTTTAATACATATCAATATATAAAAATTTATTTATTAGAGTATATTTTATATAAATATATTTGAGTTTTTCATAATTTATATGGACTTTTCATGACATTTATATGAATTTTTATATTCATATGAATTATAATATATGTTGAATTTTTCATAATTTTTGTGTTTTATACTTCTACATAATGCAGAGTTTCTCTTTTTACATCTGTTGGTAATTAATATGTGTAGATCTGGGCAATAGATACATATTTCTTTATGCATAGCAAAAATATATATTATTATATCTTATATATATGATTTATGTATAAATAAATCATATATATATCTTATATAAATATAAGATATATATAAAATGTATATCTTACATAAATATAAGATATATATAAAATATATATCATATAAATGTAAGATATATATAAAATATATATCTCATATAAATAAATATTTATATATAAGATAAATAAAAAAGATTTATATATATAAATCTTATTTATATATAAATATAAATCTTATAAATCTTATTTATATATAAATCTTATATCTGTATCATATATAAGATTTATATATGAATAAGGTTTGTAAGATTTATATACATAATATATATTACATATATATTATATATATCTTACCTATAAGATATATGCGAATATATTTATATATATAAATATATAAATATATATAAATGTAAATATATTCACATATGTCTTATAGGTAAGATATATATAGATTTATATATATTTTATATTTATATTTACATATATTATAAGATATATGTATATATATCTCATATATATAAGATATATATATAATTTTAAGGATATTATATATAATATATATTATTTATGTATGATATATTAATTATATATAATATATGATATATAATAATATATAAATATATAATAAATTTATATTAATTATATATATTATATATAATAAATTTATTAATATATAATTAATAATATATAATATAAATATATAAGATATATATATTTATATATAAATAAATCTTATATATAAAAATCATATATATAAGATTTATATATGAACCTTATATATATGATATAATTATATATATTTTATTTTATGTATATAAGATAGTAAAATATATACAAGATATACAAAAATTTATATACATAGAAATCATATATATAAGGTTTATGTATTAATATATATAAATATATATGATTTATATTCTGTATATACAAGTTTTATATATAAATCTATTTGTATTGAAATATATTTTTAGTAGAGACGAAGTTTCACCATGTTGCTCAGAATGGTCTCAATTTCTTGACCTCATGATTTGCCAGCCGTGGCCTCCCAGAAAGTGCTGGTATTACAGGCGTGAGCCACGCACCTGGCCAATGTCCTCTATCTATTATTTTAAGGGTTGATGTGCATTTCTCTTTGGTGCTGAATAGTTCTTCATTACCTTGTGTATTACAGTTTATCCATTTGCCCACAGAAGGATATCTTGTTTAATTCTGAGGTCTGGCAATTATAAACCTGCTTTAAACATTTTTGTGAAGGTTTTTCTGTGGACATGTTTTCATTTGGGTAAATACAGAACACAGTTGCTGGACTGTATGGTTAGAGTATGATTAGCTTTGTAGGACACTGTTAAACTGTCTTCCAAAGTAGCTGTACCATTTTGCATTTCCACCAGCAATGAATCACAGCTCCTGTTGCTCACATCCTTGCCAGCAGTTGGTGGTGTCAGTGTGTTAGATTTTGGCCATTCTAATAAGTGTGTAGTGGTATCCTATTGTTTTAATTCACATTTTCCAGTTGACATATGATGTTAAACATATTTTCATATATTTACTTGCCACCTGTAGATTTTCTTCAGTGAAGCATGGACTCAGGTCTTTTTCGAAAAAGTAATAAAATTTTCTGTTTTCTTACTGTTAAAGTTTAAGAGTTCTTTGTATATTTTCATTAGCAGTCCTTTATCAGATGTATCTTTTGCAAATATTTTCTCCCAGTCTGTGGCTTGTCATCTCATTTTCTTGATATTGTCTTTTAAGGGGCAGAAGTATTTTAGTGAATTGCAGATTATCAATTGTGTCTTTCATGATTCATGACTTTGGTGGTATACCTAAAAAGTCACAATACCCAAGGTCTTCTAGATTTTCTACTGCGTTATCTTCCAGAAGTTTTATAATTTTGTATTTTACATTTTAGGTCTATGATTGATTTTGTGCTACTTTTTGTGAAGGGTGTAAAGTCTATATCTCGATTTATGTCTTTGCATGCAGAGGCTCAGTTGTTCCAGCACTGTTTGTTAAAAAGGGTATCTTTTCTTCATTGTGTTTCCTGATTCCTTTGTTAAAGTTCATTTGAGTATATTTATCCATATCCATTTCTGGACTCTCTTACCTATTTTTTAATCAATCTCTATCATTGTCTAATATTTCCAAAGCTCTAAGACGTTGGTTTATTCTTATTTCATTTTATTGATCATAACTCCACAATATATCTTGTATAAAATATTTATTGGATTTAGAATTAAAATTTTACAGTGTAAATTCCACTTTGAATTTTTCATAATTATTGCTTTCTATAGTTATACAAAATGTAATTTCTCTTTTTACATCTGTTGGTAATTAATATGTATAGATCTGTAGCTAAATATCATTAATATCACCCTTTCTTTGGAAGAATAGCACACCATTTATTACATATTAACACTGTACCAAATTTAGCATTGGGAACAAAATTCTAAAGAAAATTAGAGGTGTGGAGAATTTTATAAAGGGTTGCCCATATGCTTGAGAAATCCATGTGTGTTAAGAATAAAACAATGAATTTTTGTTAAAACAAAGAAGAATTGAGACAGATGGAATGACATAGTTAAAAAAGTACTTTTGAAAAATGAATTTCTAGAATAATAACACTTCTCTTATTTTTCTCCAAATTCTTAACCCAATGGTGGTGTATTGTCAAATTTATGAAAACAAACAACAATAAAAAGGTATCATGTCTTTAATTTTCTCTTTCATTATAAAATGGGAAAATTTTTCTAGTAAAATATGTGTAATGAATTTTTTAGTGATGATGATGATAATTTTATAAATACTGAAATAGATTCAGTAAGTTTAAACTTATCAGTGACAAAGAGATTATACCACTTTCTGAAGTTATATTTTAATGGATATAGTGTGTTATATATCTACTATATTATATTATTATATTAATAATTATAATACAATACAACTATATTTTATTATTATATTAGTAATTAATATTTTTATATTAATAATGCCTATCATATAGATTTGTAATAAGAAATTATAAAACATTGAACAGCACACAAATGTATCTTTTTTAAAAAACTTTTCTTGTGTGTGAACTTCAGTACATACTTCACTGCACCAATTGAGATATGATTTAAGAATATTTTGTCAGTTAAATTGTTACCTATCTGTATCTGTCTATCCAGTTTTGTGTCTGTTTCCGGGATTTGATCTTATGTAATAGTCAGAGCTGGCCAGCATCCTGGTTAGGCCGTCTCTGCAAGTCTCTTTGCTTCTGTCACTGGAGTTGAAGTCTACAAGAGAGGAGTCAGGAAGAAAAATGGATACAAGATAAGGAACAAGAACAAGCTGGAATTCACATCAGAATTGAAGCCTGTGATTATGGACAGAAAACTACACCTGTTTTTGTGGCCTTAGACCTAGTTGACAGAGTATCCTGCAGAAGCTGGGGCTTTCATAACAGAGCTCAACACATTCACTTGACATAGATTTGAGAGATGCTTCAAGGAGGATCGAGGGTATGGTAAAGCATTTTAAGGCCAAGCTGCTCCTCTTGCTAGTGATGCAATTCCATCTTTATCAACATATGAGAGCTTAAAAGTTGTAGCTTCACCTCTGCTCTCCAAATCAAGAACAATAATTTATCTTGGGTTCCTATTAACCAGAAACCTACAGGAAAAGGAATTCTGAGTAACATAGTCAGACATACCAAAATTAGCACGTTGAAAAGAATATAAGTGCCAACTGGGCACTTATACACATCTCCTTACAATCTGCATAATTTCCAAATAAGAAAATAAGTCACCTTTTCCTGGCATCATGCAACTCTTCTGCTAAATGAAAACACTGTAACCTTTTCCCTATAAGAGGCTTCCAGTCTTGTCTTATGTCTTCGGATGATGTTCATTCTTTCTCTAGCTGATCCGCACTTCCACTTGATATTATATAATTTAAATACTGAGTTTAAAGTAAATTATAATGAAACATCTCAGATGACAAATGAATGAGAAAGTGAGAAAGAAAAAAAAAGTATTTAGTGAAGGTATGTATATGATATTAAAATAAGGGTGAAATATCCAACTATTATGGTCCCCATTTATACAACTGATTACATAATGATAGCTCATATATATGGGGGTAAAATAATAAAGACCATTATTTAAAAATTATTTGCATGCAAATTTTGAGCCAGTGATATTATATGCAAAAGCTATTAAAAATGTTAGCCAGAATGAGATACATTTGAGTGTTTTTAATTTCTGATATATATAGAACATCTCTACTTTTAGTACCTTATTTTCAACTATTAATATTAAACAAAAATACTGATTTTTCTCTGAGTAAGAAATTACTGGAGATTGATTCTTCTTTTAAATAGATAGTTTTCACAAGATTTTACTTTCTTGTAACCTGAAATCTTTTTCTTGTAATCTTTATTTTTAATACAAATTAATGAATAAGAAATATTTATTCAACGTAGATTCACTTTAATGCAAATCCAATGTCAACATAACTCTTCCAATGATTCCAGCCTTCTTATATTTGATTAGGAAAATAAAATTGCCTGATATAATCTATGTCATAATGTTAATTATTCATGCTGTATAAGTTACGTAGCAACTATGAATGGCACTAATAACATCAAAGAGTAGTCATGGCTGTAGATATGTCCAGGAACCCCCCAAAAAATGATATTTTCTGTTTTCCCACAGCAGTTACATAATATCTAAGAAGGGCCCCCAGTTTGGCTCATGCTCTCTGCTCCTTTTGGGACAATGTCTCATGGTCAGAAGCAGTATCATGGCCAGGCCTGGGCAATGTGCATCTAAGAGGTCAAAATGAATGTATTTTTACTGGATATAGAACATTTCTCAAAAATGTAATAGAGAATGGGATAGTCAATCAGACTAAGCAATAGATGAATTCCAGTGCCTCTAACTTAAAGAGTTTTGCTTTATCCCATTATTAATATTCTATAGGTTGATGCAAAATTAGCTGTGGTGTTTGCCATTAAAAGTAATGACAAAAACACCCTCCATATTATTATTTTCTAGAACATACCCTTAATGTGCTGAATTCATTTAGGGTAGATTTTTATATAACGAAGCAACAAAACACTGAAATCAATAGAAAAATAATCGATAGAAATAATCCTAAATGATGCTGAAAGACTAAATTTCTGGAAGCCTTATTTTTTTTGTAAATTATCCTTAGCTATGTTTTTTTTCTCTGCCTATAATTATATTTGCACACTATAATCCTTCAAGGAACTCATCAACATTTTTTTAAAAAAAGATTTTATTTCCTTTCTAAATTGTGACAAAATCCAAGAAATCTCACACATTGCCCTCTCATGAAGTTTGATTCTCGGCAATATTTTGAGGTTTGCACCTTTTTTTTCTTTGACATGCTTGCAGCAATCATTTTATTTGAATATCTGTTTCAAATAACAGCAGATACTATAAAGCAGATTGTATTTTTCACACTTTTGGCTACATATATATGTATGAATATCTTACTCCTTCCTAAAATAAATCCCTCCCTTTGCCAGTTTCTTTAAAATTCTGTAGTGTATTGCTGCTTCATGGCAATGAAGTTCATTTCAAGATTAACTACTGCATTTAAAACACTAGAAAAAGTCATGAAAAATTTAATGCAGTCTTAAATTTCGAACATATTTCTATAAATGAACATGATTATAAGCACATTGCACTTAAAAGCTTACACCACATCTTTAGTTATTTTAAAGACATTAGAATGTACTTAGATTGGTGTGTTTTATTGTTTTCAAAGTAAGCCTATTACATTAGGGAGGGTAAGCTCACCTTACAACATTTGCTGTTTTAAAAGTCTTCTAAAAGTTACCAATATCACTAATTATTGTTGATGAATCATTACCAACCTCCCTGTCACCTCATATGTTTCTCTAAGGGAAACACTATAAGTAATGATCCATAAAAGCCAATTTAAAAGTGGTGTCAATAATAGAATGTATGAACCACTATAGTTATATTTGCACAGTAAGGCATTAAAAAAAACCAGATGGTCTCTTTTCCTTTCTTGAAGATTAAATTGAATGTCTATTTACTTTTTCTTTTATTATAACCTTCATCCTACAGGGCAGCTTTTAACCGAAAGACATTGTTGCATAATTTACATATAATTTGTCAAGGAAATGCATAAATTAAAAAAAAATAGTAGCCTGGTGCTACTAATATTGCTAGGCATTGCATCTTTCTCACAATTATAGATTATTTTTTAATTAGGTTGAAGTGAAAGTTGTTTTGGGAGGCGGAGGTGGGCGGATCACAAAGTCTGGAGATGGAGACCATCCTGGCCAACATGGTGAAACCCTGTCTCTACTAAAAATACAAAAATTAGCTGGGTGTGGTGGTATACACCTGTAATCCCAGCTACTTGGGAGGCTGATGCAAAAGAATCACTTAAATCTGGGAGCCAGAGATTGCAGGGAGCCAAGATCGCACACTGCACTCCGGCCTGACCACGGAGCAAGCAAGAAACTAAGTTATGTGACTTACTTTCTTATCTATATCGAGAGTTTTTTGAGTCTTTGGAACCTGGCAGCAGTTGCTTCTGAGAGTCGTATAGACCCTTGTAGCTTCATTTGTAATATATTTATGAGACTGTGAAAACACAGTTTATTTAGTATCAAATATGGTTACATGGATTAATCAAGCATACTAGATCATATTCAAGAAAACTCCAACTTTTAACAAATGGAATAATTGAAAGCTTGGGAAATTTAAAATTGACCATATCAGCCCGCAAATTTAATTTCTTACCCATGGTTAACTAAAAAATAAAGAATATGTCAGATTCTGAATACTGAATATTGGAAACCTTAATTAAGCCTAGTATTGTTCTGTGGTATATTTCTCTTATCAATATCAACTTGATAAATCAAAGAACTGATGTTTACCAAGCCCTCTTATAATATATGCATAACATTATATGTTTGTTATCTTGATTTTACAGATTAGCAAACAGGAATTTGGGTTTGTAACTTGCCTCAAATTACAAATGTCTCTACCCATTGTTTTATTTTGAGGATAATATCAATTAACAGATGACAAGATTTTTAAAATAAATGTTAAACAAATTTGACCATACAGTTAGACAACATATGTGCAAACAAAGTTGTCTGAAACAAAATCAGAAGCAAATAAAGGCCACCCATTCACAAAAAGGAACACTTGAATTCATTCCTTTTTGTAATGCTTAAAGTTCCTGCAGGCTTGGAAGTCTGACTATAATTGAGGTTTACTACTGGGAAGGGAATAAACTTTATGTGTCTTGCTCAAACAAAGTGGAAAATTTCTCAAAGCCCTGTTTTGAAAATTAGAATATGAGTGTACGTGTTATGAGGATGGAATGAGATGTAATCTCATGTATTATGTTCATTCCGAAGGAAATCCAGTTTAGCTAGCCAAGGCTGCTCAGTTTAAAACACTTTATTTCCTCCCTTAATGAGATTAAGATGATACAGATCAAGAGAATGCTACCTGAGGCCTCAGACCAACAAAAACTAAAACAAAACAAAAAACAACCAACCAAACAAAAGAATTTATGAGAGCGAAAAGAGTTCACTAGGGAAGGCGATGCAGCACTTGCTGGCCAGGAAATAATAAACATTCGAGATAGGACCCCACCTTCTCTTAAGTGATTTTAAGACATATTCCAGGGATCAAATGTTTTAATAGATAGCAGATTCAGTTATTTAATGGCAATATTTATACCTACTATATCTTTTTTTTTTTTTAATTTGGTAAATTCTTTCACCATAAAAGAGGATTTACATATATAAATACAGTTTTAGTTACTATATCAGTTCTGTATGAAAAATGTTTTATCTGGGTCGGGTGTGGTGGCTCATGCCTGTAATCCTGGCACGTTGGGAGGCTGAGGTGGGTGGATCACTTGAGGTCAGGAGTTCAAGACCAGCCTGGCCAACATGGTGAAAACCCATCTTTACTAAATATACGAAAATTAGCCAGGAGTGGTGGGGGGCACCTGCAAGCTACTTGGGAGGCTGAGTCAAGAAGAATTGCTTGAACCCAGAAGGTGGAGGTTGCAGTGAGCTGAGATCATGCCATCATAATTCAGCCTGGGTGACAGAGCAAGATTCCATCTCAAAAAAAAAAAAAAAAAAAAAGTTATATCTGTCGCCTAAATTTTAGGAAGAATATTAATATAATGTACATGATTTCTGATGCTGGGGTCAGATCCACCTGAACAATTTTCAACTCTTTATTTGCTTTGGGTAAGTTCTTCACCATTTCTTTGTCTCAGGTAATTACATTGGACACACCATGTCGGAGACTTTATTTAAGAAGATATTTGTATGTCTCCTGGCAAAGTCACACAAATATATATATAATTTTGGATGTCATAATTTAAAGCATATTTACTCTAAGATAAAGGGTATTAGCAAGGGATAGTGAGGACCTAGAAGTCGTGCCACAGAAGAACGTGTTAGAGAACTGAAGTCCTTGCAATGAAGAAATACAGTAGTTCAGTATGAATGGGCAAATATCAGCAGCATTTTTTTTAGAATTTTCTGTGGCTATGAAGTGGGATTTTTATTGTGATTCAACAATGAAAATGAACCAGATTTCTCTGTATAACCTTAGGTTCTAATATTTAATATAACTTTAATTGGTCTAACTTTATAAAACTCTTATGTGGAAATGGCATTATAGCCATAGCTTGAAGAAGTTGAGAGGAAGAAAGAGAATGATAAAGGATAGAGAATTTCCCTATGATGGAATGGAAAACTTTGTCACATTGAAGCGAAATCATGTAAACTCAGAGGAAAGAATTGTAAAGTTTATAACTATAAGGTGTAGGAAAAAGTGCTACAATAATTATTTCTTTACAAGAGACAATTTTCACCCCTCAACATTTAAAGAAAGCTATTCTAGGAACAAACATGTCAATCATAACTGAGACAAGTATAAATATTCATCATTCTAAATGTGAAGATATAAAAAGATTAATGCAAATATTTTTACCTCAAATTGGGTATTATGATCATCTAAGTATGAATATTGTTATATGTAAGCCATTAATTTTAGTAAATCATATTTCCTAAATTTTTATTTTCATAAGTAAATTAAGAAAAGCAGATACATTTTTTAAAACCTTCAAAGAAATTGGTATAATTGATTGCATCCTGGATGTGACTATGTGTGAAGATAGAATTGTTAGGAGGTAATTAAGGTTAAATGAAGTAATAAGAGTGAAGTTCTAATGCTATAGGACTGCCTAAAAAGAAGTTTTCTCTCCTCTTTCTCCCTCCTTCTTCCCACCATGTGAAGACAAAACCAAGAGAACCATCACCATAAACCATACTGAACCTTGATCTTGGACTTTCCAGGCTCCAGATCAAATGTTTCTTTTTAAGCCACCCAGTCTATGAAATTTTGTTACACAGCTCAAACAGATTAGTACAAAGGACAAATTGAATCCAACTCAACAAATTTTTATAAACATTTTATATAAGACATTCCATGAAGTGCTAAGAAACTCGAGATATTATTTTTCATTAAAGTTAAAACTTTTTTTTCTTTTTGTAATTGTACTTTAGGTTCTGGGGTACATGTGCAATTCATTCAGGATTGTTGTTTAGGTACATACATGGCAAGGTGTTGCTGCCTTCATCCCCCCATCACCTATATCTAGTATTTCTCCCCTCATTATCCCTCCCCACCCTCCCCACCCCCCATTGTCCCTCCACTAGGCCCCACTACTGACCGCAGTGTGTGATGCTTCCCTCCCTGTGTCCATGTGTTCTAACTGTTCAACACCCACCTATGAGTGATAAACATGTGGTGTCTGGTTTTCGCTTCTTGTGTCACTTTGCTGAGAATTATGGTTTCCAGATTCATCCATGTCCCTGTGAAGGACATGAATTCATTTTTATGGCTGCATAGTATTCCATGGTGTATATGTGCCACGTTTTCTTTATCCAGTTTATTGATGATAGACATTTGGGTTGGTTCCAGGTCCTTGCTATTGTAAACAGTGCCATATGAACATACGTGTACATGTGTCTTTATAATAGAACAATTTATAATTCTTTGGGCATATACCCAGTAATGGGATTGCTGGGTCAAATGGTACTTCTATTTCTAGGTCCTTGAGGAATCACCACACTGTCTTCCACAATGGCTGAACTAATTTACACTTCCACCAGCAGTGTAAAAATGTTCCTATTTCTCCACAACCTCTCCAACATCTGTTGTCTCCAGATTTTTTAATGATCGCCATTCTAACTTGTGTGAGATGGTATCTCAATGTGGTTTTGATTTGCATTTCTCTAATGACCAGTGATGATGAGCATTTTTTCATATGTTTGTTGGTCTCATAAATGTCTTCTTTTGAAAACTGTCTGTCATATTCCTCACCCACTTTTTAATGGGGTTGTTTGTTTTTTTCTTGTATATGTGTTTCAGTTCAATGTAGATTATGGATATTAGCCCTTTGTCAGATGGGTAGATTGCAAAAATTTTTTCCCCATTCTGTTGGTTGCCACTTTGCTCTAATGATTGTTTCCTTTGCTGTACAGAAGCTCTGGAGTTTAATTAGGTTCCATTTGTCTATTTTGGCTTTTGTTGCCATTGCTTTTGGTGTTTTAGCCACGAAGTCCTCGCCTATGCCTATGTCCTGAATGGTTTTGCCTAGGTTTTCTTCTAGGGTTTTTATGGTGTTAGGTCTTATGTCTAAGTCTTTAATCCATCTGGAGTTAGTTTTAGTATAAGGTGTCAGGAAGGGATACAGTTTCATCTTTCTGCATATGGCTAGCCAGTTTTCCCAACACTATTTATTAAACAGGGAATCCTTTCCCTATTGCTTGTTTTTGTCAGGTTTGCCAAAGATCAGATGGTTGTAGATGTGTGGTGTTGCTTCTGAGGCCTCTGTTCTGTTCCGTTGGTCTATGTCCCTGTTTTCTTACCAGCACCATGCTATTTTGATTACTGTGGCCTTGTAGTATTGTTTGAAGTCAGGCAGCATGTTGCCACCAGCTTTGTTCTTTTTGCTTAGGATTGTTTTAGGTATGTGGGCTCTCTTTTGGTTCCATATGAAGTTTGAAGTGTTTTTTTTTTCTCCAGTTCTGTGAAGAAGGTCATTGGTAACTTGTTGGGGATAGTGTTGAATCTATAAATTACTTTGGGCAGTATGGCCATTTTCATGATGTTGGTTCTTCCCAACCTTGAGCATGGGATGTTTTCCCATCTATACAATCATACATGATCTTACCAAAGAAAATGATAGAAACCTATGGAAACATATAAGTTTATAAGCATAGCAATATATATAAATATGTTGTCTGCACTTGTGTGTGGGGGGCAGTGTATGTGTGTATATCTGCTCTTGTTTAAGGAATTAGATTCTCACTCTAATTCCTAGCAAGTTTAGCAATAACATATTCATGTTTTATCAAGTAATATATGAAGAACCAGTGATCACTTTTTTCTTATTTTTATAGTATTGCCTTGTAAAAGTCAGGTCTTTAAAATTAGAGTCCATAGGTAAAAAGAGTCCAGGTACAAAACATCAATATTCTTTAGCAGTGAAGCATTGACAGTCTTGAGTGTACTATAAATAGCACTAAACTTCCAAATCATATTGCAATGAAAAACTGCTACAGTAAAGACACTATGTCTCAAACAGAGTCAGCAAGTTTCTTTTGTTCCACTTAAACCAACTGCCTAAGTTCACAAACATTGGCTCTTCCTTCTCATTCAAAAAGAAAACAGAGGAATGAGGCAATTTCCTGGGTGATTATCACAATTCAATGCCTCACTTTTCTACAGAGCTCTCTGTCAATTATTCTTATTTAATGGAAGTAGAATTTGAAAATGAACATATTTGAGTGACAGTAATATTTCTAAAAATTGCTGAAGAAAAGCAAATTGTAAAAAAAAAAAAAAAAAAAAAAAAAAAAAAAAAAAAAAAAAAAAAAAAAAAAAAAAAAAAAAGGGCCTATCAACTTTATGAGATGCGAAGCAGAGCCTTTGCTCTTTCTGAGGTAATAGCAATGCGATCAGTCAAACAGGGCTTTAACTCTAAAAATAACTTTATTCACCAAATGGGTGATAACTACACTCATTCAAAAATGATATCTAGAGAGAAGTGTGTTATGTGATAATTTATATAGGGCAAGATAGCACATTTCATGTATGAACACATTTGTTTCTTTTTTCAATAAATCTGTAAAATACGGTAACATATTAAGACCATGCTGACACATTTATAACAGGAAAATGAGTGTCTGTTCTCTTTGTGTTAAAAATGAGGAGAAAACAGTAATCAAACAACATATACATTTAAATAATTATGACAAAAACGATGAATGCTTTCATAAAAATCTGAAAATTTGATGTGGAAGAGAAGAAATGGAGAGCTTACCTTTAAAAAGTGATCTTTCAAGTAAAACCCAAAAGAAAAATACAGCTAGCTATATTAAAACATGAAACTAACATTCCAGGAATGAGAGCGGGTGAGGAAAAAAAGAATAAGATACAAAAGAATTTGACCTCTTAGGGTTCATAGTGGTAAACTTTTTTCTGTGGAGGGTCAGTTAGTAGGTAGTTTAGATTTTGCCCTACTACACTAAAAGAGCAAATAAAAGACAAATAGTAATGGGGCTCAACTGATCAGAGCCCAGATTCAAGACAGTCTAATTTAAAAATATGCTGTCAAACACTATCCTATCTTACTTTACAACAATATTTACAATGAGAATAAATATTATTTTGTAAATAACACAAGGATATAGATTACAGTTTTTTTTTTTTTTTCTCATAGTATCTTAGTATCTGAGAGGGCTTCTCTTGGGGTGATACCTATTCAGACTGTTAGAGGATGATGCCCCTTCATTTTAATCCGTTCTATTTTAGTCTATTTTGATTTTCAGCCAGAAGCACCTATTTTTTTTTTTTCTGATGAAGTCCATGAAATGCATATATATCGAGCACTTTTATTATGCCTAGCATTGTGGTAGGCCCTGTACAATGATAATAATACATTGGAAGACTCAGTTTAATGCCCTGGATGAGGCATTATGGAGTGGCTAAAAGAGCCGATCTTTTGAAGTCAGATTATGCTGGGTTCAAATCGACACTGACAATCTCTTTAGTTGTGTGACCTCAGCTTATTATTACCTCACATCTCTGGTCTTGATTTTTTTTTACTATCTAAAAGCCTTAATAAAAAGAAACTCACAAGTTCCAAGTTGAAGGAAAAAAAAAAAAAAAAAAAAAAACAGAGCAAATAAACAGCTCTTCACATACTTCCTTGTGTCCTTTTAATTTAAAAATAACATATCATTTTCTCCAGCTGTAAATGAGTAAATAATGTACACATATAACAAATATATTAAACTAGGCATATTTTGGACTATAACATTTTAATATATCTCTCTGGTGGCAAAAGTAAAAGTAAGCAAAGAAGAGAAATACATGAAGTTTGAGAGGTGAAATGAAAAATAAAAAGTTTGAAGAAAAGAATATTCACTCCCAAATGTGAACAGAGACATTAGAAAGACACGGAGCAAGTAACATCAACACCACAAAAAAATCCAAAGAAACAAACATAAAAAATTAAACAGAAATTAAATCTCCTTAGGCAGGATACTTTGACAACTTAACCCAAAAACAGCACCACTGAGTCTCCTGTGGCTTAATTTTACTCAGGGTGGGAATAGGAGGTAACTGTGTGAATTACTTTTCTATCACTGCCTGATATGGTTTGGATCTGTGTCCTTATCCAAATCTCATGTCAAATTACAATCTCCAGTGTTGAAGACTGGGGCCTGGTAGGAGGTGATTGGATCACGGGGCTGGTTTTTCATGGTTTCACAGCAACCCCTCTTGGTGTTTTTGTGGTAAGAGTGAATTATCACAAGGTCTGGTTGTTTTAAAGACCTGTGTGGTACCTATCGGGCACAGTGGCTCACGCCTGTAATCCCAGCACTTTTGGAGGCCAAGGCAGGAGGATTGCCTGCAGTCAGGAGTTCGAGGCCAGCTGGGCCAAGACAGTGAAACCCTGTCTCTACTAAAAATACAAAAAAAAAAAAAGCTGGGTTTGGTGACATGCATCTGTATTCTCAGCTACTCTGGAGTCTGAGGCATGGGAATTGCTTGAACCAGGGAGGTGGCGGTTGTAGTGAGCAAAGATCGTGCCACTGCACTCCAGCCTGGGTGACAGACTGATGCTCTGTTTCAAAAAAAAAAAAAAAAATGTGTATCACCTTGCCTCCCAACCCTCCCCCTGCTCCTGCCATATAAGATATGCCTGCTTACTTTGTCACAAGCCATGATTGTAAGTTTCCTGTAGTCTCCCCAATCATGCTTCATGTACAGCCTGCAGAACCGTGAGCCAATTAAAGCTCTTTTCTTTAATTACCCAGTCTCAGGTATTTATTTATCACAGTGCAAGAACAGATGAATACACTGTCATAACAAATTACCACAAATATTGTGGCTTAAAACAATGCTCATTTATGACCTCACAATTTTGTTGGGGCTTAAATCTCGGCACAAAATGGCAGGGGTAGGTTCTCTGCTCAGTGTGTCACAAGAACAAAATAGAGGTGTTGGCAAGACCACACTTTTCTTTCTAGAAGCTTTGGAGGAGTCCTCCCATGTGGTTGCCAGCCATTTGTTTTCTGGCTCTCAGCTGGGGACCACATTTACCTGCTTCCTAGTCTCTCTTGGGACTCTTAGGTGAGTCCTTTATTTAAGAGCTTTTCACCATCTCCCGGCCTTCTTACAGCGCTGTCTCTTCTGCCCCCTTTTGTGTTGCATCTTCTTGACTGTTGTGTCTATTTCTATTTGTAAGCACTCAAGTGATTACAGTGTCTGAATTATACCCAGATAATCCAAAATAATCTCCTTATTCTAAGGTCCTTAACTTTGATCACATCTGCAAAGTCCCTTTTCCCAAGTAGGGAAATATATTTACAGGTTCCAGGAATCAGGGCATGGAAACCTTTGGGTAAGTCATTATTCTGGCCACCACTGGGAATAGAGTAGCAGTATAACTAACTATAGTCAGAGTTATCTAGATATATATGTGTTTGCATATGTATATAGAACCATATACTATATATTATACAGTTTTCATCAGTGCTGAATGGAGAATTGGTAGTAATCTTCAGAAGACTATGTGATATTCCCAAGCCACTTCTGTTATGCCATACATTATAATATTGATAACTGAAAAGTAAAATAAAATTGCTGAAGAGACGATTTGTCATCATGGCTTATAACCAGACATGTAAGTATCCAGCATGCCTTTTTACACAGGTCATTGAAAAGGGAAAGAATTATGAAACTTTACCAATGTAGGTTTCATAGATTGCACTAGATAAATTTCAACCTGAAATTTATGTAACGTTGGGTTACATAAATTTCACTTTCAGGTTGAAATTTATGTAATGTTATAAGGTTTTTTCACTGAAGCGACAATCAGGTTTAGGGAATTGTAGATTATGTGTAAGGGGAGTGGTAAAATGATTCTGAATTTAGGACTTAAATAAGTTTATATGATAAACCAAAAAGAGCTACTATCTATGAGCAGAAGGAAATTACTTCAATGGAAAGTGATGATTAACCCATCAGTTTCCAGAATTAACATGCATCTAATCATGAAAGTCATATCAACAGAGTTGGCCCTGACAATAATATCAATAATGTTATTAAACAATTTTCTTATTGGTTATCCAACTAATTTGTCCCGAGGAAGTCTAGTTTCTTCTAGCCACTTCCATAGATATCAGAGGAAAAGTTTACTCTGTGGCAGCCATTTCTAACTGATTATTGATTAGGATTATTCCACCCACCTTGCTGCTAATGGTTACAGGATTCCATTGGCCTCAGAGAGTGCAGCTTCTTATCATTTCCTTTGCTATTAGACATTCAATTTCTGTAATAGCATCTACTTCTGTAAGCACGACACTACACAGATCAGCCACTACCCACATTCTCAATGGTTTTGTTTACTCATTTCCACCATAACAGAGTGTCCTCATGTGCCCAGGAAACACAGTCAGCCCATGGGTTTCAGATTTTATATAGTAGAGTCATTCTTTTAAGTCCAGTTCTCTGAACTTCTTGACCCATCTTCCACAGTCTGCCATAGTGCTTCGAAAACTCTGCTTCATTTCATAGGGACTGTTTCTTTAAGTTTCTGCAATGCATCCTTGAAGAATATTATACCTGGTCCCTCATTCTCTTGTCAGCAATTTAGGTATGTGCTATAAAAGAGTGACTCTTTTTGACAGACTTGTTCAATTATAGATTAATTTTTAAATCCCTGGATTCAGAACCATTCCTATGCATATGCTTCAAGTTTGTGCCAGGTTCAGCAACTACTTTGCTATGTAATCCCATTCTTCCTTTAGATGGGTTCATTGATTTCCCTGCTAAGTCAGACTGAGTTTTGACCCTAATTAGTGGTTCATTGCCAGGAGTATAAGTGGGGTATATAATTAAAAGGGCAAGCATTGTCTTGTGTGATACAGCCTCATTTCAAGTTTCTGCCTAGTCTTCAAGCAAGGGAAGCAGAGGGCTCTTTCATCTAACATTGAAGAATGTGCTATTCCTGCAGATTTACAGCTTTGGGGGATTTGGGGCCTTACCATTTCTCAGTCACCTGTTTTGATATATTTCACGATCTACTTCTCTGTTCAGGGCCCATACTTTGGCATAGGAAATTTGCAAACCTAAAAATTCAACCTTTACTGAGGTTCTGCTCCTCATAAATAGGACCTCTGTGTGGAGCTCAGCCCTTCAACTACAGTAGATGAGGACCTTTTGCTGACCAGGAGGACCTCTGGGCGAGACATTTTTCTTTGCATGCATGATGAATTTCCTTGAGTCTAACATTTTTCTCATTCAGAATATTACTGGTGCTCAGTAACAGCCAATTGATTACATGGTCCTAATAAGTACTACTGCTCATGTATCTCTAATCCCAGCAATATTGTAAAAATCAGTGTGTTCCATTCTGTATGCATCTCATCCTAGCTCAATACACATGCACATCTTAATGTTTGTACAGCTATATAATGCCAGGGAATATCAATGTTATACCAACCTCAGTGAAAGTGTCTTTAGTTTTATCCAGGTGGTGAGTGCGCTAAATCCATATACTCATCTTTAGCATTTCTTATCTGGGATCATATATCAAAGGCGTTTTTGAGCGTATCTTTTACTCATTCTTCAGAACTAAACTACCAGCTAATCCTATCAGCCTTACCTTCAAAGTGTATTCAGAATCCACCTTAGGTAGTCATTCCTGAAAACAGAGACTGAAGTAAGGAATCTGGTGTGCCTGATTTTCTGAGAAAATGCTCTTGTAGAGAAACCTGTACAAAACCAAGATAGGCAGAATGAAAAAAGAGGGAAAACCAAGATTGCGTTGGATGTTAGTAAAATCTTGACTTTACTGACCTGATGCATATGGGAGTCTGAATTATAATTTGCACTACAGAATTGTCATATATTGAGAAAAAAAGTCCAGGCTTTTGTATCTACATAGCCATTGGTTTATGACTGAACCCAAGATTTGGGGCAGGTGTCTTCTTAGATGGCTTCTGTCAACCAAGAATAATTCCCTGTATACGTTTACAAGTTTAAGCCAGTGTTTCCAGCTCTTGCAAAAGCTTTCAGATGGTTACATCTACAGGTCAAGGGAATCTGGTTGGACACTATAAAGTCCCACTATAATCATCAAACTCAATCAAACCCATAGATGCAAATGCTATGAAAACTTTCACTCATTATTCCTGGGGAATTAATACGATCTCCTGTATTGTCTTATACCTTTCTTAGAGATGTAACCTTTTCTCTCCTGCTTTTCCCTCACTATCTTTGCTTTTAGTTGTTTGGTTTCTCTTTCCTGCTTTTCTTCCAACATCACAATGTGGTAAGGTCACAGCCTACTCATCACTTAACCATTTGTACTACCTGAGCATGAAATAATAGCTGTTTTTGTATTTAGAAAAAAATAATTGCATTAGAGTTACTGGAGATGTTCCCCAGGTTTCTAGGGAATTGCTTTGTTCTTTTCCATGCCATTTCATCTGGTTTCATGGATTTAAATATTACAAATGCTTTTAAAGCAACCCAACTTTATAATCCCACATCTCATTGCTCCCATAAGCCCAAATCCTTGTATTCAACTCCCTTCTCATGAACACCACCAATTGATAATCAAAGAAATTTCAAAACATACTCCTTACCTACCTTCCCTACACTCTTGCTGTACACATTGTATTTTCTATATCAGTAAAGTTTAATACCTTTATTCCAGGTTTTTAGCCTCAAAACTTGGAGTCATCTTGATCTTTTTCTGTTACCTCCTAACACTCAATACATCAGCAAACGTAGTTGCCTCTATTCTCAAACAATAGGAAAAACTTGAACATTTCTCACCACCTCTGCAGTGATCAATATTATCCATCCACAGGAATATCTCATAAACACATAATAAACACTTCTGCTTCCACGCTCAACTCTTCCCCAATTGTGTCACTCCTCTATTCTACAGCTCATAATGACATCCTACCTACCTCATTAAAAGTGAAACATATAAACAAATATTTTTTTTTTAAGAGGCAGGGTCTTGCTCTGTCTCTCAGGCTGGAATGCAGTGGCACCATCACAGCTCACTGTAACTTCTAGCTCCTGGGATCAAGGGATCCTCCTGCTTCAGCCTCCCAAAGAGCTAGAACTATAGGTGTGAACCACTGCACTCAGCCCTCAAAGGCCCATTTTGTAACAGACGATAGGCTTTGTGTGATAGACATTCAATGTGATTAAAATATAATAATCCAGCATCTGATTTATTTGTCACTTGCAACCCAGGGAACAAGATTTTTGCAGGGTCTACATTTTCTTATCTTCAAATGTGGAACATGGAATACATAACTTTACAAAGTAACTATATTGTATTTAAAATATACATTTATGGCCCAAGTTCAACATAGAAACCCTATTTAAAAAAATAACAAAACTACCAGTAATTAATCAGTTATATTGAGTCTTTTTAGAAGCCGGCTTTTATCCAAGAAAGATAACAATAATACATTCAAAGCCAAATATGTGGGAATTTTTTCTCATTTATTTTTCCTACTATATTTCTTTCCTTTATCAAATCAGTCACTATTGATTGTTGTGTGTATTATCAAGTTTACATTAGACCCCAATAAATATCTCCCAATTCCTAAGTAATAGCCTGTAACCTTTATCTCCCAGCATTTACCATATTACCACTAATAACACATTTTGACGTTTCAAAAATTTCCAAAGAAAACGAGTCTTAGAAATTTGCTCAAAAGCAAAGTACACATATTTAATCTGGCTGAAATTTGAACTTAGCAGCTTCATTTGAATCTGGTGACTATAACCTTGATTACAACCTTATGTTGACTTTCATGAACCGAGTTGACAAATGGCCTTGTGATGATGATGATGATGATGATGATGATGATGATGTGTTTCTATTTCTCTTATTTTGTGTAGAGGCATTTACCAGTTTTGAAAAGTTTTTGTTGTTGTTGTTGTTGTTGTTTTTTAATTTTGTCTTTGGCCTGATACTTGGGCAAGTTTAGGAAAAATCAGTCATTTCAAATTCTTTTTGAAGAAAAACACTCTGGTAAGGTGTTTTCAACTGCCAACAATATTAAACTCTAATTCATCTGTTTATTCAATTAGAAATACGTGTAATCTAAAAGGTAAGATGTATGGGCCTGGAGTTCATGGCCTATTTATTGCTTATCATTCCTGCTAGTAACTCTGGCCTGCCTTCTTTTGAATTCTTCTTTTATCTTCAGGGTAACTTTCTTCATTGTCACAAAGAATCTATCAGCATCATCCCAGCATCTGAGGTCATACACTTTATCTTTTCTATCTGTGGGAGATTGAGGAAGGCACTTCCCCTATTAAGGGAACAAAGTCTTTCCGTTTGAATAGGCCAGCTTAGGTCACATGAGGTTTCGGGATCAATAACAGTCATCAGGAGAATGCTATGTGAACTGTGCTATAAAGTCTGTATTCCTGTAATAAGTATTTGGAGTGAGAGTGGGTGGATATAGATAGATGCCATTAATATGTATTTCTTTAGAGCTTTCTGCATGCTAGGGAATGTTGGTTATGTTGGATACATAACAACAATCAAAACTGACAAAATCTCTGTAATCAAAGAGCTTTTCAAACAGGTAGACAAATAAACAAAGCTTGTTAATATATAATAGGGAATATTAAATTCATATGCTACACACAATGCACTACGGAATATGTTACACACACACACACACACACACACACACACACACACACAGCATCAATCCCGTGTAGAAAAATAAAACAACTATGCAGACTTAGGTGAGTGACCTTTGAACCGAGATCTGAGTGCATTTATCTTTTTCACAATAAATAACAGTGCTTTTAAATTCACATGGAAATAGTAAGAGTCAAGATAAATTAGGAAAATTCTGAGAAAGAAAAAGCATAGGTGAGGCAAAAGTTGCCTGAATAGATATCGGTGCTTATTTTAAAGCTATGAAACAGAAGTAAGTGTGATCTTGCCCCAGGGATAAAAGAATAGAGCATTTAAAGAGAATATAGAAATTTATTGACATAATAAAAAAGTCAGTTTTGGCTCTTCAAGTGAGGAGGAGGAGAGATGGCTCAATAAACATTGCTTGGGAAAATAACATTTTAAAAACTTGTAAAATCCCTTGTTTTATATTATGAATAAACATAAATTTCCTATGGATTAAATTAAGTGCAAAAATAACATATTTTAATTTTAGAAAAACTAATATAGCAGATTTTCCTTTTTACGTCAGATCATGATGATTTATTAAAAACAATAAAGTTTTATAAAATTGATTTAGTTACTGACGGATCTTCATTAAGTTAGAGAAAATTGTCTTTTTTATTGTTTATGTCTCCTTTTACAAACACATGGTACACATTTTCCATTTATGAAATATTCTCACAGTTGCTTTCTAGGGTTTTTTTTTCTATAAAGAAACTTTGCTTTCTATTATGTGATATATTATTATATATTATTTCTAGATATATCTTAGTTTTTGTATCTTTTAGATACTATCTCTCTTGAAAAAAACTAGGTTGGGTGCAGTGGCTCACGCCTGTAATGCTAGCACTTTGGGAGGCCAAGGAGGGGGGACCACCTGAGGTTAGGCGTTCAAGACCAGCCTGGCCAACGTGGTGAAACCCCATCTCTACTAAAAATACAAAAAAGAGCTAGGTGTGGTGGTGCGTGTCTGTAATCCCAAATATTTGGGAAACTGAGGCAGGAGAATCACTTGAATCTGGGAGGCAGAAGTTACAATGAGTCGAGACTGTGCCACTGCACTCCAGCCAGACTGGGTGACAGAGGGAGACTGTCTCCAAACAAACAAACAATAAATAAATAAATAAAATAAAGTAAAGTAAAAGTAGAGACAGAGTCTCCCTCTGTCGCTCAGGCTGTAATGCAATGGTGCAATCATAGCTCACTGAGACTTGGAACTCGTTGGCTCAAGAGATCCTCCCACCTCAATCTCTCAGAGTAGCTAAAACTACAGAAACTTGCCACCACACCTGGCTAATTTTTAGAGCTTTTGGTGGAGTTGGGATCTTTCTCTGTTTCCCAGGCTGTTCTCAAACTCTTGGCCTTAACCAGCTCTCTTGTCTTGGTCCCCCAAAGTGCTGGTGTTACAAGCCTGACCTCTATCTCATTTTTTTATTATATTTTCAATGTGGATTTTGCTCACATGAAGAAAACCACTAAATCTGTTTGATAGGTTGCATCTATATATGTAGCTTATTATAATAATCTACATATTAATTTCTACCTTNGCAATACTCATTGTATTGACCAAGGCAGGCTTAAAGTTTCCCTTGGCTTGACCAAGTATTTAGACAGGTTTTTTTTTTTTTTTTCTTAGCTATAGGACTCTGAATTTCACCTTCATAGAGGATTTTCTTTAGAAAACATTGTAATTTTTTTTTTCTCTGCCTCTTTGAGATAGAAGTATTTTAAAAGCCTCTTGCCAGTTTCACATCCCAGGAATGTCCTTCTCATGTATCTTGAGGCCATCCCTTTAAAAGGTTATCGGGAAAGATAGAGCCTCTCTTTTCCAGTCACTGTGAGAATGTAAAAGCCTAACTTCCATAAGGGCTAATTACCAACCACAGAGGGTTTGATCACAGGGACCAGCACCACCCCCATACCAACCCAAAGTCCTCCAGTACCTTTTCATTGACTCATTCCAGTGATCAGAAGCTCTTCTGCTTGCCTTTTGCAATGGTCTTAAATAAAATCTCCCTTGCCTATTGTACTCGCCAGTGTTTTCTAAGACAGAGCTAATAGTATAGATGTACATATGAAAGGGAGTTTAAAGGAGAATTGACTCACACGATCACAAGGCAAGTACCCACAATAAGCTGTCTGCAAGTTGAGGAGCAAGAAAGCCAGTGGTGGATCAGTCCAAATTCCAAAAGAAGGGAAGCCAACAGTGCAGCCTTCAGTCTGTGGCCAAAGGCCTGAGACCCCCCTGCCAAATCACTGGTATAAGTCCAAGAATACAAAAACAGAAGAACTTAAGAGTCTGATGTTGGAGGGCAGGAAGCATCCAGCAAGGAAGAAAGATGGAGACCAGAAGATTCAGAAAGTCTAACCCTTCCACGTTCTGCTGTCTGCTTTATTCTAGCCATGCTGGCAAGCTGATTAAATGGTGCCCACCCAGACTGAGGTTGGGTCTGCCTCTCCCAGGCCACTGACTCAAATTTTAATCTCCTTTGGTAACACCTTCGCAGGCACCCCCAGGAACAATACTTGGTATCCTTCAAGTTAAGTTGACACTTGATATTAACCATCACACCTATTTAACTGTTCAGTTCAATTTCTCTTTTACAATATCCATTATAAAGTTCAACAGAAGTACTTATACTAATGGGAAAATTTTCTTGGAGGAAAGGGTTATATGTTTGTAAATTTCAGTTAAATAAATTTGTAAATATCATTTGCGATATAATTTTTTATACTATGTGTATGTGGAAACTATTAATACTTTATTTTTATTAATACATAATTCTACATATTTGTGAGTTATGGTGATATTTTGATACATGCGTAGTAATTGAACCTTAGTAACTGGAACATTCATCACTTCAAACATTTATTATTCCTTTGTGACAACGATGTTTCAAATCTTCTAGCTATTTTGAAATATATAATACATTATTGTTAACTAGAGCCACCCTGCTGTCTTATTGAATACAAGAATTAAACCCTATATCTAGCTGTAAGTTTGTATCTATGAACCCACCTCTATTCATCCCATGCCTACACCCTCCTCAGCCTCTGGTAACTGTCATTGTACTACTCTCTACATCCAGATTAATTTTTTGGTCCCACATATCAGTGAGAACATGCAATTTTTTTCTTTCTATGCCTTGCTTATTTCACTTAACATAGTAGCCTCTAGTTCCAGCCATGTTGCTGCATACAACAGTATTTCATCCGGTTTAAGGCTGAAAGGTCCTTATTTTCATACCACATTTTAAAAATTCATTAATTCATTGATGAATATTTAGGTTGATTCCTTACCTAGGCTACTGTGAATAGTGCTGCAAGAAAAGTAAATGTACAGCTATCATTTTTATGTTCTGAGTTCCGTAATATTGTATATTCAAATGAATATTGTTCTATTCAATAATCAAACTGCAATTGATTGCTTATAAATCTATGCATGTATGTGCAAGCACTTTGATTGAAGTAGATAGTAAGTGGACTATCAATTATTTTTGTATATCAAATACATTTTTAAAGGTTCTGAATACATAGCTAGGATCCGTATAATTACGTTACTTTTTACAAAAGTTAAATATTATAGTGTTCAATATTATACAGAAGTGAAATATGTACAACAATATTTTTATTATATAGTAATCCTGTTACTGGATTAAATTGTATAATCCTGTTCTGTGACTTTCATTAAAATATATTAATACAAAAATGTAGGAATTAATTTTGTTTAAAAGGTTTGATTATTCTTAAATCAATTAGAGTATTTTTGTGACTTCAAGAATAAAAATTCAACAGCCTTTTGGAAAGATTTTGAGTATAACTTATCTATTTTATTGGTCCTAAATGACAATATGTAATTTTGATATAGAGTTGAAAAACAGTCTTGTGGAAAGTTGATGTTGATATTTCTCTTTATTCACTAATCTCCCTGAGAGTACTGATTATGCCAAAATTGTAGGTTTCAGTATAAAGCCCATTTGAGTTAACGTGAAAAAGAATTGGTGAAAGTGTGTTAACAATACGAAAACCCTTGATAATACAAAAGTTCTTTTTTCAACATATGAAATTCAAAGGAGATCTTCAATGTAGTTATATATTCATTAATAAATGCAATATGAAATCTAGTCCTACAAGTTTCTCTCAAAAGTCTTTATTTGGGGGTGAACTTTGGTGAGAAGTGTCAAGGGCATCATGTGACTTACAATATTCACATTAAATATTCAATTTAAAGTCCAAGCTTCCTCTGTGTGAGAGAAAAAGGACCAAAAAAAGCATACTTTATCCATTGTTCTGTTTAGCTTTCTAGTAGATGAAATTAAATTATCAGTGCAATATGAAAATAACTGCATTTGAAGAGAGTACATTCTATGTTCTGTACAGGACTGGTGCTCAAGATAAATATAGCTTAAAATAAAACAACTGACTTAGTAACTTAAATTTATGTATCACTTATGTCTCAGCAACTGTTTAGGAGTGTGTGTGTGTGTGTGTGTGTGTGTGTGTGTGTGTATGTGTGTGTGTATGTTCATCACTCTTCTCAACATTACTATTTAGTAGGTAGTATAATTTCCCTAATTTACAAATTACAAAGACAGAATATACATACGCCTTGTCTTTTGGCTGTGAGGCATGCAAATAAAATACCTCTAAAACTCAGTAAAAATAATGAATTAACACTGCATTTTCATCATCATTTATCTCAAATTCTTATATTTGAACTAAAAACATACAACAGTTATCAAATGTCTACAGTGAATCAGGCCCATATAGATATCTACGTATCTATCTATGTATACATAGCCATAGATAGATATAGATATAGATAAATGGAGATAAAATAGCACTACTTGCTTTCAAGGAATTTAAATTAATGTGTAATCTGTTTAGGGGAAGGCACAAAAATCCGTACTTACAAATACACTGTGTGAAACTGTTAATGAGTGCTTGGAGAGTTGCTTCACCAGTCAGAAATCTCTGTGGCCAGCGATGCATTTGCCTGAGTTTTGCTCTAGCTGGCTGGGTTTGTTCCACCCCCTTGGCCTGGCAAGCTGCATTCAGCTTCTGCTACTGGCCTGGATCCCACTCCTGCCAAGGACAAGCCAGACATGGAGTGGAGAGGGCTGTGTGTGTGAACATGGGTTCTGGCCACTGCACACAGGCAGGCACACAGGCTGCCATAGGGTGGGCAGCTCCAAGCACCAACATGGCTGCCAGCTCCCTGCAAGGCTGGGGCTGGACCAGGCATACCGGTAGCAGCTTCCATGGCTGGCACTGGGAAATGTGGTGTAGCACTCAGAAGCTTAGAGATGCCTGGAATTGCAGAGCCCTAACAATGGTGTCACAGCCTTGGTTCAGGAAGCTCCGAGGTCTGGGCTCCCTAACAGGCTACAGATCTTCTCTCCTTCTCTCCTTCTTATGGCCTGCAATGTGAAGTGCAAGGAACATGTTTCAGCCCTGTCTATGTTACAGCTCTTATAGCCCCACCATTCAGCAGGTCCCCAGGTATTGTCCTGCATCCAGGAATAATGAGGTACACAGACAAGTGGAAGGTAAGATGAAGATAAGCTTTATTGAGCAGTAGTGCATCTCAGAGGAGACCCACAGTAGGCAGCTCCTCACCATAACCAGGTCATTCCAATGAGTGTTAGGCTCTCAGTAGAGAGGGTAGTTTCTTTCTGCAGCTGGTGGTCCCATTGTCTCCTCTGCTTTCAACAGAGAGGATACCCTGGGGTGGGCAGGTCCTCTCTTCAATTGGTTGTCTCATCCTCTTGAGTCTGGCTGAGTCCTGGGCTTTTATGGGCCTCAGTGGGGAGGAAGCTATCACCAAACGGTCCCTGGACAGCCATAGGTGGGCCAAGTAAAGGTACCACATGTTCCCACTCCAGGCCACAGGACAGGAAGCCTGGCCTCCAGGCATCAGGCCCACCCAAGCTTGAAGGTAGGGCTTTATCAGGGACACACCCCCTTCCTCCCAGGTGTCTGTCTGCCTTCTGCTGCTGTTTATGGTGTCAGGCTGTTAATGCCAAAGAACACCTGCAGGCCTGCACCAGGCTGTCCTCAGCCCCCCAGTCTGTCTTCCTCCTGTACTTATTGTACTCAAAGTTCAGAGGCATAGAGGCAGCAGAAGCCTAGCATGTCAGTTATGCCCTGAGTGTGCACACGCCCAGCCAGCTTGCAACAGTACCCAGACTTTGCTCTAACTTTGCTCTGAGAATAGAGTGGGCACTGACAGTGGGAAGAAACCAGGCAGCAGGAGCAAGCACTTCTGAGCCAGTGGGGGCAGGACGTGGCCTTCCCAGGCCCCTGATAGTGCAGAGATGCCTGGACCTACAAGCCCTGCAGGTTGACTGCAACTGTACCGGGGAGCTCTTTCCCCATCAACTTGGAAGAGGAAGGGTTCCTGCTTGTCCCTGGTACACACTGGCTCTGTGAAGTGTGCAGCCCCAGCCACACCTCCTTGCAGCCTGTACCAGGGACTCCAGGTCCTTGGTGGGTCCTAGCCAGTGTCCAGGGCAGGAGTGATATCACTGTTGTTTCTGTGGCCCTGGAATTTGGAGGCTGCCTGGGTTCTCCTTTGCCTGGCTCATGGCCTTTCCTGGGGGGCACCTTCAGGAATGGATTGTGGGCACTGCGTCTGGGTGCTGGGAGCATTAGGCTCAGTGGTCACCTGGATGCAGGGTGGATCCTGGGTGTGCAGCCTCGAGTAACCCCACTCAGAGCCTTTCTCCAAGGTGCAGGAACGTGGTGTGGCTGACAGTGTGGTATGGTGGCAGCATCACTGGCTGGGTCCTCAAAACAGGTACCACTCCCACTTCCTGACATGGGCTTCTGAATCATGGGCCCAGAGCTGCATCTCAGGCCAAACCCCCATGATCCCTATGCAAGCACGGCACTGCTCCACCTCTCTGCACCTTGGGGACCCTCTCTGCCTACCCCTCCGTGCCCTACCTTGCTGCTGTTTTGCGACAGGTGGCTTTGCCTGGCACCATTGCAGTAGGTCCCAGGGGGTAGGTTCCAAGGGAGGCGGGTTTTTGGGGAGCTCCCAGGGGCAGGATCCAGGGACTACCTGTCTCAACATCTATGCCTGAGGACCCACAGCCTGTTCCTGTACCCCACTGAAGCTGGTGTCATGGCAATGACCACTTCAGACCAACAGCAGCTGCCATCAATCCCCACTCTGAAGAGGTACGTCTAATTGCCATTAGAATAAGAACGATGACTGCTCTTAACTGCTTCATGCTGACAAAGGGCATTGTTTTCGGGGAAAATTGCAGTCAGATCTCCTCTCAGAGGCCCATCTAGTCCCCAGTAAATAGGGGGTCATTGTCCAAGACTCCGGCTGCATGACCACTGGGAGTTTGATGGCCCATCCCTTTTGTTTCTTCTGAGCTGCAGTCTGTGACCACTGGTTGGTTCACATCACAACTGACAAAAGTGCAAATAGCTCAAACAAACAAACAAACAAACAAACAACTTTACTGACTCTAGAAAACAAAACAAAGGATCAGCAATCTTCCAAGCAAAAAGTAAAAAAGGATTACTTCTATCTTCCACTAGTTCAGTCCACCTAGTCAACACTTGTTCACAATTTCCAACTTTATCAGTACCCTGCACTGGGAGACTATAATCCATCTCTTGAAGAAGATAAAAAAAAAAGACAACAATTTTCTGTGAATGTCAAAATGTCCTAGAGTAGTTATAGTCAAAAACACAAATGAAGAAGAAATTCAGTCACCTCTGCCATCAAAGCCATTGGGGCATCTTCAAGAGTCCGGTGAAATGATCTAGAGATGGACATATTTGAAACTCATTGCTGCAAACCTCCTTGTCCCTTATTCTCAATGCCACCTAAAACAAACAAACAGAATACATAACAGAAAACAGAAGACTGCAAGTTATTCATTATGTAATCTGAGGGGGGAATTTTTGCGCCACTCATACAAGAAAGAAACATGAAATACATTGTAAGTTATTTCATTTTCATGTTTTATGCTTATATTATCTTTGAATTTGGGGTATTTTTTCAAAACCGGTTATATATTTTAGGGAAATAAATATACATTGAGTGACATGTGAATTGAAAAGAGCTGTGTTGTGGAGGCACCTGTGTGTGGCCAAAGTCTCAAGGCAACACATGAGTCTGAACATGATTCTATGATATTTACAAGAACTGACGTGGCTTCAAATATAACACAAACGAACTCCAGAAAACTTTTACGGAAACAGTTAATTAAATATGTTATTTATTTAAGAAATTGAGTCATGCAAAGAAATTAAAAGGTACCCTGGAGTTATAACAGTAAACACATGGAATTCAACATAAATTTTTGGTCAAGCATCTGAAACAAAATCTTTTCTATTAAACCTCCAAATGTACTGACTCTGACCCTTTGAATTTGTAAGCTTGCCACATGTAAATATCACTGAATGTCTCATTATGTTTTGACTATTGAATTTAAAGGAATGGTTAAAAAAAGCTAAAAATGACTTTTCCTAATGTATTTTATGCTTACCAAAAGTTTCCATAGTTCCTTTATCTTTACTCTGGTTTCTGCTTTCTGTTAACTTGTCTTGTATAAACTTCATAAAGCATAATTTTTACATTAGTCTCTATCTAATCCTAAATTCGACCCTCTATCCTGAGATTATGCTATTTTGTTTTCCCTACTATCTAAACAAAGGAGTGACTCATGCCTATGTATTATACAAAAATAACAAATAAAAATATAATCATTAGAATGTACAGGATAATACTAGTTAAATGTTAAACTGTTTAACATTTAAACAGTTTAAACGATTAAGAGTGTTCAATGTTATAAAGAGTACACTAATAGAAATGGTATCTAAAATTTGGCATATGACAGGAGAGAAGGAAAGAAATGCCAACATATCTATTTTTCACTCTGGAGAGTTATGCTTTCCTCAATACGAGGTTGAAAATAGGAATCATTCACATTTCTAAAGCTATTTCCCACTGTTAAAATCAATCAAAAGAATAAAATTTCTAACTCCTTTAAGAAACCATTCCAGTCATAACTATAATATCCTAAAGGAGAATAAAATCTGAGACTATTTCTTTGAAATGGTTGGTAGAAAGGTTACATATTGGTAGTAGAAGAAAGGTTTAAATTGTTTTGAGAATATATTATTTATGATTTCTATTTATTTGTTCTAGAATTTTGTATTTCTAGATTGTGTATTTGAAGAACAAATTTATTAGAGCACACATAACACAAAACAAGTATACAAAACCTAATCATCTCTTGCACATCAGGAAAGGGCTATGGGAATGTGTAGGCCCCAAATTATCAGGGAGTGAACCTCAATGGAGTTAACAGGGAGCCCCATAGGCCTAGATCTTCAAAAGCCATTTCATTTAAAACTGATAGAAAAAATTTCAAACAAATATATTTAAGTATTAAAAGATAAAATTACAACAAATTTGGTTATGGATTTGATTGGCTTATATTCATGCTTCATGAATCAGGGTAGCCTCCATTGCACAAAATAGAATGAGAGCTTCCTCTGGACAAAGGCAGAAAAGTGGGTTTTGTAAAGTGGGAACAAAGGGAAAAAAGTTGATTGATTAGCATTAGGTCGCTTCAGGTTATTTTCCTTGTAAGGATTAAAAGAAAGGGGACTTTCTCATTATGCTGATTCAGCTAAACTGGAGTCTTCTATTTTCAGGAAAAACTGTTTCTATTTCAGAATCTATCTGCTTCCCTAAATTTTCAGTTTGATTATATGACACTTAGCATGAGTGAATCCATTTTGGTTTGGTTTGGTTGATCGGAGCCTAGGGCTCCTATAATTTTGTTTAACTCTTTTTTTTCCGGAAAGATCGTTTTTTATTTTATACTAGGAAACGTGATTTTTATATACAATGTATATTTTGATAGATAGTAACTTATTTTCCCAATAGAATAATAATAATAATAATAAAATAAAATATCTATATAGTACCTGTAGAATTAATATAAGCACATGACCTCAAGAATCACCAGATAAAACCCCTTTTGTTCTTTCATGTCACAATTTTAACTGACATGGATAATTGAAAAAGTTTATTCTTTCTAGAAATAATAATGTAGTTATTATGCATATTCTTACACCTTCCCTACAGTTAAAATACATATGATTTATTTCCCTAAGTAGACTATAAATTTTCCAAGAATATAGATACTGCTTCACATGTTAGTGCATCCATGAGAGACTTAATCTCCATCATCACTGTTAGGGATGGATAGGCTTTGGTGCTGTCCAAGTGAGCACCAAAATCTCTGTGGCTTTCTGGTATAAAGGTTTATTTTCAGAGTCCTGTGTTGTTTCAGGTAGTAACTCAGGGCTCTGGACCTTGTGTTTTTGATAACACCACTTTCATCATTTGGTTTCCCAGGTCCTACAGCAGGGCAAGAATGATGGGAGGCATGCACACTGATATATTTAAGGACAGGCGTGGTGGGGCCTGCCTTTAGCTCTGCTCACATTGTATGGGTCCAAATTCAACCAGAGTCCCCAAGCAGACAGCAAGGGAAGCTAGGCAACGTGGAGGAGTATGTGGACGTTTGGAGAATCCTACTCATTTCAGCCACAGTTATTCTAATCAATTAAATAGCAAATATGTGTATAATCTTAACTAATGCCAGGTTCTGTTCCTGGTGTTAACATCTATTAACCCACTAATCCCCACTTAAATCTATGACATGAATACATTTACAACCACATTGTGTGTGTGTGTGTGTGTGTGTGTGTGTGTGTGTGTGTGTGTCTGTGTGTGCGTACAGATAATTCTATTACAAACAAATTAAAGTCTTAAATCTTTGTATTTTACACGAGGAAAATGTGTTTTTTTCACATCATTGTGGGTTCCACGTGGTGCTTGGAAGTTTCTTCCCCAGACAGTCATGGAAGCTCGTTACTATCTTCCATCCTGTAGACTAGGCCTTTTACATCCTCAGAGTTCTTTCCATTTCATTACGTATTGGTGGGGAAGAAGAACACAATTATGCATAGATTTTTATGGGCCAGGCTTGGAAGTATTTTAACTACTTATGTTTACCTTTCACTTGCAGGGACTTTTTCCTGGACTGTTGAGAACGTATACGGAATGTGGATTATAAGTACACTCTACACTCACGAACAAAAGGGAAAAATGGATAGTGATGAGTCCCAGCAGTTGTCACACCCCATATTTTAGGGAGGAATCAAGAAAGAAAAAGCTTAAATAACAGCTTGCTCAAGTTCACACGGAAAAATGACAGAAAAAGAACTCAAACCCATGTAAATTAGCTTCATACTCTTTGCTCTTACCCACTTTGCTATACTCAATGCACAATTTTTCAATACATATTAACTAGTTCAGTGACTGTAGAATAGATAAACAGATAATTTAACCCAACATTTAGAACACAGATTTTTTTTTCTCAATAGAGCATTAATGAATGATTGAATCTAGAGAAGATAATTTTACCCAGATGTTTAAGGTAAAGCATTTTGTTTTTGGCAGTCATTTGTTGGCATCTTAAGATCACTTGTAAAGTGGAATAGGCTATTGTAATCTTTAATTACTGGGAAATTTTTTTGTAGATATTCAGTTTCATATCAATGAAGCATTTCTATTCTAGATTTGATGAGTAGGTGTGCAGCCTTGCACCCTTCCTTTTAGCATCCTTATCTTCGTCTTCATCTGTTCTACCACATATCCTTTAGTATACAAACAGGCAAACTTAGAATTAGCCCTTATTTTCTCTGATCAATTTAAAAGTCCTTACAGAGCACAGAAACACAGAAAAAAATTTAAATTATTATACAGAAAAAAAAAACAGGTGGTGGATTATCAAACATTTCTGTCTCAGCTTTGGAGAAAAATACTGTAGGAAGATACTCTTCTCCTGGAGGAAACCTGGGAAAAAGGAGGATAAATAATGTTTACATGGGATAGGATATAATTTTTGAAACATCTTATTCATTTGCCTTAACTAGCAGTGAAACTGCTATACTGTTAATGGTCTGTGAATCTTTAATTACAGATAAATGCTCATGTTAGTATCTGTCCTCTGGGCAAAAATGCAGACACATACTGTTATACCACTTGAGAAGCAAAGAAATGCATTTATGCTTTAATGAGCTGTGGAGTCTTATTATTCACTTAGTATAATATGACGCTTTGACTTTGTACTGGAAATGAACTGGGAATATGAGGTTCAATTTGTATTTGGGGAAATTGTTTACTCTGAAAATGTAGCCAAAGATTAATTGTTATTTTCTTTCATATCTTGAAGACTTCCTTTCATTTATCTTTTATTCTATTTTTAATTACTTTAAAGTAATTATTTAAACATTCAACATTAATTTTTCATCTATTCTAGAGAGAAATTATTCATGAAAAAAATCACATTAGCGTTGTCATTTCACTGTGACATTATGTGTTTTGCTATCCATATGTGAACAAGCAAAATCAGATATACTAATTGTCCCAGATGCTAATGATATGTCCACCTAATGAAGTACTTTTCATTATGTCACATTGACTGATTTAATTGAGCATTTAATTCATAGTTTGTCACTCTGATGGTTGCTTAATGATTTATTTATAGCCAATTCTTATACCTAAGCTAGAAGGTAATGTGAATTTAAATGAGATATTAAAAATCAAATATTTCCAAATAAGAAATCAAATATGTATAATAGATATTATATTTTAATTGCTATTGTTTTTATGTTTATTATTGTTTCTTATGCTGCAATTATGATGTATGTAGAAGAGAAAAATAATAATGGCCTTAGGAACTTATGGTTTGCCAAATGAAACTTACATTTATTACTATCACAAAATAGAAAATCAAATGTTATTTTATTATTAACATAAATTATTAAATTTATTAAATAGTCAATTAAATAGCCACAATTATTAAATAGCCAATCAAAATTTTATTTCTGTTAGAAGGTAAAACTTAGCCTTTAAAGTTATAGTAGTAGTTCTATAATACAGATTATTATGTGGAACTGCAGAGAAAAGGAAACATCTTTCTTCTTCCTGAGATTTGACAACAGTTATACGGACTTGCAGCTGCAAATCTAAGTAAAGCCCTAGAATCGCAGTAGTTAGTACTGAGATAGAAAATCAATTCTGGGGAGCTAAAAATTAACAATAAGGATAAGAATGAATAGGACAGATAAAAGATAACATAAGACATTTTATGTTTTATACATTGCATAGGCATTATCATCTCCAGTTCTAAATTGAGGAGAATAAAGCATATGGGTTTAAGTATATTTATTCATTCAAAATGTATTTATTGGGTTCCAGTTGGTGATAGAGACTGATATGAAGTAAGAATTATAGCTTTGATAAAGTGGCCTTATTCTAACCTTGGGTGGCCGAAGTGGGAGGATAACTTCAGGCCAAGAGTTCAAGACCAGCCTGAGAAACAGGGAAAGTCTGTCGCTACAAAAAGTAAAAACATAAAAGAAATTATAAATAGCTAGCACATGCCTGTAGTACCTGCAGAAGTCCCGGGGAAGCTGATGTGGGGGAACTGCTTGAGCTTGTCAGGTGGAAGTTGATGTGCACTGTGTTTGCGCCACTGCACTCCAAACTGGGCAACCGAGTGAGACCCTTTCTCAAAAAAAGTATATCTACATAGATATAGATGGGTATGGATATAGATACATACATATATACACACACACATAGATACATCTACATATATAGGCATATTCTTACACCACCCCTACAGTTAAAATACATATGATTTATTGTAGATTACATGGACATATATATAGTTTATCTGGCTTTCATCTATACAGTTTTTGAGATGCGTGAAACAGGATCTTAAATGCTGAAATAATCATGTGTATGTTTCTCATTTTATGTCTACTCTGGTTTACAGATTAGTGTTTTCATGCTACCTCAACCACTACACTTACTATTTCTACTTTATAATACCTCAAATCTCTATTTCAGTTGCTGAATCTTTCCTTGCATTGTTCTAAAATCAAGTACTCTCCCATTTCCTATTTGAAAGCCACTGAGTATTTTAACATATTGCATTTTCATCTTTCTCTATTTTTACTTTTATATTTGATAAATTTTTGTCAGTACTATTACCTCCAACATACACTGACTTCAACACATATATTTAACAAAAGCCTTATTTTTTTACACATTACTATTTTCAAATGCTCACCTATTCATGGAACACTTTGTCCGTAAAACACATATTTTAACAGCCTAGAACATTTCTTGGTAGAATGCAGCCACTCAATAGCAATGACCTTAATTCATAATTGTATTCATTGATAGAAGAAGATAAATATTATAAATCACATAATATATGGAAACATTATTATTTTCTGGCATAGAGAAAGACACAGTATATAAATGTTAGTAATTGAAAAGACCATAACATGTCATGATAGTATAAGAAAATCATCAAATTTTAAAATGTCAAGTAAAGTTGAATACATAAGAAAATGTATAGTCTTAAAAACATGTTATTTTAACTTAGTCTATGTCTCTCTATCCCTCTGGCTATTTATACTAAGATAATTTCCATTTTTCATCCTGTGTCCTTTTACATTAGTGAACTAATTAATTCATTCATTAATTAACATTTTAACCAAAAGATGATACTTTTTTGTCCAAACAAATATGTCCTGCTCTTTCCGTGTGCCCCAAAACTGGATTACTTTTTTATTAAATGTATCTGTAAGCCACACATAATCATTTTTTAGTTTAAAATAAATTTGAAATGTTATTTCAACACTTTTTCTTATAAGTATAAAGACTTTTGTTTTTCCAAGCGAAAATCTTCCTATTAATATCCAGATTGTATTATATTTGCTGGCTATATTTTGAATAAATAGCATTTTTAAGATAGTTTGTAAGCATATATAATAATTTATAAATATATTAAAAATATAAATAATATTTATAATATATATTACAATATTATAAGTGTTTTAATACATAACAGTATATTTTTATATTTGTCAAATTATATTTCTCACATGTGTGGATACCTTTTGGCAATGATGTGTTCAATTATTTGAATATCATTTAAATTCTGTAATAATTGTTCTAAGTGTTGGGTTTGGTTTTTGTATATTAGTAATGAATGTTGAAACTATCAAATGTTTTTAAATAATTTATTCTCTCTCTTTTCTTGCTTTTCTTTATACTTCTATATTTGGCAAGACATGTCATTAATATACTATTTTTACTTTGGAAAGTTAGAATTTGTAATTATTTTTTCTCATATGGGTCACTTTAAATGACAGAACATACATAAGTCTTTAACATTTGAAGTGCTTTAACAAAGAAAACATTTCTGTAATTTACAGATACATTTAAAATTATGATCATATTTTTAAGTCATATTATTTTATCTTTTTATTAACTCAAAAATTTATAATTTTCTAAAAGTATAATCCATTTTATTGTTTTTCAAAGGTATAGATATTTATAGAGATCTGTATGTGATCTAATTCTGAAGTCCTTGTATAGTTAAGAAACATCATTTAGGGAGCTGCGGTGGCTCAGGCCTATTGTCCTGGCACACAAGGAGGCAAGGCTACACGTTTGGGGTCAGCCTGGGCACCATATAAACTTCTCAAAAAAAAGAAACATTACTCAATGCCTTCTAGTCTATATTACTTTAGAGGACACTTCAGATTCTGACTTCCCTGGTCCTTCTACACTTAACAGTCAGGCAGGGAATCACCCATAAGAAAATGTATATTGAGTCACTATGAATGACAGTCGTGTTCTAAGTACTGAAGGCATGGATGTGAAGCAAAGGAGAGTAGCTTTCAATAGATTCACATTATATTGAAACTTACAAGATTATAAGAACAAGTGAATAATAAAGATAATTTTACGTACTGATGGTAATTAAAAAACAATAAAATCATATGTGATTGGCAAAGTAATTATTTTAGCAGGCAGGGAGGAAAAAGCTTCTCCATGAGGTAATTTTTATTTGTGAACAAATGACAAGAACAAGGAATTTCATGCATAAATCAGGGAGATGTACTTCTAAAAGAAGAAATGTGCAAAAGCTTTATAATCAATGTGAAGAAAAGAGAGACTGAGAGATAAAATTGGCAAGTTTAGCAAGAGATTACACAGAAAGGAGGCTCTGTCAACATTACACACTATTTCAACAAATCTGCACAGATCTATTTTCTGATTTAGACATCTGACCCTAGACATTCTGCTGTGTGATCAACTTCCAAAATAATTTTTGGACTTCTGTATTTCTCCTATCTATCTGCTTTTTTGTGCTTTATTTTTCCAAAATATTCTATTCAAATATCATTTCAATAATACTTTTAAAAATGTTTCTTCAAGGTGCATAAGACTTGGAAGACCACCCAATAATGCTGAAGTAGACCAAGCTGATCTTCCTGAACTTGTCTCAGATTTTTGGTAAGAACATGTATATAACCATCCAATGCAAAAGGGGAGGTTTTATAGATTCCTCTTTGCATCGTTTACTCTCTGGTGTGAGGAGATAATACTCCATAAGTTCTGAGAAGATCTTCTGATCCATTAGGGAAATCATAGGATGATTTTTTGAGATCCCATCTGTTTTCTTCTTAACTATCTGTAAATTCCATACATCATTTCTGGCCTGATAATATTTATGATATCTAAAACTTGTCTAATAACTTTGTGAAGATTATATACATCCAGGTTTCAAGTATAATTTTTATAGATTTATTCATGCATGCTTATAGTGGACTATGTGTTTGCTTTCTAGTTAAATTTACCCAGGCTTTCCTTTAAGAATTACATTTTTTTTTCTGTCAGTTAGATCTCTTTTTGAGCAAGCTTCACTACTCTCTTTTTTTGTATTTACTTATCCACATGTTCTGACTGGAAGGCTAATGAGTTTTATTTTTATTTTAATTCTTTCAACAATTCCATTGTTCTTTATTTTCCTGAAGAAACTTAGTTTTTTTTTTTTTAAAGTATTAATAATGATCTTCTTTATATAATAGTATTACTGGGTTTTTTTTTTTTTTTTTCCTGAAGAATCTTAGTTTTTTTTTTTTTTTTAAAGTATTAATAATGATCTTCTTTATATAATAGTATTACTGGGTAAATACCCAAAGGTCTATAAATCATTCTACTATAAAGGCACATGCACATGTATGTGTATTGCAGCACTATTGACAATAGCAAATACTTGGAACCAAACCAAAGGCCCATTAGTGATTGACTGGATAAATAAAATGTGGCATATATATAACATGGAATGCTATATAATCATCAAAAAGGACGAGTTCATGTCCTTTGCAGGGATATGGATGAAGCTGGAAACCACCATTCTCAGCAAACTAACATGGAACAGAAAACCAAACACTGCATGTTCTCACTCATCGGCGGGAGTTGAACAATGAGAACACATGGACACAGGAGGGGAACATCACACACTGGTGCCTCTTGGGGTTGAGGGACTAGGAGGGATAGCATTAGGAGAAATACCTAATGTAAATGATAGGTCGATGGGCGCAGCAAACCACCCACAGTATGTATATATCTGTGCAACAAATCTGAACATTCTGTATATATATCCCAGAACTTAAAGTATAATTAAAAAATTGAAATAATTTTATAGATGTTTTTGTTTCTCTACTTGATTGCAACATTACAGTGCTGTTTCTTCTTTCCTAATAAATGTTTTGTCTTAATAAAATATACCACCTTCCAAAGGAAAATCTAAGATTTCCAGATTTTGAGTCCTTCCCATAAATTAAACATTCAGCTACAGCTGGTTTTAATGGATAGGGGTAGAAGTTTAAACTTGGAGCACCTGATCAAGTGCTGTCAACTTAAATCTCATTCTAAATATTTAATGACATATTTTCACTTGTGTAGAAAACAAAGACCTTTGCAATTTAAAGGCCATGATACCCATAACCTATAAACGTGGCTAAGACATACAGTAAAAACAGCAAATAACATTCTAATGTAATCCTAAAATGCCTGTATAAAGAAAAGATGATATAATAAGGCATACTTTAATCTGCTAAAGCTGGAGAAGCCCATATGTGTTTCCAAAGCTCTGCAGTAGAAACCCTGTATGTATGCAAGCATTTCTCCCTTACATAAAAATTACCCACCTCTCGCCGGAGGACAAACTACTGCACATTGCACAGATCTGCCTCAAAAATTTTTATAGCCCATCTGGTGGGAAGTGAGACTTAACATGTGACCCTGTTCAATAACACTGAAGTTAATTTGATTGCTAATAGTAAGCCTCTATTTTTCATGATTCCTGGTTTCGGAACCCAGATACTTATGAATGGCAAGGCCATAGCACAATACTTCCCCTCTCTGTTCACGTTTTGGAACAGCTGAGGACTAGACAGCGATGGAACACAGATTAGAATCAAAATACTATCTTTTAGACTGATTAAAAATATGTTAGAATATATAGGTTCGGAGTGAGGACCAAATAAGCCATGTTGACATTACTTCCTGCCATTGCTAGCTTTCATTAATGCAGCCATTACTTCCACATCCTAAATAGCTATCCCAGCCCTTCAGGGTTTACTTATGTCTTCAAATCTGTCCAGAGTTTCTTTGAAGAAAAATTTTCTTTTATCTAACTTAAGTAGGTCAAATTAATTAATCCGAATTCTATCCTAAATACTTATTCTATTTGATTTTTTAAATTTATTTTTCTTCTAAATAGAAAGTACTTTTTGCTCATTTATTTTATAAATCAATTCAGACTTTTAATTCTTCCAATGGCATATTTTACTTTTTTTATTTATAGTAGCCTCATTTGTATTTTTTCATCTGTTCTTCCAGCTCCATTTATAATACACTCAATTAAAATTTCTTCTTTATTTAATGTCATCACACTTTGTATTTCCTCAAGGATTAATCGCATTTGTTGACCATAATATTTTATATTTTCTTGAAATATTTTATTAAAATATACTTTTATTTCCATTAAGGCTATTTAATAACTTCCATTTTTGTATACTGGAATTTTTATATATATGTTTTTGTTATTTTTTCTTGTTTCTTCATCTTTGATTGTGGAGTCATACCTACTTAGGTTTTTTTTTGTTTGTTTGTTTCTTTTTTTTTTTTTTTTTTTTTCATTAAATTGTGCAGGAGATAACTCCTTAAATGTATTAGTGAACATCAATTTAAGGTCCATATGATATTTTGAGTTCAGTTCAGTTGTTCAGCAATCTAAGGCAGCTCGTGAAGAAACTGACTTGTGTGTAGTCTAAAGTAAAATAAACTTTCTGTTTCTGGACAATGACCTGCCTCAACTCTCATTTATTTATCCAACCAACAAATACTTGTTAAACTGTGAATTCTTCCAGGAGATCTTCCATGTGCTGTGAAAAAACAATGAAACCAAGAAAAAAAAAAAAAAAACCTTATATTCTATGAGAAGATGTACAGTAAATAAAAAAGATAAAACGTACTAAATGTTGGTGTAAGTGATTAGGAGAAAATGAAGCAGGGAGAGTATGTGGTACTGGCAGATGTTATCTTCAAAGACAGTGACAACTAGATCATCCATCCTACATGTGATGACGTTACCACCTTGCCATTAAAAGTAGTATCTAGGTGACATCCTCTTGAACCTTGGTGGACTTAAAACTGTTTTATCCAAAAGAATACAGTTGAACTGACAATATGTGCCTTTGCAGGTAGGTTCACAATAAATATTTCACTTTGTCCATTAGTACACTAGCTTTTGAAGCTCTCTGCCCCATCTAAGAAGTCCAATTGTCCTACAATTTCTATTTGGTGAGTTAGAGCAGGGCATCCATAGATCATCTGATTGAAAATCCCTTCTGAGGATCCAATTGAAAGCCAGATACGTAATTGAAGATATGGCCAGATAATTTCATGTTGGACTTGCCTTCAAGTCCCCATAGCCATAGATAAACTATTCTATTCTTGTTCTTTCTTAATTCTTGACCCAAGGAATCTGTGAGCTTAACAAAATGGCAGTGTTATATTCTACCATGTTTTGGGATGATCTATTACCATATTAACTAGAAAGTGAGATTTTACATTTTAGACAGGATGACCAGGGAAGGGTGATCTTTATGTAAAGTTTGAACTGCCTGTTAGATATTCAATGGAGTTGTCAGCAAAGAAGAGAATACTTGAATCAAGTTTAAGGAAATGATTCAGATTCAAGGGAAGACTCTAGTGATTGTCCCTTCAAAATATGGCATAAAAATGAAGTGTATTCAAAGATCTACTACTCTCTGTACTATTTCACATATTAAGAAAATAAGTATGCTTTCCAACTTCTAGTATCTTCTTTCTGTTTTATCCATGGAATGCTATGCTGGATATTTCAAAAAATTTCAACCTGTTCTACTCATCTTAACAATGTGAATGATTTTTCATTGTACTTTTATTCTTATTATTTAAGTTTCAATATCAGTTCAGAAAAAAAGAGTGAAATTATTAGTAATACTTTATATTGTCCACTAAGTTGCATATTTTCTGCATTTTAATTGTCTGTACTTAATGTTTATCATTAGATATTTTCAAAGTCTGTCCTATTATGACTTTTGAGGCTTTTTCTGTTGTAAGCTACATTGATTGATATGTTAATTGGATTCTCACTACCAAGCTGTGAAAGTTCTCACCTAAGCTGTAAGGTTTTATGATGGTTCAATAGCCAATTATTTATGGTAGAATTCATAGTTAATTGTGAGACCTTCACACACCACAATCACGCAATTAATATTCAACACAGAGGCAGTAGTAAAAGGAGGCTAACAAACCCCAGTGATAGATGGGAGACCAGCACGCCAACAGACTGGTGCAGTGGGTCCTGCAGTCCTCTGAATGCAGGTCAGTGAGTGGGTCTCTGCTTCTCTCCTGCAGAGCCTTTGGTCACAGCTGCTGAGGTTGAAAAAATGCCTCAGAGTTTTGTTTTGTTTGTTTGTTTTGGAGACGGAGTCTTGCTCTGTCACCCAGGCTGGAGTGCAGTGGTGCTATCTCAGCTCACTGCAACATCTGCTTCCCTGGTTCAAGAGATTCTCCTGCCTCAGCCTCCCAAGTAGTTGGGATTATAGGCACCTGCCACCACACAAGGTTAATTTTTGTATTTTTAGTAGAGACAGGGTTTCACCATGTTGGCCAGGCTGGTCTCAAACTCCTGACCTTGTGATCTGCCCGCCTAAGCCTCCTGAAGTGCTGGGATTACAGATGTGAGCAGCCACATTGGGCCCCAGAGTTTTTATGGGCAGAGTCTCCATAGATGTCTCAGACAAGGCCAAGTCTTAGCTGTTTTTATGTCTTCTTCAGGTTGGTCTATTCTCATTATTTCAGCCAGTCTTCATCTTCTATGGTGTGTCTCAGGCCTCCTATGGTAAAAAGGGGGTGTTATCACCTCAATCGATTACACGAATGTTTTTCATTTTGAAGAAGGGGTGAAGAACTTCAATGTGGCCTCAATGCTACTTGACACAAATGACTCCATTTTGATATAAGATCACAAATCATTATGATATATCACCTTCATACATTAGTGTAATTGTATATATTCACATTTTCTATTTAGAACAAAATATTATCATTCTGGAGAAATAAAAAATACAAAAAAACACATTAAATGTTTCTGTAATAGTACAATATGGAATAACTGTGGTTTATGATTGTTCCATTTCGTTCATTACTTTATACTGAACATGCTTTTGTCTTGACTAAGTTGCCTATGTGGGAGCAGGTTCTTAGCTGATCTAGGTAGGGTCTGGCTTACGTTGGATGGGTTTGTTCAAGTGTCCGTAGGTGGCTGGTTTCCTCATGCACCTGAAATTTGGTCAGGGTCCTGGTCCAGGTTGTGCTTACCTAGGGCACCTGAGTTGATATTTCTCTGCTTCAGATGTTGTTCATCCTTCTCACAGCACCATAGGGCTACCCAGAGCATGATTTTGAGGAGGAGGAAATGTGAAAAGCTCAAGAGCTAATGAGTTCAACCTGGCAAAAACTTCTCAAGACACTGCAGTTGTCTGGTCATATTGGCCAAAGCTAATCACAAACCGAGCCTAGGGATAAAGAATGATACCTATGCACAGTAGGACAGCATTAAAACCTTAGAAGAAGTTATGGATAGATGAAGTTGTAAGGAATTGAGATTATTAATGCAATCTACACCAAGTCCTTAATAATGCAAATTCAGTCTTCCAACTGTTCCCTGCTTTTGTTCCAAGTCCCAAACTGCTTTTGTTTCCCAATATCATGCACATATTGTTTATTTCTGTACTGCTTTTCTATGGTAAAATATGTACATGACAAATAAATATTTTGATACTCTGTATCTTCTCAATTAGCAATGCATCATCAACAAAGGAAATAAATTGTTTAAAATAAATATATATATATATTTATTTTTATTTTCTGTATTTTCTTTATGTATTTCTATAATTATAATTATAGAAATGAAAATACAGAAAATAAAAATAAAAAATAAATATATATTTATATATATTAATTATATAATTATAATTATAGAAATACGTAAAGAAAATATAGAAAACAAAAACAAAGAAAATCTATATATAATTTTTCCAGTTTTCATATGTGTATATATACATATATATACACACACACACATATATATGTTGTACCAAATTGATAAACTAGTCTGGAAATTTATCAGTTTGGTACAACAAATTGAATCATTAAAAAAAAGTCTTGGACTGCCCATCTTTAATGTTATTTATTGCAAATCTAATGACTAAAGTCTTGAATATTTATGTTATTCTCTAATTAGCATACTAATGTTAATATTTCTAGATAGATTTATATGGTTGAATAATGTATTTTGTATTTCTTGTGGATTATATGTCATTTTAAATTGTTTTTTCCAACAATAACAAAATATGATAAATTTTACTCTGCTTTCTACTATTTACTAGATGTCTCAGAGGCATAGTTTAGAGATGCATTGTGTGCAATAGATGCACAAATGATTTGTTTACATTACTCCATATAAATGATTTGTTTGTTTAATGTCTTGGAAATTATTTTATGTATTATGGTTGCTGATCCTGTTGTCATCAGATTAGTATAAAATCTGATCTTCTTGTAACTTCCCTAAGCCAAATGCAGGTGATTTTATCTCCAATATTTTTAATGTCAGGAACATTTACAACAATTTCACACTAAAATATCACATTTATAATATTTTAACTTTTCCTTATTAAAAATTATTTTTTCAAAAATTATAAAAACATAACACATTACAAGAAATATCCATGCATAACCTACAAGGATGTAAGAAAACTTAGAATTTGGATACATTTGCATCAACCCTATTCTTTTAAAAATGTAAACTATTATAAATGAAAGGGTGCATTTTTTGATTTCTCAATAATTCTTCATTGAGGCACCATCCTGGTGTTGGCTTTTATACCATTGATTAACTTTGTAATATTTTTGCTATATATATATATATATTTACATATAAGATATAATGTTTTCCTACTTTACTGTACAAGAATAAAATTATCTGTATATGTAATTTGTGCAGTTTAGTAGTTCTACTAATAATTTTGTGTTCAGATTGATCTATGTTTATGCAGCTAAAAGCAGTTTATTTTATAAATTGCTATTGTTTAGTCCATTTCTTAAGGTCACATGAGCCATAGTGTTTTCACAGCATATATGTAGATCTGGACTTCTTCAGTCTGATAGAGACCTTTCAACCATTGTGAAAAGCAGTATAGTTATTCCTCAAAGAGCTAAAAGCAGAACTACTATTAAACCTAGAAATACCATGACTGGGTAAATACCCAGGGGAATAGAAATTGTTCTGTCATAAAGACACATGGATTCATATGTTCATTGTAGCTCTATTCATAATAGCAAATGCGTGGAATTAACCTAGATGCCCCTCAATGGTTGACTACATAAAGAAAATGTGGTATATATACACCATGGGATACTATGTAGCCATAAAAAAAAATAAGGTCATGACTTTTGCAGAAACATGAATAGAGCTGGAGGCCATAATCCTCAGCAAACTAACGTGGGAACAGAAAACAAAATACCACATGTTCTCACTCATAAGTGGGAGCTGAATGATGAGAACAAGTATTAGCCTGTTTCCACCCTACTAATAAAGGCATACTCAAGACTGGGCAGTTTACAAAGGAGAGAGATTTAACAGACTTACAGTTCCACATGGCTGGGGAGGCCTCACCACCTCACCATCACGGTGGAAGGCAAGGATGAGCACATCACATCTTACATGGGTGGCAGCAGGCACAAAGAGAGCTTGTGCAGGAAAACTCCCTGTTTTAAAACCAACAGATCTCATGAGGCTCATTCACTATGGCAAGAACAGCAGAGGAAAGACTCACCCCCATAATTCAATCACCTCCCACCAGGTTCCTCCCACAACACATGGGAATTGTGGAAATTAAAATTCAAGATGAGATTTGGATGGGTCATGGTAACAACAAACACAGGCCAATTTGAGATTAGAATTGGGAGGAGACAGAAGATCAGAAAAAATAACTATTTTGTATTAGGCCTAGTACCCAGTGATGACGAAATAATCTGTACAGCAAACCCCTATGACAAAGCTTAACTATATAACAAACCTGCACATGTAGTTTTGAACCTAAAATAAAAGGGTAAATAAAAATAAATAAAATTTTAATATAAAATAAAAATTATTGTTTTGATATATTTTCTGCCTGTCACTAACCATCTCATTATTTGTAAGTTTTTTTTTTTTCAATCATGAGATTTTACTAAAAATATAATGTTGATTTTTCATATTCCTTTTAGAAACAGCATCTCAGATAATAAATTTTGATTATTTTCTTATAGGTAAACATATACATATTCACTAAATGATCATAAAGGGATTAAATACCTACCTCCAAATAATGAGAATAATGAGTTTTATTAAATCATTTATAGTAACAGAGAAAGCAGAAAATAGGCTTTCATTGGACAATGGCTCATACTAATATTTGAATAAAAGCATTTTCTTTAAGTGTTTAATCAAACAGTAAATTTTGTCTATTTTTTTTTTTTTTACCATTTTTTAAAAGTTTCCACTTGGACATTTTTTTCTTTCATTTTCAATTATATAAATCAAAAATTGTTTGAAGGAAACAAATCTGTTAAGCAGTATTTTTAGATATTCCCTAATAGGTATATATTTAATTACTCATAAAAGCCATTTTTACACCTCACTATATATTGCCTGCATGTTCTTATATGTGAATATCATCACTTTGCCTCTCTTCTTGTAAATTCACCTTTCTTAAGTCACAGAGAGAAGGCTCTGTTCCTTCAATTCATGGTAAAACACATCAAACGTAATCATGATTCTTACCAGTTTCTATGGCTTTTACACTCAATTTCATTAGTTAAGACATATATGCACTAATTGCTACAAGGTCAATCTAGACACATTTATAAACCAAAAGTGTGTGTTTTACACTTGTCAACTTTTCTATAAATATATATATATAGCCAAATCTCCATTTCATATACTCAGCTGAAAGGCAGATTGGTAAGATTTACTCTGAATTAAAATGTCCTAGCTGGAATTTATTTAAAAAGAAATGTGATCATCTTGGTTTATGTTATGTCTATCCCTCACAGCCAGAGCTCCAGTATTTTAAAGCAGTAAAGTATAAGGCATCTACTTCTCAGCATGCATTGCTACTAAAGTTTTTCTTTTTCTAACGGTCAACAAATTCTAATATAGATACTACTTCTACTACATTATATTATTTTCAGTACCTCCCATCCTACTTCCAATCCCTTAATTGCTTCATTATCCAATTAAAGTAACCAGTACTCTTTAGAGCATAGACAGTGGTCTTAATATAGAGAAAGCTGGTAAATGTATATTATTTAATTGCTTTTTGGAAAGAAACATAAGTTTTTAAAATGCTTGGACTAATGTAAAAGTGTACAAAAAGACCAATCTAAGGAGGACTCTCACATATAATATTTTTCAAGTTGTGATAATGTAAACTTATAAACACATACATGTACATAATGATATGCAGTTGATTGAATGAATCAGTAAGTGTGTAGTTCATGAAAATAAAAAAATAAAAATGTAATATAAAGTATATTAAAATTTTTGTGATGTATACTACTTTAGCATCCAAATTATTTATCATAAATATTGCATATGAATCAGTTTAAATACTATATCTCCTGTGCTCAAGAGTTGATTGACCTCTAGTCTACTAGTCCTCTGTTGTAAATTTTAAATGGGAAAGGAAAATATTTAAATCAGAGTAGTAATTATATTTGAGAATATAGTTTTGTACAAGATAATGGAAACACATGAAATGGCAAAACAGCTTAGTAAGATGGTGTTGTAAAATGGTGCAAAAACAAAAACAATTTGTAATGCTAATTTTTAAATTACTTTTGAAAGCAATTTGGAGTCATGAACCTATATGCATTTACCTTTGATACTATGTAGAGATATATACCTTTCTATTTGTGTAAGCAGAAACAGATGGATAGAGAGTAGATTGTATAGAGTCCAGATAGTTCTAGAAACAGCAGGATCTTAACTAAAATAGGAAGTCATACAAGTAAGTCACACTCCAAATACAGAGTAAAAGGAAAGTTCAACCTTGCTGCATGGGGAACACTCAGGAAAATTTTATTTGGATTGCATTTCTCACTTTGGAGATAATGCACGTAGGGTACAAGCAGACAAGCAGAGAAGGAGAGAGGGGGTACCTGAACTTGTACTTCTATGTCCAAGAATGGATTTTCTAAACACCTTTGAATCTTGCCAGGTCTGGTCTCTCAAATAACAATGAAGTGAAAGTAATTGCCCTTGAGCTTTTTCAAACAGGAATAAAATACCTGGGATAACTGGACAACAATACTGCTGATAGAATATTATGTTTTGGTATAAATTCGAAGCTGTCTAAAGCCATAAAACTAGGATTCCAACTAACACCAGAGGCCATCTGGAGAAGAACTGTGTTTTCTTCACTCTCATTTTCTTCGTAATATACTTTGGTCAGGATTTCATCTTTTTGCTTTCACAAATTATGTCTTGGAAGAACTCCTCAATTATTTCCTAATTATAGAAACATTGAGCTAATTTCATTTCCCAACATTGTTTCTATTATTTCCATTATGAACTTTCTCTTATTATTGCCCCTGTCTTGGCTTTTGAACATTCTCAGTAGGTGCCCATCTGCCCTCTCTTAAATACTGATGCTTCTGTTCTCTCATGCTACATATTCACATCTACCTTCATCACAATATCTACATCCTTATATTTCCAATGGATCCCACATAAATGGCTCCTGGATTTCAGCAAGTCATTATATTACACACTCTGCTCACTAGCAGTAACACAGAGCACCTTTCACTTCTATTTCATCTGAAAATCTGACATTTTCATATCATCAGTCACAGAAGGTAAAATCCGGCAGTTGTCCTAGACATGTCTCATTCTCATTCCACCTACGTCAAATTTGCCACTTTTTTCTATACATGTACTTCTGTAACATTTTTCAACACTCACTTCTGACTTCTATTTTTAACCTCTCCCATGAATTATTGTAATAGATTCCTAAATTTCCCCTTGCCTGAGATTCTACATCCAAACCAACCAATTCTCAGAACTTTAGTTATACAGAGTTTCTAAATTTTCTGCCCATCTACCAGCATTTGACACATACACTCTGCCTTTCCTCCTGTGGTTCTAGATAAGAACAGTCTTCCAATTTCGTGCAAGATATTATTCATTCTTGCCTATTCCAGAATGTAATTCCAAGTATTCTCTCTGCTGTCTTATAGTTTTCACTTTCTACTGCATCAATTTTATCTGCATGACAACATGCTATTACCTTTATCTTATTCTAAAAACTCTCCCTTGACTTGACCTTTTTCTGAAATCTAGTGCTCTGTTCCATCCTCTGATCCACTTTATAGAAAATTTTCTTGGTATCATCTATCCTCTATGACTCCTATTCCTCCTTCCCTGATCTCTCTTGAATCTCTGGAATAAATAGATTTATGCTCCAGAGATTACCACTTTCATTCCCTCACTCCCAATCCCCTTTTCCAACTTTACTCTTTTCCCATATATCATGTCCCACTCAATAGCATAGAAATATATTACCGATGATTTTTAGTTTTTATTTCTATATCTTTAGGATATAGGCTCTATTCAGCCAGGTTTAGCCTATTGTATTTACTGAGTTTTCTAATAACCTGTGATAAATTCTAGAACATAGAATAGGCTCAGTAAATGTTTACAAAATGAATTTATGTATATTTCTGACCATAATACTGCCATATTTGAAATTCATCTATGGACCTCCTTATGTACACAGAAGTGCCTACTCCTCTCTATGACTTCAGGTTTTTTTATATGGGATCCTAGAAATTTTCTCTCAGCCTATTTATTTTCACTTTTTTTTTTTCAAATTCCTCTGATTCATTCTTTACACTGCTGCCTTGTCAAAACACTAATAATTTCCATACTGTGTCATATTTTTTTCATTCACCTAAGAACTTATTCAGAAAAAAATCCTTATACTTGTATTTTTTCTTCCATAGCTAGTCCTTACTTTTATTAGTCTTGGAGTACATATTTATATTAATTACATACTTTATCTCTCAATACTTTTAGGGCCTACCAAATATATCTGATTTTGTCCTCCGTCAGATATTCATTATGTTTCATTCAATCCTCTAATGCATTATTACTATACCTAAATAAGTACATTTTGTTATCAGAAATAAACGTTGTATATCTTTGTGTTCAATGTAGGACACAGCATAGTAATTGTTTTCAATTCCTGACAATTAAATTTAAATATATTGAATATTTCAAAACAACATCTCTATGTCTACACTTAGATTTGCATAACTACTTATACATGTGTCAGCCATGAATATGTGGCTGTAAGTTCTCTGACTGTGGAGAGTACAGCCACTTGACTGATGGCTCTAGCTGTTGTACTCTGTAATTTATCACTGTGTTCACACTAACGCCCACTTCACACAAGACTTCATCTAAAAACTGAGCATGGCAGAGATACTCAGTCCATTTTTTTCCCTGGGTGACATGAGACTCAACTGAGAGGTGACTTTGGATTAAAAATGGCCTTCCTGGACTCTTAGACCTTATTTGCACTGTAAGATGCCCACTCAATCTTCCTTTTTTTTATCATCCTCCTTCATCTGAGATCTGATCTGTATCATGGTCTGGTAGCTCTCCCAGTCTTTCTTGGCTCTTTCTCCATTTTCCTTCCTTAATCAATCAAATGGGCCACCAATTCTGTTTAGGAATCTGCTTCTTAGAGGATTGAGACTAACACAAGTGATATCTGAAATGTTTCAAGAATACAGGTGATAAGATATGGAATTAGGGACTGGCTCAGTCATCATGCGTTACAGGTAGGATACAGTTGCTAGGTTAAGTGCAGATTACTCTGGCACAAGATGGGGTCTCAACTGCCACATATTCTGTGGGCCATTACCTTGGTAAAATTCCAGTGGAGGAGACTGCTGTAGCATATGTGACATACAAAAAATATGGGGGGCAGCAGGAACAGTGCCTATAAAGACCACAGAACTGGCTGCTCACTGCTAAGTTGTATGGATGCTATCAGAAGGATATTAGGGCTTTGTGGATCATATACCAAGAATTATAACAAATAGCCAGCATCTATGGACTGAAGCCAGGAGAACATTCTTAGGATTGGATCTTGAAACTTTTTTTTTATCAAGTGGACAAAAATATAAGAGTAAGTAAGAAAGTATTGACCAAATCGGGGATCCTTTTTAAGGGCATAGGACTTAACACATTGGGAGCAAATTTAAGTGATTGAAATAAATTGCTACTGCCTTGGAAGCCTGGGAAAAGCAATGGCAAGAAATAAATGAGGGGAAATTGTATGAGGCAACACAAAAAGGAAGAAGGAGGTTAAGGGAAATAAGCATTCTGGTGTGGATATGTTGTATTAGATCAGAAGACCCATCAGAGATTTATGTTCCATGGGAAAGACCAGAAAGCTCATCATTCACCAAGACCATGAGGTGGGGAGGCACTGATATCACGAAGGACTTTTTCTCTGCAGACCAAGGCTGACATAGGAGGGGCAGCCACATAGCTGGATGATGGGACCCCAGTGGATACAGGTCAGGAGTCAGCACTTAACTGCCAGGAGACTGCAAGGTCAAAGGCGGAAGATAACGGGCTTAACTGACAAAGATTTGTGAAGATGGTTAATAGTGTATGGCCTTGCTAAGGGCAAGGTAGAGGGACAGCCCACACACATGCTGCTTAATTTGTCACCAAGTGACTTGTTGGTCTCTGTGAGCAATAGCGCATACCTTCCCCGAGCTCAACATCAATCTGTCATGACAGGTTGAATTCTCACAGTCACAGTAGCTAGGCCAGCCTTGATACATGGGACTTCTTGTCATGGGATCACATTAAGCTTGGCCATTTTGGCTGCTTCATTCAAGTGTTCATAGTGCCGTTCTACTAACTGAAATAATAAAGGTGCATTTAAAATGAATAAATGTATACAGATATTTAAAATTCATGCTTAATTTTTTGAATGCTTATAAAATTTTCTTTATTCTGAATTTGCATTTTCTTATTCTTTATACTGAAAAGTCTAACTTTATCACAATTACTTATCTGTTACATCAACATCTATCTATACTCAACATACATGTCTAATTTCAAAGTAATAATAACAGTGTTAATTTCAACAATATGATGCCAGAATAAATTCTGAGATGTATTTGCATTTTGTTTGACTATAAAACATACTCAACTAAGAATAAACTATAAGAATACAGTGTTCTAAAGACATTTGAAGTAATTTTTATCCAGTGTGGTTATATAAGCAACTTGATATATAGTTAGAGTCATTTGTTTTGATAGCCTTTCAATTTTTAAGAAATGTCTTTTTTCTTGTTGCTTCACTCCTGAATAGATTCAAATGTTTTATTGTCACTATGATTTTTTTAGCTGAATTTCTTACATCTATTGACTTTCAATGAAGTGTTTTCTAGAATTATATACATACAATTTTAAAACATACATTGGTCATATGTGTTTCTGTATAATCTTCTTAGGCTTATATATGAATAACTTTTAAAATTATTAAAAGGTTTGGGAGTACATAATTATGTAACAACCATGCAGGCTAAGAAATATTAGAACTGTCCCAAAAATGGCCGAGAGAAGCCAGCACTGGAATGCAGCTCCCAGCGAATGAGACACAGAGGGCTAGAGGACTTCACGGTTCCAAACAAGGTGCCAAGTTCATTTCTGTGGGACTGCTAGGGCTCTGAAAATAGGCCCAGGAAGGAGTCGTCCAGGGGGGCAAATCAAGACACGGGGGGCACTTCCCCATCTGAAACATGCAGCAGGCTAGGAGGGTTAGGGGACTTGAACTCAGTGCTCTGATTCGGATTCTATGCTTACCTCATCCCTCCTACAACCCACGGTAAACAAGAGCCCTGCCAGATGGTGGGACACCATGGGATGTTGATGCAAATCTGAGCAGTTGCTACCACCAGGCACGGCAAGTTGTCACAGGGACATGGGCGGGAGTTTGGACTAACACCAGCAGGATGGACCATCCCACAGAGGGAGACACAGTTGAAAGCAGGGAAACAGACCATAAGGCCTGGCAGGCCCCACCACCACAGAACTCAAACTGAAGCCCTCACTAGAGAGCTTGGCACCAAATACACCAGCTTGACCCCAATCAGGAAGATCCAGCAGAGGAAGGAGAGACACCATTGGGGAGGTGGGGCCGATCTTACCTGCAAACAAACTCTATGGAAGGGCCACCCACCCAGCAACCTGACTGAATCCTAGAGAGCCCAGCAATGCCCTCTACAGGCTAAAAAGGATAGAGCTTCAACCTCAACAGAAAAAAAAGTCCACTCAGAGGCTCCTTCTGAAATCACCAACATCAAAGGTTAAAGGGAGATAAATCCCCAAAGATAGGAGAAAACCAGCTCAAAAAGGATGAAACCATCAAAGAACAGAACACCTCTTCTCCTCCCAGGGATAACAACTCCTCACAATCAAAGGAACAAAAAAAGACAGAGAATGAATCTGACAAATTGACAGAAGCAGGCTTCAGAAAGTGGGTAATAACAAACTTATCTGAGTTAAAAGACCATGTTCTAACCGATGCAAAGAAATTAAGAACCTTGAAAAAAAGTTAGATGAAATGCTAACCAGAATAACCAGCCTAGAGAAGAACATAAATGACTTGATGGAGCTGAAAAATACAGCACAAGAACTTTGCGAGGCATACACAAGTTTCAAAAACTGAATCAATCAAGCAGAAGAAAGGATATCAGAGATAGAAGATCAAATCAATGAAATAAAATGAGAAGAAAAAAGAGAGAAAAAAAAATGAACAAAGCCTCCAAGAACTATGGGATAATGTGAAAAGACCTAATCTACACTTGATCAGCATAGCTGAATGTGATAGGTAGAATGACTCCAAGCTGGAAAACACTCTTCAAGATATTATCCAAGAGAAGTTTCCCAACCTAACAAGCCAGGCCAACATGCAAATCCAGGAAATACAGAGATCACCACAAAGATATCCCTCAAGAAGAGCAACGCCAAGGCATATAATCATCAGATTCAACAGGGTTGAAATGAAGGAAAAAATGCTAAAGGCAGCCAGAGAGAAAAGTTGAGTCACCCACAAAGGAAAGACCATCAGATTCACAGCACATCTCTCAGCAGAAATCCTGCAAGCTAGAAGGGAGTGGGGGGCAATATTCAACATCCTTAAAGAAAAGAACTTTCAACCCAGAATTTCATATCCAGCCAAACTAGGCTTCATAAGTGGAGGAGAAATAAAATCCTTTACAGACAAGCAATTGCTGAGAGATTTCGTCAATACAAGACCTGACTTACAAGAGCTACTGAAGGAAGTACTAAACAGGGAAAGGAATGGTCAATACCAGCCACTGCAAAAACGTACCAAATGGTAAAGAACAATGATGCAGTGAAGAAGCCACATCAACTAATGGGCAAAACAACCAGTCAGTAACAAAATGGCAGGGTCAAATTCAAACATAACAATATTAATATTTAATATAAATGGCCTAAATGCCCCAATCAAAAGACACAGATTGGCAAACTGGATAAAAAGTCAAAACCATTGGTCGCTGTATTCAGGAAACCCATCTCACATGCAATGACTCACATAGACTCAAAATAAAGGGATGGAAGAAGATTTAATGAGAAAATGGAGAGAAAAAAAAAACAGGGGTAGCAATCCTAGTCTCTCATAAAATGGACTTTAAACCAACAAAGATCAAAAGAGACAAAGAAGGGCATTACATAGTGGTAAAAGGATCAATGCAACAAGAAGAGCTAAGGATCCTCAGTATATATGCACCTAATGCAGGAGCACCCAGATACATAAAGGAAGTTCTTAAAGGCCTACAAAGAGGCTTAGACTCCTGCACAATAATAGTGGGAGACTTTAACATTCCACTGATAATACAGACAGATCAACAAGACAGAAAGTCTACAAGGATATCCAGGACTTGAATGCATATTTGGACCAAGCAGACTTAATAGACATGTACAGGACACTCCACCCCAAATCCACAGAATACACATTCTTCTCAGCATCATATTGCACTTACTCCAAAACTGACCATATAATTGGAAGTAAATCACTCCTCAGTAAATGCAAAAGAACAGAAATCATAACAAACAGTCTCTCAAACCGCGGCACAATCAAATTAGATCTCAGGATTAAGAAAATCACTGAAAACCGCACAATCACATGGAAACTGAACAACTTGCTCCTGAATGATGAATGGATAAACAATGAAATGAAGGCAGAAATAAAGATGTTTTTTTGAAACGAATGAGAATGAAGACACAACGTATGAGATCCTCTGGGACACATTTAAAGCAGCGTCTAGAGGGAAATCTATAGCAATAAATGCCCATGTGAGAAGAAGGAAAGATCTAAAAATTGACACCCTATCATCAAAATTGTAAGAGCTCGAGGAGCAAGATAAAAAAAACTCAAAAGCAAGCAGAAGACAAGAAATAACTAAGATCAGGGCAGAACTGAAGGAGCTAGAGACACAAAAAATCCTTCAAAAAATCAACAAATCCAGGAGCTTATTTTTTGAAAAGATCAACAAAATAGATTGAAGATGAGCTAGACTAATAAAAAAGAAAAGAGAAGAATTGAATAGATGCAATAAAAAACGATAAAGGGGAGATCATCACCAATTCATCGGAAATACAAACTACCATCAGAGCTTATTATGAACAACTCTATTCACATAAGTCACTAAATCTGGAATAAACAGATAAACTCTTGGACACTTGCACACTCCCAAGACTAAGCCAAGAAGAAGTTGAAACCCTGAATAGACCACTAACAAAGTCTAAAGTTGTGGCAGCAATTAGACTACCAACAAAAAAAGTCCAGGTCCAGACAGGTTCACAGCTGAATTCTACCAGACATATAAAGAGGAGCTGGTATCATTCCTGTTGAAACTCTTCCAAATAATACAAAAGGAGGGAATCCTCCCTAACTCTTTCTATGAGACCAACATCATCCTGATACCAAAATCCAGCAGAGACACGGCTGAAAAAGAAAACTACAGTCCAACACCCATGGTGAACATTGATGCAAAAATCTTCAATAAAATACTGGCAAACTGAGTCCAACAGCACATCAAAAAGCTTATCCACCATGATCAAGTAGGCTTCATCCCAGGGATGCAAGGCTGGTTCAACATATACAAATCTATAAACGTAATTCACCATGTAAACAGAACCAAAGACAAAAACCACATGGTTATCTCAATAGATTCAGAGAAGGCCTTCGAAAAAATTCAACAGCCCTTTATACTAAAAACTCTCAACAATCTAGGTATTGATGGAATGTATCTCAAAACAATAAAAGCTGTTTATGACAAACCCACAGCCAATATCATACCAAATGAGCTAAAATTAGAAGCATTCCCTTTAAAAACTGGCATTAGACAAGGATGCCCTCTCTCACCACTCCTATTCAACATAGCATTGGAAGTTCTAGCCAGAGCAATTAGGGAAGAAAAAGAAATAAAGGGCATTCAATTTGGAAAAGAAGTCAAATTGTTCCTATGCAGCCATAAAAAGCAATGAGTTTGTGTCCTTTGTAGAGACATGGATGAGCCTAGAAACCATAATTCTTAGCAAACTGACACAAGAACAGAAAATCAAACACAGCACGTTTTCACTCATAGGTGGGTGATGAACAATGAGAACACTTGAGCACAGGAATGGGAACAACACTCACAGGGCTAGGTGGGGTGGGGGGAGTGCCGGGAGGGGAAGGAAGGGATAGTGGGAGGTGGGGAGGATGGGGAGGGATAATACTGGGAGAAATGCTTGACGTAGTAGGCGATGGTGACAGGCCGGGGTGTGGGGCAAGGACCGACACAGCAAACCACCATGGCATGTATGTACCTATGCAACAATCCTGCAGGATGCAGGATGTGCACATGTACCCCAGAGCCCAAATACAATAAAAAATTTAAAAAAGAATAAAAAGAACTGTCCCTTCATGTTCCTTCCAAATACTTTTCTTTCCTTCCCAAAGTAATCACTAATTTTACTACTTCTAATACCATAGAACCATAATTGGTTTTGATTATTTTTGACATTTATAAAATAAGATTTTTGAACATATATTAGTACCCATTATACTGGTATAAGCAGATATTTATTTTTTGATTTACTTTTCTGTATAGAATTTTATTTAATAAACATAATCATTCTTGCATTCATTCTGTTGTTGAAGAATTGTATTCAGTGTTTGGATATGAATGTGTTTCAGATGCCTTTTGCTACAAATGTGCATGCATATCTTCTAATTTAGCAGATAACTCTTAATGCACTATCCAATAATTTATACTAACTTACAGTATTGCAGAAAATAAAATATGAGAATTATCTTTCCTTTCTTGCCAACTCTTGGTATTGTGAGTCTTCTTTCAATTTTAATCTTTCTTTTTTATTTGTAGTGTTATGTCATTGAAGTTTTCATAGAAATTTCCCTGATAATTGACATAACAGTGAAAGTTTTCATAGGTTTACTAGCAATTTGTTTATCTTCTCTTTTGAGGTAACGCTTCAAGCCTTTCTCTATTGAATTTTCTGCCCTTCTGCAATTAATTTATAGTTATTCTCTGTACCTCCTAGATATAAGACATTTATGACCTATATATACTACAAATAGCTTCTGTTACATGTTGTTGGCAGAACACAGCAAAATAGACATCCAGAAACAGATTTCCACAGAGCTGGTCATTGGTCATTTGATTTATGACAAAGAACAGTGGAAAAGTTTTGACTTTTCAATAATGGTGCTGAGTCTTTTGGATCCTATAAGAAAAAGAAAAACAAAACAGAAAGAAGCTTGACCCTTATATACACCACACAAAAAAATCAATCTAGGTAAAATGGTAAAATAATAATACTTCTAAAAGATAACATTGGAGAATATCTGCTGACTTTGGAGTAGGGATTGTTTACTTAAACAATATCATAAAGTAGAAAATTGATATGCATGGCTACGTTAATCAAGAATGCTTCTCACATTTAAATGCAAATGGAAAACCACAACAGAGTGAGAGTAGCAGTACTTATACAAGATCATAGAGTATAAATCAAGGACTGTATAAAGAAATAAAAAGGTCAGTATATAATAGTGAAGGGATCAATTTAGTAAAAAGATATTACAATTTTAAAAACCTGTGTACTGAACATCAGAGCTCCCAAGTATTTAAAGCAAATATTAACAGATCTAAAGGGAGAGACACACTGCAATGCAATAATAGTGGAGAATGTTGACACCCCACTCTCAGTAATGGACAACTCATAGAGATAGAAAATCTACAGGAAAACATCAGCGTTAAACTACATGCTATAACAAAGAGTCTGAGCTGACACTTAGAGAACATTTCACCCAACTGCTGCAGAATACATATTATTTTCATCTGCATATAAAACATTCTCCAAAATGAACCATATCTTAGGCTACAAAACAAATCTGAAAAAATTCAAAAAATGTAGAAATTATATAAATTATTTTTTTTTCTGATCACAATGGAATAAAACTGGAAATCAATGATAAGAGGAGCCTCAGAAACTTCACAAGCATTTGGAAATTAAACGGAATGCTTCTAAATAACAAATAGGTCAATGAAGAAACTAAGAAGGGGCCTCAGAGGCAATGCCACACATCTATAACCATCTGATCTTTGACAAACCTCACAAAAACAAGCAATGGGGTAAGGATTCCCTGTTTAATAAATGTTGTTGGGAAAACTGGCTAGCCATGTGCAGAAAGATGAAACTGGACACCTTCCTGACACCTTACACTAAAATTAACTCCAGGTGGATTAAAGACTTAAATATAAGACCTAACACCATAAAAACCCTAGAAGAAAATCTGGACAAAATCATTCAGGACATAGGCATAGGCAAGGACTTCATAACTAAAACACGAAAAGCATTGGCAACAAAAGCCAAAATAGACAAATGGGACCTAATTAAACTCCAGAGCTTCTGTACAGCAAAAGAAACAATCATTAGAGTGAACTGGCAACCAACAGAATGGGCAAAAAAAAAAATTACAATCTACCCATCTGACAAACAGCTAATATCCAGAATCTACAAAAAATTAAAACAAATTTACAAGAAAAAAAAACCATTCAAAAGTGGGCAAAGGATATGAACAGACACTTTTCAAAAGAAGACATATATGAGACCAAGAAACATGAAAAAATACTCATCATCTCTGGTTGTTAGAGAAATGCAAATCAAAACTACATTGAGATACCATCTCACTCCAGTTAGAATGGCCATCATTAGAAAACTTAGAGACTACGGATGCTGGAGAGGATGTGGAGAAATAGGAAGAGTTTTACACACTGTTGGTAGGACTGAAAATTACTTCAACTATTGTGGAAGACAGTGTGGTGATTCCTGAAGGATCTAGAAATAGAAATTCCATTTGACCCAGCAATCCCATTACTGGGTATATATCCGAAGGATTATAAATCATTCTATTATAAAGACATATGTGCATGTACGTGCATTGCAGCACCCTTTACAATAACAAAGACCTGGAACCAACCCGGTGGATGTTGAAAAATGAGAACACAGGGACACAGAGAGGGGAGCATTTCACAATGGGGTCAGTTGTCGGGGGCCAAGGGAGATACAGCATGGGGGGTGGGGAGGTCGGGGAGTGATAACATGGGGAGAAGTGCCAGGTGTAGGTGCTGGGGGCATGGAGGCAGCAAACCACCTTGCTATGCATGTACCTATGCAACAATCTTGCATGATCTGCACATGTACCCCAGAACATAAAGTACAATAAAAAATAAATAAGTAAATAAAATATATATTAACAAGAGGAAAATTCACATAATTTCTTGAAGCCAATGGAAAGTAAAATACAACACACTAAAATCTATGGGATACAGCAAAAATAAAAATACTTAGAACAAAGTTTGTAGCAATAAATTCTTATGTTTAAAAAGTATTACTTCAAATAATCTCAAGGAACTAGAAAAGCAAGAACAAATGAAACCTTTAATTAGTAAAAAAAAAAGAAATAGTAAAGATTGGAGAATAAATACATATAATTGAGATAAAAAGTAATATAGAAGATCAATGAAATTAAAAAAATAGTTTTTGAAAAGATAAGTAAGATTAGAAACTTTTGGCTAGATTAAGAAAACAGAGGAAACCCAAATAAATAGTATCAGAAATAAAAAAGGATACATAAAAAATAAGAACAAAAAATATAAAGAATCTTGATATTCTAATATGAACAACTTACATCAACAAATTGAAAAACTAGAACATATGCAACCTACAAATATTGAGCCATGAGAAATTGAAAACTTCAATAAACCAATAACTAGTAATGAGATTGAAACCATGAAAAAAAGATCAAAATATGATGGCTTCACTGCTGAATTATACTAAACATTCAAAGGAGAACTAATACCAATTCTATCCAAACTGTTGAAAAAACAAATTGAAGAGAAGAAAATATTTCCAAACTCATTCTCTGAGGTCAGCGTTATCCTGTTATAAAAATCATGTCTTTTGCACGGACATGGGTGGAACTGGAGGCCATTATTTTAAGTGAAATAACTCAGAAACAGAAATTCAAATGTTTTCACATATAATTGGAAGATAGATAATGTGTACACATAGATATAGAATGTGGAATAACAGCCCTTGAAGACAGAAGGGCAGGAGGTTATAAGGGGAATGAAAAATGAGATATTACCTAATGGATACACTGTACATTATTCTGGTGATCCTGACACTGAAAGCCCAGTCTTCAACCATTATGCAATATGTTTATATAACAAAACTGCACTTGCATTCTTTAAATTCCTACTAGAAATAACTTTAAAAACCAGAAAACAAATGCTGGGTATAGTGGCTCATGCCTGTAATTACAGCAATTTGGGAGGCTTAGGTGGGCAGACAACCTGAGGTCAGGAATTTGAGACCAGCCTGGTCAACATGGCGAAACCCTGTCTCTACTAAAAATACAAAAATTAACTGGGCATGGTGGCATGTGCCTGTAATCCCAGCTACTCAGGAGCCTGAGAGAGGGGAATCCCTTAAACCCAGAAGATGGAGGTTGCAGTGAGCTGAGATTGCACCATTGCACTTCAGCCTGGGTGACAGAGCAATACTCAGTCTCAAAAAACAAATAAACAAAAGCAGAAAAAAATAAAACTAGTATCTATGATAAACACAGATATAAATATTCTTAACAAAATATTAGTAAACCAAATTCAATAACTCACTAAAAAGACCATTCATTATGTTCAAGTGGGATTCACTCAGGAATGCAAGGATGGTTCAATATATTCAAATTAATATACATAATACATCACATTAGCAGAATCAAGCACAAAAACATGAATTTTTAAATATATGCTTAAAAGTTATTCAGTAAAATTCAATATTCTGTTGTGATAATATCCCTCATGAAACTAGGTATAAAAGAAACATACCTCAAGATAATAAAAGCCACACATAAAACACTCACACTAATATAATGAATGGTAAAAAAATAAAGGTCATTTTTCTAAGGACTGGAATAAAACAAGGATGCTCACTTTCACAGCTTATATTATTAGTTTGGTGCAAAACTAACGGTGGTTTTTGCCATTACTTTAAAATGAAGTCCTGACCAGAGTAATTAGGCAAGATAAAGAAATAAAGGCCATTCAAAGAGGAAAGAAGTCAATTGTTCTTTGCTTTCCAATAACGTAATCTTATACTTAGAAAAATCTAAAAACTCCACCAAGAAATTGTTAGGCTTGATGAATGAATTCAGCAAAGTGATAGGATACAAAAAGCAACAAAGAAAAATCAGTGGCATTTATGTACACTAACTGCAAATGATCAGAGAAGAAATCAAACATGCAATCTGATTTACAGTAGCTGCAAATAATATAAATATCTAGGGATATATTTGACCAAAGAAGTAAAAAGATCTACACAAGGAAAACTATTAAACACTGAAGAAGAAAAAAAGGACACAAAATATATAAAGATATTTTATGCTCACAGATTGGATGAATTAACATTGCTGAAATTACCATACTAGCATTGCTAAAGTGACCATACTACCCAAAGCAATTTACATATACAAACTAGTTTCTGTCAAAATACTAATATCTTTATGCACAAAAATAGCAAAAAAATTCTAATATATATATATATGTGTATATATACATATATATGTGTATATATACATATATGTGTGTGTGTATATGCATATATATATATATATATATATACACATAATTGCATATGAGGTTCTGGGGTACATATGCAAAACATGCAGGATTATTGCATAGATACATACATACATGGCAATGTGATTTGCTCCTTCCATTTCCATCACCTATATCTGGCATTTCTCCCCATGTTATTCTTCCCCTACTCCCTACCACCTACTGTCCCTCCCATAGTCCCCTCCACAGACCTCAGTGTGTGATGCTCCCCTCCCTGTGTCCATGTGTTCTCATTGTTCAACAACTGCCTATAAGTGAGAACATGCAGTGTTTGATTTTCTGTTCTTGTGTCAGTTTGCTGAGAATGATGGCTTCCAGGTTCATCTATGTCTCTACAAAGGGCATGAACTCATCATTTTTTTGTGGCTGCATAGAATTCCATGGCGTATATGTGCCACATTTTCCCTGTCCAGTCTATCATCGATGGGCATTTGGGTTGGTTCAAAGTCTTTGCTATTGCAAACAGTGCTTCAATGAACATATATGTGCATGTGTCCTTATAATAGAATAATTTATAATCCTTTGGATATATATCCAGTAATAAGATTGCTGGGTCAAATGGAATTTCTATTTCTAGGTCCTTGAGGAATTGCCACACTATCTTCCACAATAGTTGAACTAATTTACACTCCCACCAACAGTGTAAAAGCGTTCCTACTTCTCCACATCCTCTTCAGCGTCTGTTGTCTCCAGATTTTGTAATGACAGCCATTCTAACTGGTGTGAGATGGTATCTCAGTGTAGTTTGATTAGCATTTATCTAATGACCAGTGATGATGAGCATTTTTTCATATGTTTGTTGGCCTCATATATGTCTTCTTTTGAAAAGTGTCTGTTCATATCCTTTGCCCACTTTTGAAAGGGTTTGTTTGTTTTTCTCTTGTAAATCTGTTTTAGTTCTTTGTAGATTTTGGATATAAGTCCCTTGTCAGATGGGTAGATTGCAAAAACTTTTTCCCATACTGTTGGTTACCAGTTCACTCTAATGATTGTTTCTTTTGCTGTGCAGAAGCTCTGAAGTTTAATGAGATCCCATTTGTCTATTTTGGCTTTTGTTGCCAATACTTTTCATGTTTTAGTCATAAAGTCCTTGCCTATGTCTGTGTCCTGAATAGTTATGACTAGGTTTTCTTCTACGGTTTTTATGGTGTTAGGTCTTATGTTTAAGTCTTCAATTCATCTGGAGTTAAATATAGTGTAAGGTGTCAGGAAGTGGTCCAGTTTCTGCCTTCTGCACATGGCTAGCCCATTTTCCCAACAGTATTTATTAAACAGGGAATCCTTTCCCCATTGCTTGGTTTTTTTTTGTGTTTGTTTGTTTT